>NW_022589788.1:888563-957945 GCF_004348235.1 Phoca vitulina | reverse complement strand
GGCTGGAGGCTGGAATCGAAGTCTCGGAGGCCCCCGCGGAGCTGCCGAGGCCGTGGAGAGATCGGGACCTCGAACACTGCTGCTGTGGGATCGTTACGTGGTGCAGCCGCTTTGGAGAGCAAGCTGGCGGCTCCTCAGCATCACCCACAGTTACTGCGTGACCCGGAGTTCCCCTTCTAGGTTTATGCCCCAGGCCAACGAGCACTCACGTCCACACAGACACGTGGACACGAATGTTCGCGGCACTCTCACTGAGCAAACAACCCAGACGCCCATCAGCTGGTGAAGGGAAACGTCAGTTGTGGTCCATCCGCACAGTGGCAGGCTACTCGGCTGGGAAAGGAACGAAGCAGCGACACGCGCTACAAGGTGGAGGATCCGTGAGAACCTGACGTTCAGTGAGAGAAACCAGACCCGAGAACCCCCCGTGTGACTTTGGGGTCCCTGGGATCATCCTGCCACGACCTAACCCTGCACTCTGTTCCCAGTCTCCTCTCTGCCTGAAGGTTAAGTAAGCCACATCGAGACCCTGTCAAGTTGCCTGCTCTCTCAATTGCATCATAGATTTTCCCTGGAAGCATCTCAGAGTCCGGAGGACCCCCCATGTTGAAGGTCAGAGCTGTGTGTTCTCCGTCTGGACTCACCCTTCCATCAGGATCTCTCCACCAACCAACAAGGCCCCTGCCGCCTGTGTGTTTGCACAGAACCTTTCCCGAGTCTGATTTCCGGTCCTGGAAACCCCTACACCAGGGGTATGTCCTGAAAGTGTCCACAGCCCCTGCGTGTGTCGCTTCAAGTCAGGGAACAAAGCTGCCTATGGGGCAGTCTCCCGAAAACACCACTGAACACGGCACTCACAGAACAACAACCAGCTGGTGGGGACAGACAGGTGACCCGGGGACAACGTACCCTCAGCTGGGTCTCGGAAGTGCTCCTCCTCCGGCTCCGAGGCAGGCTCCGGGCCCCGCGGAGGAGTGGGGGGCGCAGGCTCACCGCCCGGGCTGCCCGCGGGAGCTGATGCACCTGCCCAGTCCGCAGCTCCCTCCTGGAAGAAGGGCGACTCAGTTCGGGCATCTGGTGAGGTCGAAGGTCCGGTGTAGGGCCCGTGCCGCGCCGTGTCCCGCCCGGTCTCCGCCGGCCGCCCTCCGCCCGTGTGCGCGCAGCACGACAGCACGGGCCGAGCCCGCCTCCATACCTCGCCTGCTGTGCCCGGGGTCCCGGCCGCGGTCTGTGCCATAGGCGTGTCATCCGTGGAGGCTGAAGGCACCTGCCTGAACAGATGGGGTCAGCAGGGCCTGTGCCCCGGCGCCGAGCTGCCTCCTGCCCTGTGAACCCTCGCCTCGAAGGTCAGGGGCTACGCGGGAGTCCCAGCAGAGCCGTCCCCACCCACCTCCACTGCCCAAGGAGCAGGAGCCTCCCAGGGGCCTCGGCAAGGAGCTCTCAGGCCGGTTCAGCTCAGAGAGCAAACCCCAAGGGCTCACTTGTCCTATTTCACCAGGAAACAGGCAAACGCGCCGGAGGGAGGGTCACCGAGGGCCAGGCCGGGCCAGTAGCGGGGAGGTGGCCTCCAGGACCATCAGGGTGCACTCGTGGCTGAGAGCTGCCCGTGCGAGCCCTCGGTGGCCGTGAAGCCGCCGTCCCCAGGGCGCCACGAGAGCCTGGAGCACCGCAGCAAGTGCACGGAGCCACTCCACTGGCTTCGCAGCCGCGGACGGCGTTCGGAGATCTTTCTAAAGCTCCAGGTTTTTTATAGAAAACGCTCTGAGAAAGCACGGGGACGGAAAAGGGCGCCACTGTGTGCTTTCGCCCCCCATTTCTCCCTAGCCACCTGCAGCGGCTGTGAGCACCCTCCTCAGCCTTGGGACCCACGACCGGCAGCCGCCCCCCGGCCCCTTCTCTGGCCTGGGGTCCCCCGGCACGCACGCTGCTGAGCAGCTACCCCGCCACCACTACCACCTAGTACTCACTGGCTCGGGGAGGAGCGCCCTGCGGCCTCGGGACCAGCACACAGCTCCTCGGCCACAGGCTCGGCTGGCCCGCTCTGGGGGCACTCTGGGGGCGGGGCCCCTCCTCCACCTTCAAACGGGTTAAAGTTTGGGTCCTCCAGCTTGTTCCAGTCCAGGTTGTAAGACCCCTGGGGAAGGGGAACGGGCCCCTCACCCGCCTCCTCGGGGGCCTTTTCCTGCCTCGCCTCTGACATCCTAGAGGGAGGTTTAAGGCCGGGTCTCTTCCCCAGTTCCCTTGGTGGGGACAACGTTTTGCTGGTGGCATTGTCAGAGAAATCAAATTCTAGTCCTATGGGCCCGCTGCTCCAAGAGCTGGCCCTCTGGCCATCAGCTTCTTTCTTCTGAGGACTTGGGGACGTGGCCCCTGCAGCCTTCAGAGGGCTGGCCAGGATGGTGTTCCCAGGACCAGAGGGGTCTTCAGGGCCAGCCGGGGCCTCGCCAGGCAGGTCTGTGAGGGGTCCTTCTTCACGTGCTCCTGTTGGGGGAGTACCAGGGGGCAGAGCAGCTCTGGCTGAGGAAGCAGGGACCTGGTTCGAGCTTTCTCTGGCACCTCTGGGAGGGTCTTCTGTTCGGTGTTGGGGAGCCATCTGGGAAGGGTCTTCTAGGATTTCCGAGGTGGAGGTAACACTTTTTTCTAAGAAATGAGAATGAACATTTTCCTCCAAGGCTTGCTCAGGGCTCACAGATGTTTGTCCTAGAGAAGCCACTTGATCTTCAAGAGTTTCTGGCATCTGGGGAGAGCTTGAGGGATCCAGGCTGGCCAGGTGAGCTGAGGTGGGCCCACTGGAATGCTGCCTATCTTCAGAGGCTGGTCTCACATCTGCTGGAGGGGGATTGGCATTGGCCACCATTCGTTTCTGGAGAATTCCATTGGTCATTTTGGTGTCAACTTCCTTGGTGAACTGTTGGCTTTTCAGAAACAAACTTAGTTAACGCTAAGGAACCTATTAGCTTTTTAATTAGAATTTAACCCCCGGGGAAACATTACCTAAAAACAGAAAAAAAGAACAGTCAACCCTCTTCCTAGAAGGACTAACTTTCCCAAGTAAATCCTCATAAATCAAAACTAGTGGTCCAACTAGATCATGCAGGTTTCCGAGAGAGCGGAAACATGACACGTAATCACAGTTAAGGTTTTCTCTGCTTGCCTATTTCCCCCTTTCAATTGGGGACCACCGGCTACATAATCCGGGGCACAGGAGGATCAAGGTTTTCACTGAAGAGAAAGGCAAGCTTGAGAGCTCTTGAGAACACCCAAGGCTGACTTGCAAACAGAAAGGAGACCCCAGTGGGTATGAAAAAAGAAACCTAACCACAAAGCATCCTTCCTCGGAGATGTGCTCAGACGTTTCATGAAATTAGAGAAACAAAAGCCAGGCCAATGCGTTGGCAAAAGCACAGTACAGGACTGGGACATAAAACTTAAACTTATTTGGGGCGCCTGGGTGGCTCAGTCAGTTGGGCATCTGACTCTTGGTTTTGGCTCAGGTCAGATCTCAGGATCGTGAGACTGAGATTCTCTTTCTCCCTATGCCCCTCCCCACTCGTGCTCTCTCTTTACAAATAAGTAAAAAAATCTTAAACAAAAAAACTTATTCTACACATTTTGTTAATTGCTTTTCTACTAACAAGTGGCTTCTAATGCGAGCATGCCGGGCAACACATCGCATGACCTCAGAGCAGAAACCAGGAGGAACTCGACCAGATGTGACTAACGACAAAACAGAATTTTTCTGCTGTTTCCGCTGGAGACGTTACAAATTACAGTGCATCAAGCAGCATCAGCACTTACTTCTCTTTCTGGGTCCGGTTTTGAGGAGAGTTTTCTAACCCAACAGCATCCTCCAGAGCAAAAGGAGCCTCGAGCTTGCTGCTCATGCTAGGACTTAATATCCGGTGCGTCTGTGGGTCCCGCAGAGGAGTCTGAAAAGTCACCTGTTGGGGGAGGAGGAGACCTGTCCGATAATTCAAGTCTTCAACCACTATGGCGCTATGCGGCAGTGCCCTGCCCACTTCCGTAAGTCCCCAGGCAAGCAAGTCCCAGGGTGACCTAATGAGTGACACACAGTAGATTTACACGGGCAAAGTGTGCTTACTTTCATAGCTTTAAATACACTCTTTGGTGGCACATTTTCTTTCTGTGACAGACGAAGAACAGATAGTCTTCCGGTAAGTTCCGGTGGTGAAAACAGGAACTCGCAGTTTTCTGCATTTTTGTCACCAGTGACGTTTTCATCACTGTAGGTCTGCAGACTCATTCTGGAAAAGCAGACAGTTTACGTCAGTATGAGGACTGTGCAGTCTGGATTAAGAGCCAGGGCAAGGAGTGAGCCTCACAGGGCAGATGTCCCCTTCCTGCACAGGTGGGTCACATCTCAGGCAGCATGTCCTCTGCCAGGCAGTCCTTGTCCTGTTTTAGGGCAGCTGCCACCTCCCAGGACAAAGAGCCACAAGGGCCTTCAGCCCACAGGACAAGGGAGAAGAATCAGGTCCTCAGAACAATTTGAACTTGGGGTGCCTGGGTGGCTCAGTCATTAAGCGTCTGCCTTCGGCTCAGGTCATGATCCCAGGGTCCTGGGATGGAGCCCCGCATCGGGCTCCCTGCTCCGCGGGAAGCCTGCTTCTCCCTCTCCTACTCCCCCTGCTTGTGTTCCTGCTCTCGCTGTGTCTCTGTCAAATAAATAAATAAAATCTTAAAAAAAAAAAAAAATTTGAACTTAGTGGGTAAAGGTCAGGAGACAGGGGTGCTGGCCTGTCAGAAAGCCTGGGTCTCCCCTCAGGCCTCCGCTGAAGGCGCTGAGGCCACAGCCCAGAGGCAGCAGGTTGCCAAGTTAGCCGAGAGCAAGAAAGCAGAAGGGTGCTGTGGCCTGCTCTTCCGTCACAGGCCAGGAGAGGAGCACACTGGGGCATCGTGAGGGCCGAGGCCCAGAGGAAGAGCGGGACAAGGCAGCAACCGGCAGATCCAGAATTACTTGGTGGGGAGTTGAAAAGCTTCTACACTGAGATTTGGAGTCTAGAAATATATACCAGCGACCTCCACTGAGACCCAGAAGGTTCTAGAACAGTCCCCACCCCTTTCCCAAGGTCCTCATGATGGTCGCCAGCATGACATTCCCAACCCAGGAGTCGCTGGAGGGCCTGTCCACGGGAACATCACAGGTATTTGCTGGCGGTGGGGGTGCTGGAGGTTGCAGCTTGAGGAGCAAGGCCGGGGTGTCGGGGGCAGAAGGAGCAAGGGTGCCCCGGAAAGAGGTGAGTCAGGGTAACAAGATGCCCTGGAAGGTATGGGGGTGGGGCCGTGTGTGGAGGCCAGGGAAGGGCAGGAGGGAAGTGGGGGGTCAAAGACTCCCGCAGCCAACCAGGGGTGGAGAGAGCAGCCCTGGCCTGGCCAGCGGGCCCACAAGGCATCTGGAAGGCGGAGAGAAACAGAAGGGCGACTTTTAGATTTTTGGCGTGAACACTGGGTAAAACGGGAAGGGATAGCTGGACGGCTGTGGGATACACGAGGGAGGGGGCCCAGAGGACACCTTTCCGCAGTCCCTCTCCTGAGGAAGGTGGGAGAACAGCCGTGGCAGGCTCTGCAGGTCTGGCTTCCACGGACAATGGGGAGAAGGCTCCCGAGCAGAGGCTGCGAGGCCAGACAGCCCAGTGGGCGAAGGTCCGGGTCTGCGGGGGGAACAGGGCGGAGCTGCGCCGAGCAGCTGGGGAGAATCAGCAGGCCCGGGAGGCCCGGTGCAGCCCGAGTCGGCGATGGCTCGCAGGTGGGGCGTGGAGAAAGCAGCACGAAGCTGCCCCGGGGAGGGAGGCGCAGCGCCGCACAGCCGGGAAGGGCTGGGGAGCGGGCCGCGAGCCGGTGGCGCGGATGCAGGTGGTGTCTGAGGCTGGACGGTCACCAGGGGACGGCGGGGGAGGCCAACGGACCGGACCGCGAGGGACCCTGACACACCGACCTCCCGGGGGCCGACAAAGGAGACCGAGGAGGAACCGGTAAGGCAGGAGCCCCCCCAGGCGTCTCCGCCCACGGGCTGCGGCCGGAAACCAGCAGGGCACGCGGGCTGCCGGTGACCCCGGCAGGAAGGCGCCCCTGGTAGGGCGGCCGCAACAGCCGGCGGGGTGGGCCCAAGAGAGCAGGGGTGCTGTGCGGACGGCGCACCCCGGAGCCGCGGGAGGAGCGCAGAGGGAGGAGGGCCCGTCAAGGGCGGGCGCCGCCCAGCTGCCGCGGGGGTCGGGAGCCGGGGCGCGGAGCCCGAGGCCCGGAGGCTGGAGGAGGAGCTGGGGATGGATGCCCGAGCCCGGGACCCGGCCGCCGCCTACCTGCCGGCGGCCACGCGAAGCCGAGGGAGCGGGAGGCGCCGAGTCCGGGGGACCGTCCGCCCGCCGCCGATTCAAATACCGACGGTTGGAGCGCGCGGCCAATCAGCGCGAGGCCGGGGGCGGGACGCACAGGGCGCCGCGGCCACGCCTCCAGGGCGCCGGCGGCTCCGCTTCCGGGGAGAGGGGCACGCTGGGCGCGGCGGGCGCCGGAAGCCATGGGAATCCCGGCTCGCCGAGCTTGCGGAGGGGCGGGGCCGCTGGCGGGCGGCGGCTGCGGGGGCGGGGGCGGGGTCTGCCGGGGACGCGACTGGGCTGCGCGGAAAGGCCAGGGCCTGAGAGCCATTGGCCCGGGCCTCGGTTTCCCCAGTTGTAAAATGGGACCAGCTGCAGCCGCCCCTAAGGCGGGTCGTGAGATGGAGCCGAACCCTCGCGAGGACTGGCGCGGCCTCAGCACTTCTGGCTGTGTGCGGGACGCGGCAACTGCGTTTCCCAGGGTGCCCCGCGTCGATGTGACGTCTCCTAGCGCGCCCCACGCCGGCCTGCGGACGGGACGCCATCTCCCAGAATGCCCCGCGGGCGGGGACACCATCTCCCAGAGCGCCCCGCGCCGGCCTGGCGCACACCTGCCACCGCCCACCGGCTCGGAATTCTCGGGTCTGTTTCCCGTCGGGGGCTGCGGGACTCTCTCCGACGGCTTCCTGGCGGCCGCGGCAGCGCGATGGACAGCCCGGAGGTCACCTTCACGCTGGCCTACCTGGTGTTCGCCGTGTGCTTCGTGTTCACGCCCACCGAGTTCCACTCGGCCGGGCTCACGGTGCAGAACCTGCTGTCGGGCTGGCTGGGCAGCGAGGACGCCGCCTTTGTGCCCTACCACCTGCGCCGCACGTCCGCCACGCTGCTGTGCCACTCGCTGCTGCCGCTCGGTGAGCAGGCCGGACCCTCCCCCAGAGGGTCCTCGGGGCGCGGCACCGGCCTGTGTACCCCTTGGTGGGCGTAAGTGGCCCCGCGGGCTCGCGGCCGAGTTCCGGGACCCCAGAAGTGGAGTAGAGTCGGGGGAGGGCGCGCGGACCCCCGGTCGTTCCGAGTTGAGGAGAGACGCTGACTCCGAGAGCCGCGGCTGTGGACTAACAGCCCGTGCGCTCTGAGACGGGCCTCTCGCGTCCGCGGCTCCCGAGAGCGGAGAGGAAGGTGCTGGCGGCAGGTGGCTGCTTGCAGGTGGCAGAAATGAAGGCTTAGAATATTGGGGGGCGGGCAAAGGGGATGATGCTTCGCCTAGCTGGGGCAGGTCATTTTGTGGGGGCAGTTCCCAGGAGAGCGGCATGAGTTAACTGATTCTAACGGAGGTGGAGGGATCTGGGAGAGCAGGTGGCCTGTCCCAGGCTTTGGAAGGTGGGTGTGAGAAAGGAGGCGGAGATGGGTAACCCCATGGGGGTGTCACAGGTGCAGAGGTTGGGGGGGCGTGTTTGTGTGTGTGGCGGGGGCAAAATGCTCACACGTGGCCCAGGGCTTGGCCTGGGCGGAGACCCAGGTGCTCCTGGCCTCTGAGAGGCTGGTTTGTCAGCTGGTTGGACAGGCGACTGGCTGGAAAGAGGGGTACTAGATGTGTGTGTGTGTGTGTTCTCTGGAGGATACAGAACAGAAGCAGGTCTAGAAGGGCAGGTGGCTGCTGGGCCCCGGTCGCTGGCTCAGTGGACTCAGGAGTTTCCAGCTGTCAGCAGGGCACAGCAGCCTGGGCCAGGTGTGGAGAGACTCCTGGAGGGGGCTGGGCTGAGGCCAGGTCTGTGCACGAGGGCTGCCTGCCCATGCCAAGAAGGACACAGGGCCTTCTTGGTGGCAGTCTGGTGGTCTCCTTGGCCAAGTGGTTTCTGCCTGCTGTTGGGGTAACTATGTGGCTTTCTTAGCCTGAGGCCCCATCACCCCCGTAAGGCAGGGTTACCAATTAGCTGATTCCTCAGATGAGGAAAGCGCGGCTTGGAACTTGAGCTCCTGAGAGGGTCGTGGGTTGGGTTTCTGCCCTGGCAACTAAAGGTCCCCACAGCTTTCTGGAGTCCTTTTAGCCACATCTTTTCTAAAAGCCCGTGAGTGGCTGGACCATCACCATACTACACATGGACAGAGAAACCAGAACTTAGGGAGCTCAGTGACTCATGGAGGTGGAGGAGCCTGGCCTTGTGGCCAGTCCTGGGGTCTTTCTCTTCCTTTTCAACTTGTTTTGAAAAGCTTTGAAACTTGTATGCATGTTATCTACCGCTGCAAGATAAATTACCTGAAATGTGGTAACTTGATCAACAGTAAATGTTTACTATTACTTTGCAGCCTTAAATGAGCTCACGCAGGTATCCATTATCTACGTCAATTGTTCAGATATGCAGATTGCCCTGATCTGGCCAGCAGGGGCCCTGGAGCTATGGTGTTCCCCATTGTTCTCTGCTTACTGTTTGGCACACAAATCTGAGCTCTGGGATGGGTCACACTCTGATTTGCCTCCTCAGAGGGGGTAGGGTTGAGAGGCCAAGATCCCGCCCCTGGGAGGGCCAGTGTGTAGCTCTGCTTTGGGTGACACCAGATCCTTGTTTTTGTTTTTTGCGTTTTTTTTAGGTTTTCCTATTTCGGTAATCATGTATTACTCGTATAAAACTGAAGTAGTAAATTAAAAACGTGTTTTCCTCATTTATTGTATTACTGTTCTGGGCAAGGGTTGAGCTGGGTCAGCGTGGAGGCAGGTAAAGCGCACTTGCCCTGGGGTACCGTCGCCTGGCCCTGAGAACTGACCAGGGTGGCCCTTGGTGGGCAGTATGGGGGGAGAACAGTGGCCTGGCAGTCCTGATTTTTGCTGAGGCCCTCCCCATCCTTTGTAGGCTACTACGTGGGCATGTGCTTTGCAGCTTCAGAAAAGCAGCTCTACTCCCTCGGCCAGGCCCCAGAGGCCTGGCGGCTCTTCCTCCTGCTGGCAGTGACTCTGCCCACCATCGCCAGCACGCTGATCTACTACTGGTCCTGTGATCAGTGGGCCCGCCACCCGCTGGCCCGCACCCTGGCCCTCTACGCCCTCCCGCAGTCAGGCTGGCGGGCTGTGGCCTCCTCAGTCAACACTGAGTTCCGGCGGATCGATAAGTTTGCCACGGGGGCACCAGGGGCTCGTGTGATCGTGACGGACACGTGGGTGATGAAGGTGACCACGTACCGTGTGCACGCGGCTCGGCAGCAGGACGTGCACCTGACCGTGACGGGGTCACGGCAGCACGCGCTCTCAGCGGACTCCAGCCTGCCTGTGCAGCTCCTCACCATCCACGTGGCCAGTGCCAGCCCTGGCGTGCGGGCCTTCGACATCCGGTAGGTACGCTTGTGGCCAGGGTCACAGTGAGGCTGGGGCGTGCCGGAGGCAGCCAGCAGTCAGGTTCTAGTCTTGGGTTCTTTGGGAGGCGATGACGCGTGGAGCACGTTCTTCTCGCCACCCTTCCAGCGGAACCCTCCCTCAAGGCCCCTTGTCCCCTCACACCCCCATAGGTACTCTCTGCTTCTGCTTTCTCTGTGTTCTCGTTTGAGCTGCCTTTTGCAGCTCTTTTCAGGGGAGCATGTTAGGGATGTTTGGGGGGGTGGTACAGGACTGAGGCTTGGTGGCTGTCTTGGCTTTGGGGCCCAAGCCGAGGTCTTCCTGTCCCATTCAGGCTTCGGACAGTCTGTTGTCCCTCTTCTGTGATCCCCTTTGTGCCTGAACTTGTTGAAAGCCAGGCATTCTGTGTCTCAGCTGCAATCTCCCCACTCTCTCTGCCCCTCCCTGCATCCCTTGAGGGCAGGTGGTCGGTGCTCCTTCTGTGGGCTCTGGCTTCAGGGCTGTCTTTGCTGGCTGGTCTTTATCAGGCGACTGGGCTGTGCCTGGGCTCCCAAATGCCATGTGGTTGTGGGTGCCGTCACCCTAGGCACCCCGGCGTCCCCACCAGGAATGATGGCCCTGCCCTGCAGAGGGGCCTCGGTTCAGTGGCCCCAGCCCAGCAGCCCCCACCTTGTGCAGGCTGAACTCCACGGAGTATGGTGAGCTGTGTGAGAAACTCCGCGCACCCATCCGCAGTGCGGCCAACGTGGTCATCCATCAGAGCCTGGGCGACCTGTTCCTGGAGACGTTTGCTTCCCTGGTGGAGGTCAACCCAACCTACTCGGTCCCTAGCAGCCAGGTGAGGGCTGGGTGGGGGCAGGTGGGTTCCCACAGGCCAGGCCCCCTGGGTGGGGGGGGGCACAGGGCCGTCTGGCCAGGCTCCCTGTGACCCTCTACGCCCGCCCATAGGAGCTGGAGGCATGCATTGGTTGCATGCAGACACGTGCCAGTGTGAAGCTGGTGAAGACCTGCCAAGAGGCAGCTGAGGGCGAGTGCCAGCAGTGCTACTGTCGCCCCATGTGGTGTCTCACCTGCATGGGCAAGTGGTTCGCCAGCCGCCAGGACCCACAGCGCCCTGACACCTGGCTTGCCAGCCGCGTGCCCTGCCCCACCTGCCGTGCACGCTTCTGCATCCTGGATGTGTGTGCCGTGCGCTGAGCCTGCTGGCTGGAGCGAGGGAGTGGCCTTGGGGGTCCCAGCGAGCCCTGCTAGGGACCCCACAGCCACCATGAGGAGCAGCCAGGGCTCCAGGCCCTCATTTGTGTTGTCAGCCAGGGGTTCTTTCCCCAGCATGATGAAGGACGAGGGTTTTGTTTAAAAAGGAAGTTTTCCTCTGCAGCAGTGTCACTGGGATGGGACTTCAGTGCGTCCGCTTCCTTTGCTTCTTGTTTCTCCAGGTGGGGGTAGGTGCTGGACTTGGAACACGGTATGGTGTGGGGCCCGTTTCCAGAGCATTGTGAGGCTACCTGGGCTGTCTTCTGGACACCAGGGATCTGCCCCCATGGCCCTACCCTGAACCACTTGCCTTAATTTTGTGTAACACACCTGCCTTTCGGTTACGTGCCAGACCCAGGTTCATCCAAACTGGTTGCAGTCTGTCCTCCAGGCTCCTGTCTCCAAGCTGGCTGCTGGCTCTGTGCTATTGTGTCCCCTTTGCATCCCACCAGGCGGCTCTGAGGGTCTGGGGGAGAGTCTGGCGGTGCAGAGAGAGACTGGGGTGCCACTGCAGGGTGGCAGCACTGCCTGGGGCTTCCTGGGTGGGGTGGCCCCTACCTGCTATGTGGCCTGGGGAGATCCTGGACTTCCTGTTAGGGGCTGGCTTCTCTCAACTCCTATTCTTTAGCTGCATGCTTGTGGGGGTTGCCTATCTCCTGGAGGGCATGCACGTCCGTGCCTACTGCTGCCCGGTGAGTCCAGAGAAAGGCCAAGCCCGACTCCCAGCCAGAGGGAAGACAGCGACAGACCACATGCAGACAGACTTGGGACACGGCACAGGGCTGGCCACAGCTCTGTAGGGTCCACCTGGGTCAGAAAGTGATGTGCCTCTTCCCAGTTCCCGGTGGCACATCTAGGAGGGCGGTAGCAGCCCGGCCATGAGGCCCAGCTCTGACCGATGGGGTTGCTGGAGGGGGCCCTCGTATTTGTAGCTCTAAGCCCCCTTAGCCCGGCTGTTTGAAGCAAGGGTGTTGGACCCGGCCGGCTTGACTTGCCCGAGGCCGCACTGAAGCCCAGGGGTTTGGGAGCTGAGGCGGCTCGGTTTCGTGGGCCGCCAGGGTACCCGCAAACGAAGGCCATCAGAGGGGACGGCGAGCCCAGCCTCCGCCCAGGGTTTCAGGTGCCGCCGAAGGACTGAGTTGGGTTATTTTTACTACAAAAGAAAGTTACTTAGTTTTATAAAGACAAATTTATTGTATCTGAGCGATACGGTATTTAATAAAAGTCTGAAGTACATACTGGAATGTTTTGTTTTTCCTGATATTCGAACTGGTAACGGGGAGAAGCCGACTGGGAAGTAACCGCACTGCGCCCACTCTGTCTACACTGAGGAGGGAGGCGGGCGCTGCGGCAGCCGCAGCCGCACGACAGGGGTCTCGCCAAGCCCGTGCCCGGGGCTCCAGCGGGAGCGGGCCTGGGGTTCCGCGGAAGGGGTGGCGGGCCGGAGGGCCGTGGAGGGCCCGCGGAGGGCGGGCAGGGGTCAGGAGCCGGAGGCGACGGAAACGAGCTCTGCGCGGCGGGGAGAACCGACAGGGCCGGCGGCTGAGACGGAGGCCCGGCCCGACGCACCTCCGCGGCCTCGCCTTCCGGGTTCCAGTTTCCCGCCTGCGCAGAGGTCGCCCCCGCGGGGCCGACCAATCAGAGGCCGTCTCGCCGGCCGACCAACCAGAGGCGCGTCCTCTCCCGGGTCTTGGCCCCTCCGAGCGCCTGCGTCGCGCGCGCGTCCGAATCTCCCGCCAAAGCCCCTCCCCCCGCCCTGCCCGCCGAGGCGCCGCAGCCCCGGCCGTCCCCATGCTGGGAGGGGGGCAGCCTTTCCTCCGGCCTCTCCTCGTTCGGCCGCACGCGTCGATCCGCCGCCTCCCAGAGGCAGCGTCGGGGCTGCGGCCTCGCGTCTCCCCGCCCAGGCCCGGGCCGCCTGCGAAGCGCGCGCTGCCGCCTGGGCCCCCCCGCCGGCGTGGGCCCGATGGTCTCGCCCGCCGCGGCGCGCGCGGGAGCTCGGGGGGCGGGGCCGGCGGCGCATAAAGGCGGTTGGGGGCGGGGCGCGCGCGCAGAGCCTGTCAGCGTCGGCGCGGGAGAGGACGCTGCTGCCGCAGCCGCCGCCGGTCCCGGACCCCCGCCCGAGGACCCCCGCCCGAGGACCCCCGCCCGCCGCCGCCGCGCTCGCCATGGCCTGCCGGCCGCGAAGCCCCTCTGGCTACGGGAGCCGCCGCGACGGCGACGCCAGGTGAGGCGGGCCGCGCGCCCCGGGGCGTTCCGGGCGGGCCGGGGTGGGGGTCCGCGGGCGGGCGCTCCGGGGGCCTCGCGGCTCGCCTCACCTCTGACGCCGCTTGTCGTCGGCAGCCCGCCGCCCCCGACGAGATGGAGCCTCGGACGGAAGCGCAGAGCCGACGGGAGGCGCAGGAAGCCCGAGGACGCCGAGGGCCCCGCGGAGCCGGCGGGCGACGGCCGACCGGACAGGTGGGCCCGGCGCGCGGCGCGAGCTTGGGGTCTGCAGGGCGCCGTCCGGCCTGTGCGGCCTGCGGGGGCACCGCGGGCTTGGGGCCCCACGTTCAGCTGGGTACGGCGCCTGGGGGGGGGTCTTTATTCTGGCTGGTTGGGGCGCCTGGGGATCCCCTACCCGACAGGTTACGGCACCTGGGGGTCCCCCGGGCTGTGGGTTACCGCCCGACTGTTAGAGCACCTGTGGGTTACCTCCGGGCTGGCTGAGGCGCCTGGGGATCCGCTGCCCGACCAATTGAGTCGGGGCGCCCCACCTGACCGGTTAAGGTGCCTGTGGGTGCCCCAGCTGCTTGTTAAGGTACCTAGGGTTACTACCCGAGTTGTTGAGTCTTCTGGGGAGGGGGCTTCGTCCTGGTTGGTCAAGGTGCCCTGGTCGTCTCTACCCGACAGGGTAAGGCGCCCAGGGGTCCTCGCCGATTGGTTAAGGCTGTTGGGGGTCATCACCTGACTGGTCAAAGAGGCTGAGGGTCACCACCTACTGGTTAAGCTGCCTGGGGGTCCCCTACCTGGCTGGTCGAGGCACCGGGGGGCCTCCTACCTGGCTGGTGAAGGTGCCTGGGGGGGTCCCCCACCCATCTGTTAAGGCACCTGTGGGTTACCACCCAGCTGGTTGAGGCACCGTGGGAGCCCTACGTGACTAGTTAAGGTATCCGCGGGTCCCCGCCCGGCTGGTTCAGCTGCCTGTGGGCCCCCGCCCTACTGTTTATGGTAGCTGTGGGTTGCCCCCTGACCGTTTGTGGTGTCTGTGCTCCGCATCAGTTGACTAATTAAGGTGTTTGTGGGTCACAACACTTGGTTAGTCGTGGCGCCTGAAGGTCACCGTAGCTGACTTGTTAAGGCACCTGTGCCTCAAACGCTTGACTAATTAACGGTGCTCATATCTTTGAACACTGGACTGTTAAGGCACCAACGTGTGCCAACGTGACTAAGGTAGCTGAGGATCCCACGAGAGCCTCTGGTGACAGGTGTCTGCAGAAACTGGGCTCGGTCTCTGGGAGCCTACTCTGTTTTAGGGACGGTGTGGGAGGCTCCCGTGAACTCCTCAGGATGTCCCAGCACAGCGAGTTAGGTTGTGCCTCAGAGGAATCCTCTTAGAGAAGTGTCCCGCCACGGTCAAAAAAGGTGTCTGAACGCCAGAATGCAAATGAGGGTGTAAGCTGCAGATTCCTCTTTTCATCCGGGTGCTGCGGCTGCCCCGTGAGGAGCCTTTCCTGTGGTCTTCACGCCGGCAGTTTCCAGGTGGGGTCGTGTGCTCCCTGTGCCTGTACTCTGACGGGGGTGGCTCAGCTAGTCAGGGTATTTCAGAGGGACAGGAGAGGCTGAGAAACCAGGGGACGGTGGGGAAGGCCAGTGTGTTCTTCAGAGGCCACAGTCAGGGAGACCTCTGTTGGCGACCTTTGTGTGGACAGGGGGTGACAGCGATGTGGTCGCTCTGATGGCCTACGTGCCCTTAGCTGGGGATGTGTTTGGCCTGTCTGAAGCCTGATAGCGGAGGACAAGGGGGGCGTTCAGGTGGAAGGGGAGGTGGGGAGGAATGTGTGGTGCACGTTAGACTTTTTAAGGCCGTTCTTGTACTTGTGGATGGGTTGAGGGGGATTCAGAGAGGAGTCTAGGATGACTCACGTGTTTCACTCTGAACACCTTTGTTCCTTGGGGAACCATTTGCTAAGATGGAGAGGTGGGGGAAGAGCAGACCTGGCATGGGGAAGGAGGCAGTAATTAATGAGGCCTGAGTGTGGATGCGGAGGCTGCCCACGTTCTGCACGATGTGGCCTCGCTGCATATAGTTAATTTTAAAGATCTGGGGCTAGAAGAAATACTCGGGAAGAGACGCTGAGTGTGGGAGAGCGCCTGGACAGTGTTAGAGCTGGATGTGAAGAGAAGCGATGAAACACCGCGGAGATCAAGGTCTGAGTCCCCCTGTGGTCTCCTGTTTAGCTGAGAAGAAAACGTTAAATCCTTATATTGCCTTAAAAGTCCTTTGTATCCCCATGGGTACTCCTGTAGCTCAGCAGTTAGCCCCTTGGGCCTCCTTACTCATCTAACGTGGCAGAAAGGCCTTGGCTCCTGCTCTTGGCGCTGTGGCTGCTGCTCGTCTCCCCAGTCGCTGTGGTGATGCGCGGGGGTGCGTACAGGTGCCTGCAGTAGAGCCAGGTGCGTTGCCATCCCGGGGTGTGGGACGTGGTTCCTGTGCAGGCACTTAGCTCGTTGTGCAACGTACGCTTTGTTTTCCATTCGAGCACTTTCCCTAAATGTACTCTTGTCCTAAGATAGGATAGGTTGGTGAATACGACTTGCTTAATCTAAAAAGTTGGCTTTAGTTCTACGAAAGGTATTTTCCATTATTCTACCAAAATACGTGATGTAGTGGAAGGTCGTTTGTAAGCTCCTTTTAAGAGTTCAGCAGTCTCATGGCCCAGGCCTTAGCCTCTTGGTCCGCGAGTGATGACATTGAGGTCCAGCTCTGGACAACCTTCCATTTGGTTCCTCTCTGTATCTGGGATACAGTTACAGAGTCATACTAACTTTTGGTTCATTAAGTTGACTTCAGACCTTGCCAATCATTTTTAGATTCTGGAAATTTAGTTTTAGAAATCTAATTTTAGTTTTTTGGGTGAGGTAGCTATAAGAGAAGAACTATGGTAATTGCACACAGGGATCATTCATTTGTTATTGCAGTTGCATTTTCAAAGCATGCCGTGTGGTTTGCAGCTAGGGTGCATCCGGTCGCCTAGAGTGGCAAATGAAGTTGTGTCTAGCTTTGATGCATCAGCGGTGACCAGTAGAAAATTGAGGAGGAAAAATAAAACTCCACTTATATCTAATCTACAAATAATAGACATACCAACAATTCTGACTGCAAGAATTCTTGGCATTAAGCCTTTTTCAAATTGCCTTTTTTTTTTTTTAAAGATTTTATTTGTTTGAGAGAGAGAGCGAGAACATGAGCAGAGGGGAGATGCAGAGGCAGAGGGAGAAGCAGGCTCCCCGAGGAGCAAGGAGCCCGATGCAGGACTTGATCCCAGGACCCTGGGATCATGACCTGAGCCGAAGGCAGATGCTTAACCGACTGAGCCACCCAGGTGTCCCTTGACGAAAGGTTTCCTTGATCTCTGGATTGAACTGGGCTTCTAGTTTACACTTAGCCCAACTCTAAGGGGTGCTGTTACCAGTACACTAAGTCCTAATGTAGCAGGGACTCCCATGTATATTCCTATTTCTCTATTTTAATTAGGTGATATATTCTGAATAGTTAATTACGTGCATTTAAAAGTGAACAGTAGCCACCATTTATTAAGTACCTTTTATGTGCTGGTCACTTTGCTTAGTATGAAGTGTTATTTAATTCTTTTTTAAAATACTGAAAAATAGTCTCTTATTTTGTAAATAAAAGACCAAGTTGTATTAGGCACCATTGTCTGCTGAAGATGGCTTGTTGACTTGGCCTTCCCCCCAGTGGACTGTTTCCTCATGATCCAGCCAACACGGGCACATGGTGGGTGCTTACAAGCTCGACAGATGAAGCCCAGAGAGGCTTGAAGTGAATTGCCCAAACTCAGGGAGCGAGTAAGCGCTGGAGCGTAGAGTATCCTGGAGCCCATGGCACTCTGCAAGCAACATCTGAGCATCTCCTGGTGTGCTGCTTGGAAGGACACTGAATGTAGGTGCCGTGGTTCAAATGCACGTTTTTGTTGTATTGCAGTTTTACCACTCCTGAAGGCCCGAAGCCCCATTCTAGATGTTCAGACTGGGCAAGTGCAGTTGAAGAGGATGAAATGAGGACCAGAGTTAACAAAGAAATTGCAAGGTATACATCCCAGACCCTTGTGAAGCATTATCCTTGGTGTTTCTTATCATATGTTACCTTTGAGGTATGTGTTAGAAGGATGATTCTTCAGAGTCTGGTCCCCATCCCAGCAGCATTAGCAGGGCCTGAGCACTTGTTAGAAATGCCCATTCTCAGGCCCCACCCCAGGCCTCCTGAATGGGAAACTCGGGGTGGGGTCCAGCCATGTCTTAAAGAAGCCGTCCAGATGAGCCTGCTCACGGAAGGTTCAGGGCTCCTGTCTTAGTGGCCATCCATCCACCATGGCAGTAGGTGGGAAGATGGTACTACCATGATGTGCTCTAACCTACCACATTGGGTTCTGCCACCCCAGCAAACTGTGTGGCTCTCTCTTTAGATGGGGAGCGCACTCTTGTCTGACACCTGGTTCAGGTAACAGCTCGGGAGTGGGAGAGCACAGGGGGGTCCCCAACGTGGGGCCTGTTAACCCCTTGCAGCTGTACCCAGAATTGTTGTGTATATCCAAGTTCTCCCAAACTCTAAGCCACTGCCTCGACTCATTACGGTTCAAATGATGCATTCTTAAGCCCTGCTTCTCTCTCTTGATTACATTCTCTCTGGTATTTTTGGGTTTTCCTTCCCTTTGAAATATTCCATCCAACCCAGCTGATTGAGCTTTGAGTTAAAATGCTGTGGCTCATAATCAGTTGGAGTATGTTGAACCGAGTCCATTGGTTCTTAATTCTTATGAGAAAATGTGTCCTCTCAGCAGGGAAGCAGGGCCAGATTGCCTGTTTCACCTCTGCAGTGGTTGGTGGTATTTATAGCTGCCTCCTTAGGAAAAGCACAGGCGCACATGGGTGTTAGTTAGGACCACTCAAAGGGTTGCTTTAATTTATTTTAGGCATCAAAATATATGTGTGTGGGTGGGCGGTGTGCCTGGTTAGAAAAGTGAACTGGAAGTTCACAGACGTGGGCTCCTCCAGTGTTTTGAATTCATTGTTTTATTCATATGGACGTCAGTTTTCCCAGCTGTAGAGCTAGGATGTTTGATTTATCTGTGTAGTTTCTGTGTTCCGCTCCCAAGGCTTATAACAGCTCTTCTCACATACCTATGTGTTCTGACTTTTGCCAGGGACTATCTGCAGATCTTGTGCTATGTATGGAGACCCCTTTCTGTCTTTTTTAAAAATTTTTTTTAAAGATTTTATTTATTCATTTGAGACACAGAGATACAGAGAGAGAGAGAGAGCGACAGCATGAGCAGGGAGAGAGGCAGAGGGAGAGGGAGAAGGAGGCTCCCCGCTGAGCAGGGAGCCCAATGCGGGGCTCGATCCCAGGACGCCGGGACCGTGACCTGAGCCGAAGGCAGACGCTTAACCATCTGAGCCACCCAGGCGCCCCGACCCCTCTCTGTCTTGACCCTCCTTTGATGGACCCCGCTTTATTCCTCAGTTGTCCCACAGGTCTGTCTCCGAAAAGTGTTCTTTGCAAAACAGTCCTGCTCTTTTTTGGGCCACTCTGCCAATCACACCCTTCCTGATGGAAAGCTGCTGCTTTAGTAAGACCCAGGTGGTTTGACCTGCTGCTGATGGTAGTCTGCCTTTTTACCAGAATTTAGTTCACTGTACTTCAAGGAGCATAATACACACTACACACCAGCTGTCTGAAAATTGGAAAATGGGTTTTAGCCATACTAGAAGCCAGTCTTTTTCAACTGGAGTCCCTGAGAGAATGAAGCCCTACAGAAAGGGATATTGAGGGCCTGCTTTCTCAGTTTGCATAGGCTGGTATAGAATCGGTGCTTTTCTAGATACACAGGAAACAAACTCATTCATTACTTCCTGGTGTCCAAACTCCTCGGTGCCTCAGCAGACTTGGGGCCTGGCACTTTTGGAAGGAGACACAGTAATATATGACATGTTTTAGACACATGAACTTTTAGCTTGAGATGGTTCATGGTTTCAGTGTTAGATCGAGCTACACTCCTTTGGCTGATGTACCTTGGCAAAGCGGGGTTTTGGTAGTTGCTGTGATGGAAATCAATGAGGAACAAGACTGGGGACTGGTGTTTAGTCTCTTTGCAAGATTGGAGAAAGCGAGCGCAACCCAGTAGGCACACACGTAAGTAATTGTGGTATTAGAAACAAAAACTGTTTATCTCAACTTCACATTTTTTTTTTTTTTCCGAAAGTGGATCTCACTACTTAACCTGCTGCTGTTAGGGGCTTTTTTTGGCTTAGAGAATTTCCATTACATGTGGTGGTACCTAGGGTCATTGAGGTGTTTGTTTACTCACAGGGCCTGGCTGCTCCGAGCACTTTGTACGAGCGTGGCCTGTAACACCTTCTAATGAGAGAAGGTGACTGAGGGAGACTGAAAATAAACGGAACCACTGTGCTGTTGCCCTGATTCACTCACCAGACCACACTGCTCAGGGAGAAGGCCTGACCTCTGGGGGCTGTCTTAAAAGCATTGTCTTCAGTTAATTTCTATACCTTTCTAAAACAGCAATGTTTATTTTGCTCTCAGATATAAAAGAAAACTCCTCATAAATGACTTTGGGAGAGAGAGAAAATCCTCCTCAGGAAGGTAAGTGCCATGTAAATGTTTCTTCTCTAATTTGATAGGCCTGTCACCCGCTAGTGGGAAGAATTGTGCATGGGATGCTGGTTTCTCAGCGGCTTGTGCTGCCTGGTCCTTTCCTCCCTGCTTTGGAATTTGTACCTTTTATGTACTACATTTCCATGGAGAGAGTTCTGGACTGTTCTGGGATTAACATGGTTTGGAATCCAGAGGACAGATGTTCTTTCATCATTGTGTTTCAGCATTTTCTTACGTAGCGGTCTTAACCTTGAGGCTCATTCTGTCCATCTCATCTTCAGTTCTGACTCCAAGGAGGCAGGGTCCACGGTGCCAGCTGACCTAGAGACAGATGAGAGCGTCCTGATGAGAAGGCAGAAGCAGATCAACTACGGGAAGAACACCATCGCCTACGACCGCTATATTAAAGAAGTCCCGAGGTAGTCTTGTCTCACTGGCGCATCCTGATGGAGTTGTGGGGCACTGCAGTCTAGACTCTAGTCTCCTTTCATGGTGCCTCTGACTCTGGGCGTCCTTCACGCTCTCTGAGGACCATTGAACCACTTTGAGGCACTTATGTTAATGACGAGGAAGGGATGGGTGACTGAAAACCCAGGGACACGAAAATAAGAAACTTAACGTGTTATAGTTCAGGGTGTTGGTTAACACTTCAGGTCCCAGGACTCCTGCGCTCTCAGAAATATAAAGCTATTAACGTGTGTGATGGGGGAAGAGTAAAGTTCAGGTGACAGGTTGTAAAGATGGTGTTGGAGAAAAACATGAACCTTGCCCCCTCTTGTCCCAGCAGCATGCTCTTCCTAGCCTGCTCCTCACAGGGTTGCAAAGAAAGCTTAGAGAGGGCATCCATTTCTCGGTAGGACTGGGGTTCAGATGTGCGTTTCTGGAGCACAGATAGTAAAGGGGTAGTAGAGTCAAAGGGGTGGTGCTTTTTCATATGTTACTTTTGCTCATTTTATAGAGTCTCAGTTGACCTATGATGTTTTGATAACTCTAGTCTCAGAGTTTGGTTAATCTTCAAGCGGATGTATAGATGCGGGTGGTATGTATCAGGACAGCCTCCCTCTTTCCTGTAGACACCTTAGACAACCCGGCGTCCACCCCAAGACCCCCAACAAATTCAAGAAGTATAGTCGACGATCGTGGGACCAGCAGATCAAGCTCTGGAAGGTGGCTCTGCATTTTTGGGATCCTCCAGCTGAAGAAGGATGTGATTTGCAAGAAATGTATGTCTTCATTGCATTCTTGTCCTGTTTCTGCGATTTGTGCAGTGACTGAAATCACTTGATCATTTATGTGCAGGTTATCATGGTATTAAGTCCCCCTGGAGTTCTGAGAGAGCAGAGTAGCCTGCGGCCACAGCTTCATGTCTGTTTTCCCTGTGCGCGAGTGCATAAAGTCGGATGGGTGGATTCTGGGAGGCTGGTGGAGGGAGGAATCTGCTTCCTGGATTTAATTCACTTTGTAGCTAGAGAAAATGGAGCTCAGTAAATCTAGTAATATGCGGGCTGTTGTTCTTAAGTTTTGAACAAATAATGTTCTTAAATTTTAAAATAGGGCGCCTGGGTGGCTCAGTTGGTTAAGCGACTGCCTTCGGCTCAGGTCATGATCCTGGAGTCCCGGGATCGAGTGCCGCATCGGGCTCCCTGCTCAGCAGGGAGTCTGCTTCTCCCTCTCCCGCTCCCCCGTCTTGTGCTCTCTCTCTTTCTCACTCTCTCTCTCAAATAAATAAAATCTTCAAAAAAAAATTTTTTTTAAATAAACATTCTAAAAGGTATTTGAGGAACATGTTGAACTATGAAAATAAAAGGCCTGTCTTCATTAAGGAAGCCTTTTATCTTTTCCCTGTTTTTTAATTTTTTTTTTTTTTTTTAAGATTTATTTGAGAGAGGGAGAGAGAGAGAGAGATGAGAGCATGAGCAGGGAGGAGGGGCAGAGGGAGAAACAGACTCCCTGCTGAGTGTCAGGACCTGAGCCGAAGGCAGCCCCTTCACGGACTGAGCCACCCAAGCGCCCCTCCCGGTTGGTTTTTAAACTCAAGCCCAGTTGGAAGGGCCTCAGGCCTGAGGTTTTGCCCTAGGGTTAGGACGCCCATTGAACAGGGAGGTGGGAAGGACTGTCTTGCACTCGCCCCTTCTTTGGGCACCTCTTCTCAGCTCCTCCTTGACCTGGGTCTCTGCCTTCCTCAGAGACAGATTATTCATTCAGCAAATACTTGAGTTTCTGCTTTGTGCTGGGGAAATTTATTAGAACTTGTCATGTTTGAAATGACTTCTAACATGGCTTTATAGATTTGGCCTCACAGATGTCATCATGTCATACCGATTTTTTTCCCACTGTGACACTATTGTCCCTTCTCTAGGAGTAGAAAATTGGAAAATTTAGCAATTGCAGTGTTCATCAGCCCCCCTAATTGGGCCTATATTGACGCTTCCACTTGGAAGGGTGCTTGTGGGTGCGTAAATAGTCGCACCACAGTTGAGAATGGGCAGGTGGTGGTGTGCTCTGAGCCAGGTGGACGTTTCTCCTTGCCATCACTGTGGCCAGCATTACCTGTGTGGGGCGGGGAGATGGGGGAAGATGGGGGGGGATTCACTGGAAACCGTCCCGATGGCTTCAGGAGCAGAGGAGACGCTTGTCAGTCAGTGTTTGCTGCATGGGGCAGCGCGCTGCTGATCGCGCTCGTATTGAGTGAACAGGCTTGGAGCACCTCCCTGCTTGAAGTGGTGGCTGATGCACGTGTTTGCTTTCACCTCGCAGACATCCTGTGGACCTCGGGGAGATGGAGACTGAGTCTGCAGAAAGCAGCTCCGAGTCCCAGACAAGCTCTCAGGATAACTTCGTAAGTGCCTTTTCTTGGTTCCGTCTCTCGCCGCGGCTGTCGGGTTAGTTGCTGACTGCATCTGCCCCTCGATGAGCTGATGTGGAAGCCGAAGTTCGGTTTTGGTGCTTATGAAGAAGGGGTTCCTTTATCCCTTCTCTGACGTCATTGAAATGTAGACTTGATGGCGTTCCTAGGTAGTGGCCTTAATAGGTTTTTGGTTCAATCCACCTAATAAGTTCTACCATTTTCATTTTAAAAGTGAAAGGCCTTTTTTCCTCTGATTCCAGTGTCTGTGTAGGCCTCGTCCCTGGCATTAATTTTAGGCTGTATACAGTTTTTGGGGGTGATTTGCTAGTACAAGATCATTTGCTAATTACTACTATATAAAGGTATGCTTTGGGCCTAAGGGTTTCCCCCACATTTGCCGATTTTTAAAAATTACATGGTTTTTGAGGGGAAAAAAAACTATAAAGATTAAAAACGATATATAAAATTACCTCATCTAATCCTGTAGTTGTTGGTTGGGTGCATGTTCCTTCAGACTTTTCTGCATGTGTACAAGCAAATCTATGTGAGCAGTTTATAATAAAAGCTCTTTATTACTTTTATAAAGGAGACCACCTTGATATTTGTGTATGGAAATACTTAACATATTAAGTGAAAAAAAAAAAAACAGATTGAAACTAGAAAATAGCAAACGTTCGTTGTGAAGTACTTCTGTTTTATGTGGGATCATCCTGTACCGTGTTTGGACAGTGGGGAAGCCTATAAAATAAAGGTGCATAGTTGCCTTTTTCTTTCTCTCTCTCTCTCTCTCTTTTTTTTTTTTTTTTGCCTTCCATCTATGTCCCCCCACCGTGGCAAGCCTGGCATGTGTCCTTCTGGTCTTGTGGCCCATCGCGTACCGCACACTCTCTGTGACCCACGTATGTGACTGTGAGGTCAGGAGTAACACAGATGTCCAACCGTAGAGCAATAGCAGAGTTGTGTCACAAGGAATAGAGCTATTACAGGTTGTTTCTGAAGACTGATGACGTGGGAAAGTTGTAGAGATAAATAAAAGCAGGATATTTAATGATGGAATGATGCCAGTTTTGTGGCTGTTGACGTGTATGTAGGACTAAAAGGAACCCATGAACATCTCAACTGGTGGCCTCCGTAGTTTGGATCAAAAGTAACCCTTGTCCCAGCTCAAGAAACAGATTCTGAACATACCACCTGCAGAATCAGAAGTTAGAGGGAGATGCTCAGGCCCAGGGGGCAAGGGGAGGGGAGCCAGACCATGAAGATTAGAGGGCAGGGGTCCTGGGGGGAGTCCTGGCGGGTCCAAGAAGAGGTGGTTCAGAGATGGCTGGATGTGCTGAAGGGAAGAGAAGCCCGGGCCTAAGCACTTTATTTAGTACTACGAACACCCAGGTGACTGTGTCCCTCAACCACCCCCCTCGCTGCTGCACACAGCCATTACGTCATTGTGCTCCAGAAGTGTCATCCTGACAGAACAGCGCTCCTGGCTAGTCAGCTGTCCATGTTCAGGCCTCCTGGCTGCCCTAAGAACGGTCTTTTTTTCTTTTTTGATCCACAGTTTAATCAAGGATTACTTGTCTAAATTGCCATTTCTTACATTTTCTTAACTTAGAATAGTCTTCCTGCCTTTTTCCTCCCATGACAGTGACTTTTTGGGAACACTTCAGGCTAGTTTTTGTAATGCAGAGTTCCTCATTTGGGAGTTCTCCTACTGTTTCTTTAAGAACTAGATTCAGATTGAACACTTCAGGCAAGAATGTGACCATGGCGGGGGGTTGTATGTCCCTTTGTCCCATTATTGGGGATGTTAAATTTATAATATGATTCAAGTGGTATCAACCAGATTTCTTCATTGTAAAAGTAACTTTGTTTTCTTTTTTTTTTAAAGATTTTATTTATTTACTTGAGAGAGAGCACAAGCAGGGGGAGTTACAGAGGTAGAGGGAGAAGCAGGCTTCCCGCCGAGCAGGGAGCCCGGTGTGGGACCTGATCCCAGGACCCCGGGATCATGACCTGAGCCAAAGGCAGACGCTTAATTGACTGAGCCACCCAGGCGCCCCTAAAAATCACTTTTTTAACGTTCATTTAAAACTTCGGTTTTAGTTGGTATAAACATTGAGCTTCACTGGGTTTAAATGCCCTAAATAATAAACTCTTAACATTTGATTGTGTGACCTTGTAATTAAATTTTTTTAATGAAAAAGCAAAACCTGTTTAGTAAGGCAATTCAGAAATACACTAAATTAAACACTGGTGTCTCCGGCCCTGAGAGCACTATTGAGTTTTGTCCCGTCTTCCTGTGTTTTTGTGCTCACAGGTGTACGTGGCTGTGCACACCTGAGCTTTTTGTTCCGTGTAGCACACACGATTCCTTTGGTAGTGTAGTTACTGGGAATTGTAAGTGAGTGCATAGACCTTGACAGACGCTCTGTCACTTGATTCCCAAAAGCTGTGCCGTGCAGGATGGGCTTGGGAGGGGGCTGTCCTCTGCCTGAGTGCAGAGCAGCTAAGCCAGAGCCTCCTCGGCAGGTGAGCACGTGCTCAGTGGTTGGTGGGATTCTGCTCCACCAGTCACGATGCAGCCCTTAGGGTCAAAGGGCTGGGGCTCAGACGCCGTAAAGGGTCTGTTAGTTTCTAATGGGTTGGTTGGTGGGTAGGGATTTGACATACCCACGGAGAGGAAAGATTGATGTTATCCGTGAATTTTAATTAGGTAATGGTTTTGAATTCTCTCAGGAGCATTCCAGCACGCATAGACCTTCGCTGGTACTGCTCCGTCTTAGTCCTGTGGCGCTGTGGGCAAAGGAGGCGGCGGTCGCCCCTGGTAGGGGTGCGGTGCGCGGCCTTGTGCGTGGTGTTTTGGGAGCTAGCCCTGACTGTGCTCCTGTCTTCTAGGACGTGTACTCTGGCACACCCACTAAAGTCAGGCACGTGGACTGCCGAGTGGAGGACGAGTTTGATTTGGAAGCTTGTTTAACTGAGCCCTTGAAAGATTTCTCAGCCATGAGCTAACTGATGCCACCTGGAGGCCACTGGGAGCAAGAGTTGCCTCCACCTGGCAGGTTGGGGGCTGGCCGAGCATGTGTCCTGTGTTGGTAACCGGATGGTTTCTGTTCCTAGTTCATTATCTCATTATCTCATGGTGAATTGTTATTCTTGCCTTATTTTCTTAAGAAACGTTAATTTTATGTATAGTGAATGTATTTTGCATGTTTTAAATTGTAAATGGAACTAAATCCAAGGAAAATTGAACTTGACGCAGTCTTGAAAACTTAATTGTTTAATCTCTACCATCCTCCAAGTTAACCTGACAAGCATATTTTAACTGATTTTCTGCCAGTATGTTAGATGTTACGTTGTTACTTGTCAGACGGCTGGTTTGGGGTTAGTCACACACTCATGGGGCCAGTTACGCATCGGCTTTCTTTACTGGTATCTGAGTATTCTCATAATGGGATAATTTTAGTATCTTTACGGAAACTTAATTTTGGGCCTTTTTTCAGTACGTCAAGGTGTGTTTTTTTTCTTTCCTACAGAGCACTGAATAGTTGAAGGTAGTAAATTGAGCTGTTAAGGGATTTTATGTAAGTTATACAGTCTTAATTTGGTACTTGTAAATAGCGCTAGGTAGGCCTTCTACCTGTAATACTCCAAGAGTTAAGGCAGCAGAGGGGTTTAGAAAGAACATTTTTTTTACAGTCAGTTAATTTACCATGTAAAATTGCTGTAAATGATAATGTGTACAGATTTTCTGTTCAAATATTCAATTGTAAACTTCTTGTTAAGACTGTTATGTTTCTATTGCTTTTGTATGGAATGATATTACAAAAATAAAAAAGAACCTTCTTACCTGATTTATTACGTTGCCAAATAGGCTACCTGCTGAGATAATTCCTGCGTTTGAAGGACCTAAGTATCTGTCCTTACCGAGTGGCACTGGGGAGGACAGCGCACGGTGGTGAAGGAAGCATGGCCCTGGCTCATTGAACTCTGCCCAGTGAGGACCTTATTTCATAGGTTTGGAGCTCTGATGGCGGATCTTGGTCGGACCAGAGTCACATCTGGATCTCCTGTGACTGCAGAGCCTGGCCACATTCGGCGTGTGTCCAGCAGACTTAACAGGGTTTGATGCTCATTCAGCAGCTGGGGTGAGTGGCAGGGCCTTTCCCTGTTTCCTGAGACAGACCAGGGCTGTGCAGTCTGCCTTGGAGCAGAGTGAGCATCGGACCTGGGTTTCGAGGGGCAGCCCTGACCACCTCGTGTCTTCTGTAGTTACGCACTTGAACCCTGGAAACTTGGCCTACAGAATGGCCACTAGGCCACGGCCACGTGCCCTAAGAATGGTCCCTCAGACATGATGCTGATGTTATCTCAAGCAAAGGATGGGTTTTGTCAGCTTTGTTCACGGTCTTTCAAAAGGAGCCCTTCCTGGGGCACCTGGGTGGCTCAGTTGTTAAGCGTCTGCCTTCGGCTCAGGTCATGATCCTGGGGTCCTGGGATGGAGCCCCATGTCAGGCTCCCTGCTCCACGGGAAGCCTGCATCTCCCTCTCCCACTCCCCCTGCTTATGTTCCCGCTCTCGCTATCTCTCTCTGTCAAATAAATAAAAATCCTGAAAAAAAAAAGGGGGGAGCCTTTCCTTGTTCACTTTGTTCAGCCCATACTGTGTCAGGCGCAGTTCTATTGGTATTGGAGACCTGCAGGAGACAGGGTGCTCCAAAATCTGCACTCACACTCTACTGGGGACAGAAGACTGTAAGTACAGTGTCAGGTTAAGGGGTAAGAGCAGAGATGGGCAGGGGCCTTGGGGAGGACTGGGAGGTGGGAAGTTGTCATTTTTTATAGGCTGGTTGAAAGATGCCTGATGAGGTGGCATTTGGACAGACATGGTCTCAGGGAGGACCATCTGCCTCAGAAGGCAGCAAGTGCAAAGGCCCTGGGGTAGGAGTTTGGTGTATAGACTGCCAGCAATATCCTCACGTGGGAGAGACTTTGTAGCTGGGCAGGAGCTTGAGGAGTAAAGTGCGGGCGGGTGCCCTGGGGCTTTGAGGAGACCAGGGGAGGGGAGGAAGGTGGGAAGGTGTGCAGATATTAGGAGCTGGCGCAGAATGGGTCTTGGCCATGTGGCGACGGAGTTGAGCAGCACTGTTACGTGTGGGGTGGAGGTGGAGAAGGATGGACTGGACGGGCTGGGCGGAGTTCCAGGCAGCACCACAGGTGTCCGCTTCCTGCCGAAGCCCCGGCTGTAAGGCCCGAGCAGAGCGGGAGCCGAAGGAGTGGCCCTCGCTGGTCTCCGTGGCCCTCAGCCTTCCTGGGGACACGCAGGGCTCTCGTTTAGACACGGTGTCCTAGCAAAGGTCAGCCCCCGGGACGACCAGGAAGGTGTCCTCTGTGTGAGGCTGTGGCTGGGAAATGCTGGTTCAGACCCTAGAAAGTCGGGAGTGGCTTCCAGGCTCCACAAAACTCCAGAGCCGTCCCCCAGTGGAAGCTCAAGCCAGAGGGGCTGCTTCTCAGGAGACCTGTGCTGGTGGCTTCTGTTTAAGGAGTCGAAGCCCAAGAAGTTTCACAGGAGGCTCGGAAAGCTTTGGAGAGAATTACGTCGTCAGAAACCCTGCTGGTTCGTGCTGAAAGGGGCCCTGGACCCTCCCAGTTCAGCTGGCAGGACCCACGGGAAGGAAGCTGCTCGGCTGCATGGCTGCAAACCGGCCTGCCTTCCCCGCCCCCTTGGAGGGTGGGGGCAGAGGGAGGGAGACTCAAGCAGGCCCCACGCTCAGTGCGGATCCCAACCTGGGGCTCGATGTGGGGCTCGATCTCACGACCCAGAGATCACGAGTCAGCCACTTCACCGACTGAACCACCCAGGCGCCCCAAACACAGGCTGCCTTTTGGGGAAAAGAATAATTGAGAGGGTGGACCCAGGAGCCCAGAGGCAGAGCCGGGAAGCGTGGAGTCCCCTGATGGGGCACGAGCAGGCCCAGTGGTTCCCGTGTGCCTCCACCCAGTCTGAATCGCGGTGTCTGGAGCAGTCGGCCCGGGCCTGGCCCGTTGCTGTGTGTTGTGTGCGCGAGTGCGTGTACCTGTGTGTGTGGGGGGTGGGGTTAGCGGGGGCTGGGGACAGAGGGCAGATACGATGTCTCTAGCTCACAGGTCTTCAGGCTGAGAGGAACTCCACACCAGGAGAGCCCCTCTTGGGGAGGAGATTCTGGCCTTCGGGCTGGTGTTGGAGGAGGAGACTTGGGGGCCTTGAGGGGCTTGTCCCCAACTCATGGCCAGAGAGTGGACTGGGGTGGTCTCATACGAGGGTGAGGAGGCTGGACTGGCTGGAGTGGGGGTGTTGTACACAGAGACTTGGGCTGAGTGCGATGGGCAGTAGGGGACGTGACATCGGATTTAGGTTCTAGAAGAATCATTCTGGCTCCTAGCTTTTGCTTCACATTTAAATTCTTGGAATGCTCTTAAGCAACAAGGAAATCAATCTTCAGACTTTAGTTTTTGCCTTTTAATGCTGTTAACATAATCTGGTATTTTCTTTTCTTTTCTTTTTTTTTGAAGATTTTATTTATTTATTGGACAGAGAGCGAGAGCAGGAACATAAGCAGAGGGAGTGGGAGAGGGAGAAGCAGGCTTCCCGCCGAGCAGGAAGCCCAATGCGGGGCTCGATCCCAGGACCCTGGGATCGTGACCTGAGCTGAAGGCAGACGCTTAACGACTGAGCCACCCAGGCACCCCCATAATCTGGTATTTTCTATATGAGTGTTACAAATAAGCAATAGGCTAGGATTGAGTCGTCTTTATTCTTGACTCTTGTACATCGAACCAAGAAGTGTCAGAACTAAATTAAGTTTGTCCAGCATGATTAATTCTTCACAGTTCCAGGCTGATTGCTATCTCGTTCCCATTGGTGATTCATTTTCCTATCTCCCCAGGCGTAGACGTGGTCAGCTTATCAGGGTTGTCATCCTGTGTCCCCCAACTTTTCTTCGTGTGTTGGAAAGCCATTCTTGTTTCTTGCTGGTCTATCAGCGTCCTTTCCCTTTGTAGGAGGACGTCTGCGGAGCCTCTCAGGTGAGTCATCAGTCTCTGCGGAACCAAAAGGCTGCACTTGTGGCCGTCAGGACCCGTGTGGGTGGCTCTTGGATTAGCAGAGGTCTTTTATCCCACGCAGGCAGAGTCCCATCGCGGTGCCTGGCAGACTGTAGGTACCTTGCACGCTAACAGTTGAGCTGTCGTCTTCGAACCTGGGTTGGCTGGGTGGGAGGAAGTGTGCCTTTTTGATCATCGGGCCTGCATATTCCATTTAAGGATGGTTTTAGTGTGTTTTTTCTGTGTGCGCGCGCACGGGCATGCATGTGTGCACGCGTGTGCATGTCCTCACGTGTGCATGTGTGTGCGTGTGCCCATGCGTTTTTTTTGCTTTATTGTTGCTGTTTTGTTTGCTTTCCAATGTGCAGGCTTTACTTGGACCTTACGCCACTTTGTGAAACTCACATTTCAAAGATTGACATTAAGTTTTCCAGAAAAATAATTCCCTCAGTGCAGTATAGGAAGCCAAGTCTCCCATTATTGGCACTAAGGGCTTTGATGACTTTTGTGTTCTAACAAAGGCACCAACTGTGTACGTGTCCTCGGCTCTCTGCCTGGCCTGGCGCATCAGGGGCACCGTGTGTGGGGTGTGGGATGCCGGCCTGCCACTCAGTCCCAGCTCCGTCTTCCCGCTGTGGGAGGGGGCCTTCACGTCCCCATCTCTAAGAGTGGGATAATAGTGTCTACTCCATGGGACGTCTGGGGATTCAAGGAGACAGTGAATGCCACACGAGCAGCTGTGGTTGCCGGGAGACCCACTTAATGCGTCACCGCAGCCCTGCACGTCGGTTCATTCCTTCACTACCACTCAGGGCAGGGACGGTCTTCGGGCAGAAAACAGGCCTTTAGAAGCGGGAAGCCGATGACCAAGAGGCATTCTAGCCGTTTCACGGAGGCCGAGATGTGGGTGGGTGTGCCCGGGGAGGGGTCCCAGGGCTCAGGCCAGTGCATGCTACCCCCTCAAGTCAGTGCCAGGCCACGTGTGGGCCATGTCACATGTTCCCCAGTGGCCCTGAAGGTGATTTTGAGAGTGCTTTCCAGTGTTGGTGTGCACTCTGGGGAAAAGGCGGAATTTGAGTTTCCAGAGGGACTCCCTTCCAGTCTCCTTGGGCCTGTGACTGACGCAGGCAGGTGGTGCGAGGCCATATGGGTCATCTCTTGATGCACAGCAGGTTTCCCCGAAACTTAGTGGCTCACAAGAACGACCGGATGTCCGTTCCTGTGGCTTAGTTGGGTCCTCTCATTCGGGCTCTCGCAGGACTGCAGTCCAGAAGTGGGCTGGGGCTGGGGTCTCATCTGCAGGCTTGACTGGGGAAGGGTCCGTGTCCAGCCCCACTCACATGCAGTGGCCGGAGGTGGCCTCTGTTCCTCACTGGGTGGCTTCTCCATATCGCAGCTTGCGAGGAGCAGGCAGGGAGAGAGCCAGCCAGGTGGAGGTCACGGGCCTGTGTAACTTGATTTCGGGAGTGACAGCCTGTCACTTCTGTTGATTAGCAGCGAGTCACCGGCCAGCCAACACTCAAGGGGAGGGGGTCACACAGGAATATGAGACCGGGAGGGGACTGTTGGAGCCGTTTTAGAAGTCAGAGGGCCCTCATGGGCAGTTGGGCATCCACGGCCATGGGCCACAACCTAAATCTCACATGTTGTACAAAAGTTAACTTAAAAATGGGCCACAGTCTTCTTAAATGTAAAGTGTAAAACTTGTAGAAAATCACTGCACTCTAGAGCTGGGCAGAGTTCTTAGTCTTGACCCCAAAGGCATGATCCATGAAAGGAAGCATTACTAAAATGGACCTCATCACAGTTAAAAGCTTTTGTTCTGTGAAGGAGCCTGTTAGGAGGATGGAGAGACAAACTGCAGACGACGAGAAAAACCTTTGTAAACCACGCACGTCACAGGACCTGTATCCAGAATATATCAAAAGTCTTAAAACTCAGAATCACTCCACCTAGAAAGTGAGTGAAGGGGGGGCGCCTCATTCGGTGAAGCGTCTGCCTTCGGTCATGATCTCAGGGTCCTGGGGTTGAGCCCCAGGCCGGGCTCCGCTCTGAGCGGGGAGCCTGCTTCTCCCTCTCCCCTGCCCCCTCCCTGCAGGGGGAGAAGCAGAGGGAGAAGCAGGCTCCCCGCTGAGCAGGGACCCCGGGATCATGACCTGAGCCGGAGGCAGGTGCCTAACCGACTGAGCCCCCCAGGAGCCCCAGATTATCAGAGTTCTCGACAGAAGTGCTTTACGGTAGGAGACGACGGAGTAGTAGCATGTTTAAGAGATTTGAAGAAGGAAAATGTGCACCAAGGATTTTATATGCAGAAAACTCAACTTTCAAGTATAAAGGGCACAGAGCACTGTTCCCCACTTGGGAGAACTCCGAATTCTGAGAACCTGCTCCTGGGAGCCCTTCCTGAGGAATCTTCCGGAAAATGAGCTGTGCCAGCCGACAAGATCGGGCCACAGTCTTCTTAGCCATCGTGCTGGTACACGCGCGGTGGGCTGTAGCACCAGGACACGTGGTCCGCCGGAGAGGGCCGAGCGGGCGGGGGCGTGGGCTCTGGCGGCTGCTGGGAAGGAGAGGGGTCCGTCTGCCTGCCACTCCCCCGCCTGTGCGCGCGTGCTCTGACAGATAAAACCTTAGTAACAGGCCAGGGGAGGAGGGGCAGGCACGAGGCTCGTGTTGGTAGCGATCATGTGGTGGGTACCAGCCTCACTGCTCTGGCACTGTTGGAAATCCCAGTGAGAAGTTATGGGATCTTCCAGCCTCCTCCGTGTGGGAGAAAGGAGACACACCTGCTCCCAGTGGAGAGGAGCTTCCGGAAGAGCTGTGTGGTCTGGGATCTGCCAAACTTGGCAGGTGAGCGGTTCGACTCGGAGTGGCCGGCGGACCGCGGAGTCCGGCTCAGCCGCAGACAGGGGCAAGCTGTCCAGACGCGCAGCACAGTGAGCCCGCAGAGAAGCCAGTCTGAGAGGCTGCGTACTGCTTGACTCCGTTCATGTGACACGGTGGGAAGTGGCCACCAGGAGCCTGCACGTGCTGTGCATGTGGGTCTCGTCCGTAAGAGACCGCGCATCTAGTCTGTGTCCCACCACATCAACAGCTGATCTAAATCTTATCTCTAGTCTATATCTAATGTAGACTTAACCCACATCCATATCTCAGCTGTGTCATCTTTACCCCCCTGCCCCCGCTCTTGCTGCTGAAAAGCTCTAGAAACAGTGACCGGTCCAGGGCAGTGACCATCCTTTGCCCCCATGCTGTGGTCTTGAAATACCGTGAGTCACCATGAGGGCCTCTTGGCAGAGTGGCTGATCCCAGGTGTGGGGATGTCGGCGATGAGCCTGGGCTTCCAGGAAAGTCTAGGAGGGTCACACTCAAGGGACTCAGCAGTGACCCGAAGAGATCGCTGCACCAGCCAAAGCCGGGACAGTTTGATCTTCAGTGGGGACAAGAAATGCAACGAATTAAAACCCATCAAAATGGTTTACATGCACAAGCTCATAACGATATTTTAGAAGAAGCAAGAGATGGGCCACTTTTGGGGGATGATGAGAGCCAGGTCTCGCTTGCGAGCTGGTGAGTGGAGGGGACGATCTGTCTCTGGCCCGAAATGAATGAGCTGTGCCATGGGGCCAGCAGGCTTGCTGACAGTACGCACTCCCTCTCTGGCCCTCCGTCTTGTTCACTGGCTGACCTCTCTCGGAGCGACGTGTTCTGGGCCCCTTGGAGACTGGTAGGCATACTTAGAGTACCCGCCAAGGCCAGGATGCACAGGGGCATGCTTCTGCCTCCTGCGGTTCTGCTAGAGAGAACGGCCCTCCTGCTCCTGCTGCGCAGGTGGGACCGCGAGTCTGTTAAAGGTCGGCTGTCGGGTGTGCAAGCACTTGGGTCTCACTACTGTGCCCTTCTGTGTGTCCCCTTGCTCTACGGACTCGGGGACTGAGGTCTGGATTTTCAGGGAAGAGCTGCAGTGGCTATGGATCGTCCTCTGCCCGGGGCCCTGTCAGTTACCCTGCGCGAACCCGGAGACGGGCTGGACTGGCCTGCTTCATCTTCCGGGCTCAAAGCGCCTTCTCAGTGTGGGGGACGCTTACCCATCCCCCGCCCCCGCACCTCCTCACAGGGTCCCCATGTGGAGCAGTGTCCACGCCAGGATTCCAGGGGATAAATGCAGAAAGAGTGGAATGTGTGCACGTCTGTGTGTGCAGCCTGACGGGCACCAGGCATCAGGGGCTGCTCGACCTCCGCGGTGAGAGGCACCACCGGACATCCGAGCTGCCACGGGCAGGCACTCAAGAGGAGGGAGACTGCTGGGCTGGGCCGGAGGACACGGACACCACCTCCAGGCCGTGGGCAAGAGAGAGGACAGATGACACCTCTGTGGGTCCGAGTCACCGAAGGGGCATCAGGTACAGACACAGGCGGTGGGCGTCCGACGATTTTTAAAGGCAAGGCAGTGAGGATTTTGAAGTCAGGCTGATGGCCACCTAGCGAGCCCGGGGGCGTGTCTGGGCACATGAGCACCTCCTGGGGAGCCGTGTTTTAAACAAGCTTTGAGCTGTAATCCACATACCGTACAATTTGCTTGTTTAAGGTGCACAGTTGAGTGGCTTTTAGTGCATCACAGAACTGGGCGCTCCTCTGCAGTGTGGCCCCTGCCTCGGCCTGTGTCGCCTGCATCTCCTGTCCCTGCTGTTCAGGACACGGCAGGCCCCTGGCCTCCCCACCTGCTCGCTGTCCGCTGAATGCCGAGTTGGGTCCCACATCGGGCCTGGGCACTGGCCGACCCGTCTGGCCGCCCACACTGCTTGTTCACCAGGCACAGGGCGACCGGTAAAAGCTGTTGGGTGCAGATAAGGAGAACAGAGGTGATGGTGGTGCCCGCCCCACAGGAAGGATCCAGGTGTGGAGTGGTGCACGGGCAGGGCTGGTCATCCACTCCCGGGGGGACGGCTAGCCCTAGGAAGCCTCAGATGTGTCATGGATTTAAACGTAAACGAGATCTTAGAAGATGATTTTGGGAAAAGTTTATATAATCTTTCGGATGGGGAAAGGAGACTGACCGTCCAAAGCAAGGGGAATGAACTTAAATAAAAGGAATTTTTTTTTTCTTTTTTTAGAGAGAATGAGATAGAGCATGAGAGGGGAGATGGTCAGAGGGAGAAGCAGACTCCCTGCTGAGCGGGGAGCCCGATGCAGGACTCGATCCTGGGACTTCAGGATCATGACCTGAGCCGAAGGCAGTCGCTTAACCAACTGAGCCACCCAGGCGCCCCTAAATAAAAGGAATTTTTGAGGAAGATGGCCTTGGGCCAGGCTTGGAGGGGCCACCACCCCTTTCCTTGGCCCTGCCCACTCCAGCAAACTGGCCCAGGGGAAGGCGAGCAGAGGCAGTGGGGTGATTGGAGGACCTGGACCCTGAGCCCCGAGGCTGACCAAGAGGAGCAGGTGAAAATCGAGCTGTCGGATCTAGAACCTAACTGCGGCTACGCAGCCCTGCGTCTCAACCAGCCCTTCTTCCCAGGGCTCTGATACACATCTGTCCCTGAGGCCAGTGCCCCGTACCTCCTGTTTTTAGTTCGGTAATCATAAAGCAAACAGAAATAGAAGCCAGAAAAGAAAGCTGCATCATTTCTTTACTATGTAAATATCAAAAATGAGTGAGCATCCAGGCTGTGGGACATCCCGGAAAAGGCAGAACCACAGGGACAGCACCAAGATGGGCGGTTGTCAGGGGTTGGGGGAGGAGGGTGAGCAGGTGGAGCACGGGGGACGTGGGGGCCGGGGAGCAACTCTGGGTGGTGCTGCGGTGGTGGGCACCTGTCCTGATGCCCGTGTCCAAACCCACAGAATGTGCACCACCAGGGGGGGCCCTGCGGCCATCTGTGGACTCTGGGTGAGGATGCTCCAGAGTTGCTCTCTTCCTCTGATGAAGGCAGGTGTCTTGGGGGCAGTATTTTGAAACTGTCAATATGCTGTTCATCCGTTATGTTTGGCATCTGTAGTCGGGTCTGGAGAAAGAAGCAACAGTATGTGGAGAGATACATGGATATGTTACAGTACCACGTTTGTCCCTGTTCATACGGTAGGATAGTATTTGTCCTGTTCTTGGCCTGTTTCACCGAGCACAGTGCCCCCAAGTCTCATCCCTGTTCTAACGGGCCTCAGAACGTCCTTCCTTTTGAAGGCTGCGTGATATTCCACTGGACGGATGGGCGACATTTTGTTTATCCGTCGATGGGCATTTGGGTTACTTCCTCCTTCGGGTTGTTGTGAATATTGCTACTATGAACAGCTTACAAATATCTCTTCAAGACCCAATCTTCCATTCTTTGGGTTTATAGACACCCAGAGGTGCACTTGCTGGGTCACACGGTAGTCTGTTTGTAGTGTTTTGAAGAAGCCCTGTACTGTTCACCATCGCTGCCTCTTCATTTTTTTTTTTTTTTTAGATTTTATTTATTTATTTGAGAGAGAGAGAGTATGAGAGATAGAGAGCACGAGAGGGGGGAGGGTCAGAGGGAGAAGCAGACCCCCCGCCGAGCAGGGAGCCCGATGCGGGACTCGATCCCGGGACTCCAGGATCATGACCTGAGCCGAAGGCAGTCGCTTAACCAACTGAGCCACCCAGGCGCCTTGCCTCTTCATTTTTAAAGCAGTGGTTTTTGAAGAGCAAATATTTTCAATGTTGATAAAGTTCCATTTATCAATTTTTTTAGAAACTTTATTGTTTGTGCCTTTTGTGTATTTTAAAATATATTTCTGTTACCGGCTTCTTGTTTAATTCTGTTGTAGTCAGAGGATGGGCCCTGTAGGATTTCTGTCGGATTTCTGTCCTGTTAGGTGTGTTCAGTAGATGGTGACCCAGCACGCGGTCTGTCATGAAGAATGTTCCAGGTGCGCAGGAGAACGGGCTGAAACTGGTGGGGAGTGGTGCTGATGTGCGTGGCATCCCTCCTGAGTTTTCAGACCGACTCGCTCTGTAAGCCGCTCTCCACGGGCCGAGAGGAGTGTTGAAACCTCCACATATAATTGTGGGTCTGCCTGTTCCTCCCCTTAGTTCCGTTGGCTTTTTACTTCATGTGTCTCTGAGCCCTGCTCTTAGGGTCCTTGCATCTTTCTGAAGAAACAATCCTCTTCTCCTTAGAAGACGTCTTCCTTGCTGCCTGGTAACTCTCCCAGCCTTTCCCCCCCCGTGGTAAACAATTTGTTTTTCTACCTCTGTTGTTTACAGGGGGAGCAAATAAAACGTCCTTAGGGAGAAGCACAGACGAACTGTTACAGAGATGAAGAGAGTTCACCGTGGCTGATGCGTTTGTGAGGCAGGCATACTAGGCCAGCTCAGCAAAGCAGCTGATAGCAGAACTAAATAAGGGGGGGAGCCATACGGATTTGTTTAAAAAAAAAAAAAAAGCACTTCTGAAAAAGCCTGCGGGAAAATAAAAGGAAACCAGTTACCTCAAGCATCTTTAATGAGATGAGCAAAAGCACCCAGGTTGGGTCTCAGGGACACGGACATTCGGACAGATGGCTCTGCTCACACCCCTGGTGAAGTCCTCCGAGAAACATCGTGATCACCGGGGTCGCGCCGGGAGTCCTTGCTGCCGCCTCAGGTGCCTTGGCTCCCGTGTGCCTCCATGTCCGAGCCCCACCCCCTCCCGCCCCCCAAATCCAAGCCCCACAGTGACCTGAGCGGAGCGGCAGAGGGGCTCCCGCCCGGCTCCTCCCCGTCTCCCTGCGAGTGAGGGCAGCGGCTCCAGCTTTCTTTGACGGGAGTTGACGTGGGGTCTCTTTTTCCAGCCTTTTACTTAGCGCAGATGCGTTTGTGTGTTCGGGGACGGTTCCCAGGAGCGGGCGAGCGGGCGTGCTAACGGTGAGCCCTCTGGGGCTGTGTGTGTGTGGGGTGCAGCCCCCCTCCCCCCACAGTGTTACAGCACAGCCACGGGGCGGCGGCCAGGGACCCTGCAGTTGTGGGTGTGACGTGGGTTCTCGGCCCTGTGGGGAGGGCTCAGACCCAGCTGTGTGGGTGCGCTCCTTGTGAACAGCAGGTGTCTGGACACTTGTCTGTTGGGCTTTTATGGCACCGAGTGAAAACCTTCACAAAAAGCTGGCTCTGCCCCTGCTGCCCCTTGCGCCCTGAGCCCCGAGCTTCACCTGCCTGAGGGCTCCCTGCTGGGCCTCCAGACCAAATCTCGACTGCTGCTGTTCCCTGGGGGCCCCTGCTTCCATTACCTGCGCAGGGTGATGGTCCTCCTCTCAGCCCAGCCTGTGCACCCCTGCTCTGGAGGAGGGCCTTTCCCCAGAGGATCACCCCACAGTCTCGGTGTCCCGGTCCCTCAGGTCCTGTGCCCACTCCCTGCCAGAACACAGGACACATTATGCAAACCAAGGTCACAAAAATGGCCTAGAGCCCGAAGCTCTAAGGGTTGCAGGTCCGGAAGGGAGGCCCCAAGGTTTGCCCACGGCACAGGTGTGTGCACGGTGCCCTGGTCATGGCCGAGCCCTCGCTCAGTCTGGACGACAGCCGCTTCCCTGGCCACCCCGGTGGCTGCCAGGCTGGTGCTGATTTCCACACCCACCTCTGGCACACAGGTTACAGCCTCTCTGGGCCTCAGTTTTCTCATCTGTAAAATGGGAAATGAGCATGCCCAGGATTGACTGGATGCAAGGACACTCTGCAGAGGGGGAGTGGCTGTGTGCACGTCAGAGGCATTAATGTGGACGGGCCCCCAGCCTTGCATCAGCACCGCAGGCTGCTCCCGTGAATGCTGGGGACAGCAGTGGAGGGCAGGCCACGGCATCCCAGGTTAGTCTCTCTCCCGGAGCTCAGCTCCTGAGTTAGATGAGCCCTCCTGTGAGGAAACCATTTAGGCTCCCCCGCCCTGTGGCGTTTATAAAAAGCTTCCCTCAAAGTCCGGCCTGAGATGCTCTGGGATCAGAAGTTCACTTAACTCCGGCAAAGCTGCATTCCATTCTCCTTAGAGCTGTCCAGTGACATCAGCACATTGACGGCTCTGATAAGTCCTGCAACAAGGAAGCTGGTATAACATGGAGTTGCCTAGCGAACACCTATGGACAGACCGCATACTGAACGAAAGGCCAAAAATACTGTATTGTGGCTCCTTCTGGGATAAGACGGGGCAGGTCACTTGAGAGGCTCCTCTGCCTCACATCCCCATTTGCACCTCCCTCTCTCCGAGTGCCTCCCAGACTTGCCAGTTAGAAGCATTTGCAGCAAAGCTACGTGACCTGGCTCTTGCTTCCTGCGGAGTCATGGCCTTGGCAGTTCCGGCCGGTGGTGGTCAGATGATGGCCCCTGGCAGGCTGGGACATCTCTCCCTTTGCCTGGCGAGGCCTCAGTGGGCCTGCTTGAGTCCCCCAGTGAGGGCTGGGGAGCGGTGGAGGGAGCGTTTCCCCGGGGGGCTGGCAGCTGAATGCCGGGAAGCACTGAGGGCTGAGCGGAGGGAGCAAGGGGGACCGTAGAAGCCGTCCTAGCGGCAGCCGCGGGTGTGCAGTGGCACACAGCGGCCACGGCCCCACACCGTCCCTCTTGGGGTTATGACTCCAGCCTGCAGGGCCCTGGCTTCCTCTTTTCAAATGGGACTTTTAATTCCTGTGTCAAAGGTCGAGTGAGTTGACTCCCTTAAGCATGGAGAGAACTAGGAAACCATGTAAAATAAAAATGTGAGAACGATTATCTCCCTGGAGAACATCGACAGCCTCCCGTCAGCGGGGTCTATTAGCGACAGCTCAGCTTCTTCCTGATGGGGGCAGAGGCCGGCCGCAGGGAGCTGCCTTAACGGCCCGCTGCCGAGTGCCGAGTGTGGGTTCATTCCCGCGGAGAGCCTGCGGTCCAGATTCCGTCCACTCTGCAAAACCGTAAGCGCTCTAGTTTCTAGGCTGGGTGATGGCTGTGGCCACGGGCCGTGGCAGAAGCGTGTTCCAGGAAGCCCACAGCCTCCCCCAGGGACCTGCAGCGCCTCTGGTCTCACCCCTTCAGGGCCACATTATGCGTGGGCCCTTCCTCCAAAAAACAAAACAAAACAATACAAAACATAAAAATCACATTTTATGGTGGCATTGGTCTAAAGACAAATAGATTAATACTATGTATTAAAACATTTTCTTTGACCTGAAGTTTCACTTTTTCTTCTGACTTTCCTTTGCTCTAAGCTCTGCTTACTCGTCTGTAACACGGGGACCATTCGAATCCCTCCCCCTGGCTAATGCACAGCACGGGCCTGACAGATGGCACGGTGATGACTGGGCTCCCGGCCAGTGTGGGCCGAGCCCCGTGACACAAAGCCACGGCAGGCTGGAACACGCATTCCATCACACTGGTCAAGAAACTTGGCCCGGGTCTGACCCTCCCACACGTGAGCAGAGACCCAGTGATGACCTCTGGCCTGCCACTCCGCCTCCACAGCTTCGCCCCTGGCTGCAGGAGGGTTTGAAATGATCTCACATCTCCTGAAAGACCTTCATGGGGCACAGATGGTATCTCTTCTTCCCCTGGAAGCCTTCGATAACTGTCCCAGTAAGGCCGAGAGGGGCAGGCGGACAGAACTTGGTCAGTCACAAGCCTTTTGATACACGCAAAGGTGCCCTGGGTGACTTGAGGCCCAGTCACTGGCCCCGGTAGGCTAGGAAAGAAAACCCAGCTCCCCTTCCCTGGCACAGGCGCTCCCAGGTATCCGAGTCTTGCTCCAGCCTGGGTCACGGAGCCACTCATCCTTGGCGTACCTGGCTACTATTGATGGACTCTTGGAGGGCCTAGAAGGGCGGCAGTGATGACCTCTGGCTTTGCAGGCCTGTCTGTGGAAATGGCCTGAGCACCTGCCCCCATGGCCCTCATGTGTCCCTGCTCTGCCCCTGCACCAGCCCCGCAGGGACTCCTCTTCCAGTCGGCCGCAGGCCGCATCTCTCCCGCCAGTCTTGGCAACAGCTGGCTTGGCTCCAGAGTCCTTCCAGGACTGTGGGGGACCCGGGCTGGTGCCTGGGAGCTGTATCCCTGACACCCCCCCTTACCCAACCCCGGGATGCTGGGTGCTTCATGCTCTCACCTCCTTTGGGTGTCTTCCCAAGTGCCATTCCCTTTTCTACCTAAAAATAACCCCCCTCCCCGCTTCATGCTCTACCCCCAGGTGTCCCGTGCATTTGGCCAGTGTGGAGCCCCCGTCCTCAATCCCGCCCCTGCCCCCAGGCCGAGGTGAGCCCCGGGTCAGGCAGGGAGCGACGTCGCCTTTCTGACCCCTCTCACTACTCCCATGCAAAGCTCAGGGCCTCCAATGGGGGAGCCCGGGGCCACGCGGTCCCTAATGACCTCTCCCGGCCCAGGAGTGTTATGTGGCCAGCCAGGAACGCGCATGCGCGGCCTCAGTGCCGCCCCAGTGAGCTTGAGCCGTCAGGGCGGCGTCTGCGGCGGGGACAGGGCCCCCCCCCCCGTCCCCGGAGGTCCGGTCACAGCGGGCCACCGTGCTCAGGAGGGCCGGGAGCCCCGCTCTTCCTGCCCGGGAGGAGCCCTGGACCACCACGGCCCGCGGGCACCGGCGCGCGCGGCCGGCTCCACCGCCCTGCCCGTCACACCAGGCACATCTGGAGGGAGACCCGAGAGGACCAGCGCCCTGGCCAAGGTCACACAGAGGGTCGCAGGCAGGCCGCGGCCGCCCCCTGCCAAGGTCACCGCCTGCGCGCCGGCCGCCCCAGCGTACGGCCCGGGAGTGGGCACCCTAAACGACCCTTCTCGCCCGCCGCGACCGAGCACCCCCTCCTCCACCGCAGGTCACCGCCGCCGTCAGCTTTCGCTGCCCCGTACCCCAACGTCACTTCCCCCGCAAGCCGGCGCGCGCGGCGGGCGGAGCTCCGATCCGGGGGGCGGGGCCAGGCGGCGAACGCGCCGTCCGCTAGCCCGCCGCGGATGCGCGCTCCCGACAGGGCCGACGGTGGGCGGAGTTGCGGGCGGGACGCCGCGCCCACGCACCGGCGCAGGCCCCGCCCCCCGTGCGCGCGGCGTCTCTGAGGTGAAGGCTCGGCGCGGGCCGGCTGACGGGCGCGCGGCGGCGGCGGCGGCGGCCAATGAGCGAGGCCGGAGGGGGCGGGGCGCCGGCCGCGGTTGTGTTCCGCCACTGCTGAGGCGCCTGGCTCCTCGCTGGAGGGACGCGGCCTGAGGTGGGCCGGCGCCTTCCGCGCTCTGCCGGTCCGGCCGTGGCGGCCGTCGCTCGGCCGCCCTCAGGTACGCGGCCCGGCGTCGGCCCGCGAGGCCCCGACCGGGTGCGCGCGCGCGCCCCCCGCCCGTGCGCGCCCCCCGAGGCCGTGCGTGCGCGCCCCCCGCGGGGCCGCGCGTGAACCTGGGCCGGACGGTCCCCGCTGCTGTCAGCGCGCAGAGCTCTGCCCGCGCGGCCCCGTGCTTTCCCACATTCTCGTCGGCGCCGAGCGCTTTCGCGGCTGGACTCGGAGAGCGGGGCGGGCGGGGCGCCGAGGGCGCGGGGACCCCGGGGCTCGCGACCCGGCGTTGGGTCTCCTGGCCCCGCCGGCTGCAGGGGCTGCGTCCGCGGGGGCCCCGGTGGCGGGGAGCGCGGCTGTCTTTCCGTAGCCGCAGCGGGCGGGAAGCCGGACGGGACAGCCGGCGAAGCCCAGGGAGGCCGGCCTTCCGCCGCGACCGAGGGGCGGCCGGGTGGGCCGGGGCTCGTGGGCTCGAGGGGGTGCACCTTGTCCCGGGGCGCCCACCGCCTGACGGACGGTCCCTTCCGACGCGGAGAGCTGGGTGTGGAGCGTCTCCGCGCGCGGGGGCTTCGGACGAGGCGTTAGTCTGGCCTCAGGAACGGCCTTCCCTGCACGACGCTGAAGGTGTAGATTCTGCCGCTTCCAACTGCCCTGGGGCGCCGCACGGCCTGGAGTGTGTCCCGGAGGAGAGCGGGTCCGAGAAGGGCGGTGACAGCTCCCCGGAAGAGCGGGAAGGCTGGGGCTCGCTAGACGCCCTGGCTTCTCCTCGAGCTGGGTGCGTGTGTGCCGCCGTTCTAGACCGCGGCTCTTTGGGGCCGTCCTCCCTGCGGCCTTCCGGGACTTTCCCTCCCCGGGCACCTCCCGGGTCTGCTGCCCTCGGCCCCTCCGGAGTCCCCTTTGTGCCGCGGGCAGTGCGCGGCGGTTCGGGAGCCCGGGCCCTGCGCTGGGCCCTGCGGTCACTACTGTGGGGGCAGCGTGCGGTGTCAGGGGAGCCCGGGGATTTTCTCGACTCAGGTTGGATTTGGGTGCCATGGAAAAGAGAGCAGTTCTGATGGCTACTGCAAATATAGAATGGAGGACACACCAAAGTTGTCACTTTTTTTTTTTAAGTGGATGTATGGGGACCTTACCTAGTTACACACATTGCTCGTGTGCCCTTACGTGCACAGGGAACGGGCATCTTTTTACTGGGAGGCAGAAGATCCAAGAGAACACATAGATGTTTTTCACAGGTGCCTTGGAAACATTCGAAACAAACTTTTTAAAAATTATTTTATTTTTGTAAAAGATTTTATTTATTTATTTGAGAGAGCGAGCTCGGGAGAGAGCAAGTGCGAGTTGGGGGGAGGGGCAAAAGGGGAGGGAGAAGCGGACTCCCCACTGAGCAGGGAGCCCCACATGGAGCTCCATCCCAGGACTCCGGGATCATGACCCCAGCCGAAGGCAGATGCCCAACCGATAGCCACCCACGTGCCCTCATACTTTTTTTTTTTTTTTTTAAGCAAATTGAAATTTTTATAGAAACCACTTTGGCTTTTTCTGCAGTAATATTTCTTGAAGGAAAGTTGACTTTCACAGTCTTTTGAGCATCTGCTCTGAGTGGCCACCATTTTATTTATTTATTTATTTATTTATTTATTTATTTATTTATTTATTTTTTAAAGATTTTATTTATTTATTAGAGATCGAGCGAGCGAGAAACAGCATGAGAGAGGAGAGGGTCAGAGGGAGAAGCAGGCTCCCCGCTGAGCCGGGAGCCCGATGCGGGGCTCGATCCCAGGACCCTGGGATCATGACCTGAGCTGAAGGCAGTCGCTTAACCAACTGAGCCACCCAGGCGCCCGGCCACCATTTTAAACACGTCCCAGGGACCTGGGCATTTTCACGTGTGTCACGTCATCTGATTGCTTGTGGCCTCGTGAAGTGCGTGGTTCCTCTCTGTTTCCAGTGCGGGAAGGTGGGCCCAGGGAGGTGCGGTCCCCTGCTTGGGAGAGCCCAGTGAGGCTGAACCCGGTCCTCCTTCCCGTCCAGCAGAGCCCGCCTTACGTCCCTCCTCTCAGAATGAAGTTACTTGCTGCGTTTTTTCTTCAGTGGGGTACAGTCCCCACATAGCAGTTGAGGGAACAATGATAGTGTATTTTAAGATGCGAGTTTCCTCTTTGTTGACTTGCAGAGCTATCACCTCAGACGTGGTTTCTGTGCACCTTTAGATGTATTGATTTATTTGAGAGAGCGCGCGCACATGCGGGGGGGGGCAGAAGGAGAGTGAGAGAGAGTCCCAAGCAGACTCTGCTGAGCGCAGAGCCCAACGCCGGGCTCAGTCTCACAGCCCTGAGATCCTGACCTGAGCCGAAACCGAGTCCGACGCTCAACAGACTGAGCCCCCCAGGCGCCCCTTCTGTGCACCCTTAAATTCCACGTGTGGCTGTCCAAACCTTCTAGTTGTAGGTGTTAATGTTAGCACGATATTGGTTCATTAGGACGGATGACATTTGTCTTTTTGTTTTGAAATCTTTTCAAAAAGATGTCCAGTGTCTCAATAGCACCAGCTTTGTGGCGCCAACACAGGGCTTTGCCTTAGGCTTTTCCAGGAACCGCTGAAGACAGCACCTACGCGTGCCCTGTTAAAGAAGGTACGGAACCCCTGAAATGGAGCTGTACCCCAGGCTCCACCAAACGAAAATAGCTGAGTGATTTTGGGGCTCTGCAGTAGCTCCACCTGTGTGGCTCGTCCCTGGAGTGTGAGTGTGAGGACGTGGCCCCTTTCCCTTTGTCCCCAGCCTCTGTGTGATGCAGGAGTGATACCGAGGCCTGGCTCCAGCAGCACGGGAGGCAAGTTTGGCTCCGTTTGGCTCTGCTAAGTGTCACTTACTTACTTGTTTGGCGGCATCAGCAAAGCCTCCACAAGCAGTGGCTTCAAACAACAGTAACCACTTATTATTGCTCCTGGTGTCAGGCGCCCAGAATTCTCAAGCAGCTGGTCTGGCAGTCTTTGCTGGGGGGGGCGGGTCTTGTGCGGGTTGGTCGGATGGGGCCTGGGCTGGAGCGCCTCCTTGCGGGCATCCTCACTCCGCCTCTGGTACCTGGGCTGGGAAGGCTGAGTGGCAGGGCCCCCCCAGGCTCTCGGTCTCCCTGAGCGCAGTGACTTTGTGACTTTAGGGCGTGTCCTGCAAGAGAGCCAGGCCGTTGTAGGGCCTCTCCCACTGGAGTCTTGGAAGTCACCGTTCCTTGTTATGGGAGCCGTGCCAAAGAATCTGCAGTCATGTGCTCAGACCAGCACGTTACTGAGGGCTGGTTAATAGCTAATGTCCAGCCAGACCAGGTTGTTGCCCAGTGCTCCCTGAGACCTGGACCCGGTTCTCCTGTGTGAGCAGGGGGTCGTGAGTCTACACGGTGGTCCTTGAGTCTGGAACACACTCGGTCTAACAGTGTTGGTGGGCTTGCTTGCTGTTGTTTTCCATGAAAACCACCCTGGGCACCTGATGGTTCTGGGCTGGGAAACGGGCCCGGCTCTGGCCTCTCACTCCTGGGGTTGCTTTCTGTGACTGGGAACCCTTGTTGACCGTGTGCTCTGGGGCAGTTTCTGGGCACAGCAGACTGAATGGGTACTTGCAGCTGTTCTCCCATTTCATGCTCCAGAACCCAGCATGGAGTTGCTGAGGTAGCTGGTCCAGGGCCCAGGTTTGAGCTCAGGGGTCCAGGCCGGCCAGGCCTCTGCCTGGGACTCAGGAGGCAGAGAGGCTGCGTACGGAGCCGGCTTGATCCCCACACTAGTCTCCTGCAGCTCTGGCACCTGGTCGTCCATGCAAGTTCCTTGGTTTATTTATTTTACGTATATTGTTAAAGATTTTATTTATTTATTTATTTGAAGGAGAGGGGGGGGAGAGAGAGAGAGAGAGAGCGCGCGCACAAGTGGGGGGAGGGGCAGAGGGAGAGAATCTCAAGCTGACTCCCCACTGAGCACAGAGCCCAACTTAGGGTTTGATCCCATGGCTCTGAGGTCATAACCTGAGCCAAAACCAAGAACTGGATGCTCATCCAACTGAGCCCCCAGGCGCCACACAGGTTCCTTTATTCTGCAAGCTTCTGTGTGGGACAGCCTGCTGCTGGTGGCCCTGGGGGCATGGCCCCGTTAGTCCCCCTGCCCTGAGGCCATGTGTGCGCAGGGCCCCTCTCAGCCTGAGCGGAGGGCCAAGATGACAGGCACAGAGGAAGCTCCCAGCCTGAAAGCAGAGACCAGAGCAGGCCGAGAGGACCGAGGGCGCAGAGATGGTCTAGTGCAGGGACTGGAGAAGCTGGGGTTGTGTAGCCACGGAGGCGCGGGAGTCGCCGGAGGCCTGCACCGGCAGCTCGCTCCGGCAGCTCGCAAATGCACGGGTCCCCGGCGGGCGGACACCGAGGGGTTTTGAGATAAAGCGTGTCCCTGGAAGGCTTGGAACATGAGGTTGGGGGCCACTCCTAGAAGCGGATCAGCAGCAGATGGGCTGAGACCAAATGTGAGGGAGGGCCAGCCCAGGCCTGCGGCGTCAGACAACCAGCCGCTCCAGAAACAGACCGGGACGCGGGCAGGCAGCACTCCACGGGGATGCCAGCAAATCCCGTTAGGAAGACCCCGCCCCCAGTGCCCCTACGATTTTCCTGACCCCTGACACGGGGAGAAAGAAGACCCTGAGAACCCCCAGGCATCCAGGGAGGAGGGACGGGGTGTGGGCGCCCCACCCGCCCAAGCGCCCTGCTCTGGAAGCTGCCAGACCAGTGCAGTCCTCGGCTCAGCTAGGCCTGCCCCCCACACCTCAGTGGAGGCTGGGGGTCCAGAAGGGCAAATGGTGTCCCCAGGTCTCGTACCGAACTGAGCTTGTCGACTTTTATCCTCCTTTTGGGGAGGAGTTTGTATCGGGCAGAGACTTTGCGAGCGAGAAAAGGCAGGTCATTAACTTTGGGGAACAGACTGCGCCGTGTGGCTCAGCTGGGAGTGCTATTCATAGGGACGTGGTAAGGTCCGTGGTGGCTCCGTGGAGTGTTCATACCGCCATTGTGGGAGGTTGGGAGGTAGAAGGTGGGGAGTCTCCGACCCTCACTGTGTTGTTGGGGAGGAGGGCGTTCCGGGTGGGGGGTCGCAGAGGGCTGCTTCGTGCGCAGGGGCTGCAGGGGGCATCTGGTCGCTTGTGCTGCCAGAGGGGCCCGTCCTCGTGGGGGCTCGTGGGGGGCCGAGCCACCGTCCCCCGCCCTTCACCTCTCTGTCCCTGGGGCCGGCGTTACCTCACCTGGCCCCGGGCTTCTGGCCTGCCCGTGTCTGGCCTCGGTGCCCAGAGTCCTGGCTTTGCCCCCGCCCGCCCCCACCGGTCTCCTGGCACCTGCTGCTCAGCCTCAGTCTTGGCTCCCTTCTCTGAGCGCCCCCCGCACCGGGTGGCTGCTGCTTGTTCTTCGCACCTGCCCCCAGCTGGCTTGGTTTGTCTTGTGCCTTTCCCAAGGGCAGCGCATCCCCTCAGGGCCAGGACACTGTCCTGAGCGCCTCCGTCCCTGGCTCTTCTGCTGACCATGACGTTCCATCCTGATGGTTGGATCTCTTATACAGGGAGCTGGCTTGGCATTGTGGACTGAATTGTGTCCCCTAAAAGACAGGCTCAACAGGACCGGTGCATGGGAACTTATTTGGAAGTAGGTCTTTGCAGATGTAATTAAGATGTAAATTAAGATGAGGCCATACTGCTTTAGGATGGACCCCAATCCGATCACCGGTGCCCTTAAAAGAAGAAATGCAGAGATACAAGACAGGGAGACGGCCGTGGGAACTCGGCCGTGGGAGAACATGTGGCGCAAGAGCGCCCAGGGCACCAGGGATCACTGGCTATGACCAGGAGCTGGGAGAGAGGCAGGGAACCCGTATCCTGTGGGGCCCCCAAAGGAGCCAACCCTGCCCGCATCTCGACTTCCCACTTCTGGCCTCCGGTTCCCGGCGGCCCCCAGAAGCTACTACACTTAGATTCCAGTGCACATCCAGTGGTACCCAAAGCCACGGCTTTGCCTTTGTGCTTTCAGTCACTCACGGTCAGTGCAGTCCAGAAGTTGGTGATCCGCCCTCTGACGTGTGGTCAGAAGGTCCACGGTAGCCTGGTGCTAGGTCACAAGGCCCATGTCACTCCCCTCCTTCACCTCACGTGGGCGACTTTATTAGTTCTTATTTTAAATTTTTTTAGAGAGTGGGGGGAGGGGTAGAGAGAGACACTCAAGCAGACTCCCCGCTGAGCAGGGAGCCCCACACGGCTGGATCTCACGACCCTGAGATCACGACCTGAGCCGAAACCAAGAGTCAACTGCTCAACCAACTGAGCCACCTGGGTGCCCCTCATGATAAAATGTGGGCACTATATCATCTCCATGGTCACAAGAAGGGTGAGTGCAGGACATGTAGAGAGAGAGAGAGACAACTTTTATCACAATGTACAGTTACACTCGTTCTAGTTTATTATTATTCTTGTTAATAATCTTTTGCTGTGCCAACTTATAAATTAAACTTCATCACAGGTACGGATGCACAGGAGAAAACAGTACAGTTATCCCTTGAATAGCACAGGGTTTAGGGGTGTCAAAAATCCATGTAGAACCTAGGAACCCCCCAAAACTTACCTGCCTTACCGATGACGTAAACAGTTCATCAACGCCCATTTTATGTCTTTTAGGTTATATACTGTATTCTTGCAATAAAGTAAGCTGGAGAAAAGGGAATGCTATTGAGATCATAAGGAAGAGACATTTCTAGTGCTCTCCTATATTTATGGAAAAAAAGCCCCACTTTGAGCCCGCGCAGTTCAAACCGTGTTGTTCGGGGTTGACAGCATCTGTGGGGTTCGGGACCGTCTGTGGTTTCAGGTGTTTTGGGGGGCCTGCCGTATGAACACGTGATGTCATGCATTTCTTCTTGGACGAAATGAAACTGTTGCATGCCTGGCACTCCTTCCCCACCTTTGCGGCTTCTGGAAGATGCCACCAGCCGCCTGGTGCAGTCCCTTCCACATGGTGGTTTTTCTGCTGCTTTCTTACCGCAGATGCGCCCTGCACCACACCGTGGCCCTCTACTTGCCAAGGTCACGCCGGCCGGCCCTTGCATTCGGACACCGTGCACTTTATTTTGTTCTTTTGAACCTCTGTTGTGAGTTGTGACGGAGTGTGGCGTGCCATGTTTGGTGTCGCCGTGCCCCGTGCAGGCCGCGGCCCACGCCCCCGTCTGCCAGACGCTCAGCCCGAGTTGGACGGTCTGGGGATCATGTGCCGGGCGGTGCTGGTGTCCGGTCCGCGGGGCTTGTTCAGATTGCGGTGTGTGTGCCCTGGAGCCCGCTCTCTGACCGGGTCAGGAGTTGTGGGAGGTTGTCATGTCTCCTCTGTCCCCTCCGGGCTGGCCCGCGCCCCACTCCCGTGTTTCGTGCCCCCAGCACCGTGGGAGAACACTGACCAGTTCCTTCGTGCGCTTCACCTCGCGTGGCTCTGTCGGACTTTTCCTCAGTCCGGGCAGAGCCCCCGGGTGCAGGCGGCTGCTGCATCCTGCCCGCACGCCACACGCTGTCAGCTGTCCCGGGACCCACCTGCTGCGCTGCTGGGGCTGCCGTCTGCCAGTCTCCCCGCACACGAGGCCGGTTCCCGCCCTGTCATCAGCGAGTATCTCATAGGGAGATGCTTGCACACCGTGTGAGGGTCACCCACCAGTGTGGTGTTCATGGATGACTCTTGCCTGAACCAGCGTGGGGTGTTTGTCACACGCTGACTTAAGGACGGAATCCGTCATTCCGTCTGCACTCCTTGGTCTGCACTCTGCCCGAGGGACGAGCTTCCCTCCTCTACTTACCGATCTTTGCCAGCTAAAATTTACATCAGTACAGACTCGTGGGCTCTTGCTTTATTCTGTGGAGTGGAACCCTCACCTCCTGGGAGCCCTGGCCCCATTCTCTGCACACGTCCTGGCGTTCTGCATCTCGTCCGCGCCCCAGCCCTGGAAACCCGCTGTCTCCCCAAGGGGCGTGTGGCCTGGTTTCCCAGTGAAATGCTGGTCATGTTGTAGTTTCCTCACGTGTTGCTGTGGCTGCGGTAGCCTTTCCAGGGTCGTTCGTGCCATGTGCCGCTAGGAGGGTTTGACAGGAGGATGGGAGAGCCCCCGAGCGGTGGGCGTGGCAGGCCCGGGAGGCAACGGGCAGGGCCTTGGCCGTTGTGGGTGGGTGTGATTGCAGCAGAGGTGGTCAGGCTGGAGGGGCCCTGTAACGCCTGTGTCCTGTGAGGGAGGTTCTAAGTTGGAGCTCAGGGAGAATTTGTGGGGAGAGGCGGTGAGAACCAGGCCAGGTTGCAGGCTTGGTGGGTCCTGCCCAGGTGACCGGGTGAGTGGTGCAGGCATGGGGGTGTGGCTGGCTGGCTCTGATTTGGCTCCCCGGTTCTACACGCACTTAAGTAGGGCCACTCCCAGGGCACAGAGACACTCCCCTGGGGAACCGACGGGCCCTGGCCTGGGCTTCGGGGTCCCTGGCTAGGACGGGGGGAGCCCGGGAGAGCTGCTGGTGAACAGCGCAGACAGTGAGTGCTTCTCCTGGCCTGGAATAAGCCCGAGTGTGCACAGTGCCTTTGGTTGGGATGCGCTCACGAATTCCGGGGCCCTTGGTGAGCCCGTCCACATGCTCCACTGAAGGGAGAGCCCTGTGCCATCCCTTGGCTGCCTGGACAGGTGCCCAAGTGCAGAGCGGTGGTGGGCTGTCTCTGGGCTGCTTCCCACGCTTGCTGGGACGCCTCCTTCCCCCACTCCGTAAAAGGCTGGCTTGGGGCATGCTGTTTTATTTATTCTTTATTTTTTAAAATTTATTTTATTTTATTTTTTAAATTAATTACTATTTTTTAATTTAACATATAACGTATTATTTGTTTAAGAGGTACAGTTCTGGGATTCATCAGTGTTACACAATTCACAGTGCTCACCATAGCACATACCCTCCCCAGTGTCCATCACCCAGCCACCCCTCCCTCCCACCCCCCCCCCAGCAACCCTCAGTTGAGATTAAGAGTCTCTCTTTTTATTTATTTATTTATTTATTTTTTATTTTTTTGAAAAGATTTTATTTATTTGACAGAGACACAGCGAGAGAGGGAACACAAGCAGGGGGAGTGGGAGAGGGAGAAGCAGGCTTTCCGCTGAGCAGGGAGCCCGATGCGGGGCTCGATCCCAGGACCCTGAGATCACGACCTGAGCCGAAGGCAGACACCTAATGACTGAGCCATCCAGCCACCCCTTTTTTTTTTTTTTAAAGATTTTACTTATTTGACAGAGAGAGCGTGAGCACAAGTAGGGGGAGTGGGAGAGGGAAAAGCAGACTCCCCTTTGACCAAGGACCCCCATGCAGGACTCAGTCCCAGGACCCTGGGATCATGACCTGAGCCGAAGGCAGAGGCTTAACCAACTGAGCCACCCAGGTGCCCCTGGAGTCTTACGGTTTGTCTCCCTCTCTGGTTTCATCTTTTTTCATTTTTCCTCTCTTCCCCTATAATCCTCTGTTTTGTTTCTTAAATTCCACATATTAGTGAGATCATATCATTGTCTTTCTCTGACTGACTTATTTCGCTCAGCATAATACCCTCTAGTTCCATCCACGTCATTGCAAATGGCAAGATTTCAGTTTTTTGATGGCTGCATAATATTCCATTGTATATATACACCACCTCTTCTTTATCCATTCATCTGTTGATGGACATCTTGGCTCTTTCCACAGTTTGGCTATTGTGGACACTGCTGCTATAAACATTGGGGTGCACATGCCCCTTCGGATCCCTACATGTGTATCTTTGGGGTAAATACCCAGTAGTGCAATTGCTGGGTCGTAGGGTAGCTCTATTTTCAACTTTTTGAGGAACCTCCATACTGTTTTCCAGAGTGGCTGCACCAGCTTGCATTCCCACCAACAGTGTGAGAGGGCTCCCCTTTCTCCGCATCCCCGCCAACATCTGTCGTTTCCTGACTTGTTAATTTTAGCCATTCTGACTGGCGTGCGGTGGGACCTCACTGGGCGCTGTCAGGGCAGTGTCTGTGCCCTCCCGTGGAGAGTGCATGTGTGTGTGCGGGGGTGCAGGAGGGCGCGAGTCTCGCTGGTCTCTAGCAGCGTCTGTAGAGGCTTTCTGCTGGGGTCCGCCAGTGCATTCTGCCGGCAGTTTCCATAAAGCTGCGTGCTCCTTGCACTTCTGGCCGTGATGGGGGCTGCCGGCACCGTGTGGGAGGTGTTGCTCGTGCAGACATCCTAGGGACGCTGCCCCGGGGCATGACTCAGTGGGGTTGGGGTGGGGCCTCTGCCTTGTGCATGGTCTGCTGGGCCCGAGGAGGCCCCTGGGAAGGGGGGCCTCCAGGCCTGCTGCGGGTTAGGGGCCCGAACTCGACATTCTGGAGGGTCTGTCACTGCTCTCATTTTTTAATTTCTGAGAGCTCTTTCATTTTTCTTTAAATACTTCCTTTTTTTTTTTAAGATTTTATTTATTTATTTGAGAGAGAGTGAGAGCAAGAGAGCACAGGCGGGGTGAGGGACAGATCCCGCTGAGCAGGGATCCTGACATGGGGCTCGATCCCAGGACCCTGGGATCATGACCTGAGCCGAAGGCAGACGCTTAAGTGAGCCACCCAGGTGCCCCTAAATACTTATTTTTAAGGATATTCTGATCTTATTTTGTGGACCGGGCACCTTCTCCATCTGAGGGCAGGACCGATGCTGTTTCCTCTGGGTGGCTGGGGCCCTCCTGTCTGGTCGGCGCTCTCATGGCTTCTGAGGCAGGTGGCCCTGCTCGCGCTCGGCAGCGGGCTGCTAAGAAGGTGGAAGCTGGGGTTGGCGGGTGGGTGGTGGGCTACATGGGGGCTCAGGGCCCTCCCCTTGCTGGTGTCTGTGGGCAGCCAGGTCCCAGGTACAGCGTGAGCGCCCACTCCTGGGAATGGAGGGCCCTGCGCCCCCACTGAGCTGCCCCTGCAACCCCACCCGGGGGCCTGGGGCCGGGCTCTGCACCCCCTGTGCCTCCCACGCGGGGTCAGCTGGACAGAGTGGGGGAGGGGTGTGTAACGCTGCAGGGGGGACAGTGGTGCCTAGGGGTTCAGTAGTTCTCAACCAGCTGTTCCTCGGGTGTAGGATGTGGCTTCCTGCCACTGTCCAGCTTCCCCATGTCTCTCCTCCTGTCTGCTCTGCCCACTGCGGGGCGGGGGTGGGGTGGCCTTTTCTGCTGCTTCCACCGGGGCTTTGGGAGGACTGGATCTCAGGTGTGCACTTAACCTCCGTCCTTCCACCAGAATGCCGCTCCTAGTACAGTTTCCCGGGGAGCTCATACGGTATTGTAAAGCAGGAGGGTTTTCATCAGGCGGAGGTAACAAATACTCTGCACACAAAGTACTCAGCATAGAACAGGAACACTGACCCAGTGGTTTTGCGTGTAATCACTTCTTTCTCTTTCCCACAAACACAGATGCAGAGTTCTGAAGAGTCCTTGGAAATGGATCACTCATCTGTAAAGCGGAAATCCACCTTGAGGGTCAGCTCTGACCCAGCAGCGGCCCAGGCCTCCTGAAGCCTGCTGCTCTGAACCCCAGTGCCCATCGGTACAGACTGAGGACACGGGTCCCTGACCATGGTCACACTCATCACTGAGAAGCTGCAGAACCAGAGCCTGGATGACCTTGCCCGCAAGAGCTACGATGCTGGCCCGGTAAGTTGGCCGCGGCAGCAACACACGGGACCCTGTCCCCCGCCAAGGGTCTGGGGGAGATTGCCCAAGCTGGACGGAGGATGTGCGGCCAAGGTCTGAGGGGACGTGGCGGGAGGAGGCTGGAGGGGGCTGTGTCCCGGGGCCGTGTTGTGCACGCGCAGCCCCCACATCTCCTCAGCGTCCTGATGATGGGTTTCTCATTAAAAAAACACCAGCTTTTAATGAATGTCCAGCCGACTCCTAGAAGTATGCCAATCCTAAGTGCGCAGCATGCAGATCTTCATACCTGTTAAACGTGTCTCTGAGCGAGCGGCGCCTGCCCCCACCCTGATGCCCCTCGCGCTGGCACCAGCCCCCCTGACAGCCTCCATCCTGAGTGGGCTCCACAGCTTTGTCACTTGGGTTTGAAGTTCGAGTAGGTGGAGCCGTTTTTCAGGGTCGTGTTAACGTGACTTTCAGGATGTCCTGGTTTGACTGCAGGTCTGGACAGAGCTGGCCGAGTGTGCGGCCCCACATGGTGCTTGGAGGCCTCCTGAGCGGCCTCACTGACGCCGGGTGCCCAGAGCCGCGCTGGTGCAGCCCAGCTGCGAGTCAGGCCTCCCAGAGGCGGCGGGAAGCTGTGATTCCAGGCCTTTGTTCTGGGCTCGGGCCCACTGTCACAGCGGCTGGTTTTGAGGTTCTGAGGCTCAGCGCTCCAGACGGAGTGCCAGGGATGGGAGGTGGGCCCGTGTCTGCAGCCCGGGGGGGTCAGGGGCGCCCAGGGGGATCAGGGGCACCCAGGGGCCTTTGTGGGGCGCTGCTGTCTGGCCTCGCACTCGGAGCCCTGATGGGATTCCAGCGGCCACCATGCACGTGTTCTCGTCTTCGCTTGTGCTCAAGTGCGGAAACCGCTTCCTAGAGACTAAGCCAGACCAGGGCTGTAGCGCAGCGTGGCCGCCGATAGCCACAGGCCCGTCAGAAGCCCGGAGCTGGTGGCCAGGGGCTGTGTGGCTTTGCTGGGGAGACGGGCCAAGGATTGGGCCTGCAGGGCCCCCGCGGAGGAGCAGACATGGCTGATCTAGCACATTTGGGGAACACGCCGCCCCTCGGACAGAGAGAAGGACCGTTGTGAGCACCCTGCGCAGGAGTGGGGGCGCACGGTCAGCCCGCCCTCCCTCCCCCCGCTGGCCCTGTCCGCGGGCTCCGTGTTCCGTGTTCCGTTCTGTTGCCGTTGGGGGTGATTTGTTTGTTTCGTCAAGACTCGTGGTTTTGAGAAGATGGCCTGTTAACATGGTAGGTTTTTCTTCCTGAAATGGGAGGACAGACCTTTCCTGTCCCCAAATCTACATCTTGAATTTTACGAGGAGCCATTTTGCTGTTGGAAGCAGAGTTCTGGTGCGTGTGGGGGAGCCCGCTGTGGCCCGGGGGCGGGGGGCGCCGCGGGGTCGGGGCGCGTGCTGTGGGTGAGCGGGGCCCACACGGAGGTGTTCATCTAGACAGACTACCCTGGCAAGACAAATCCTACCTATGATTCTTCCCATTGTGACGCAAATAGATTTACTTTGTGTGAATTTACACCGTAATGTTTGGAAGAGAATTCCCTCGTTACCAGTAGGCATTTTGCCGACTTCCTGGGGAGGCTTGTCCCTGCATCTGCACGGGTTCTGCTGCATGACTGCAGACGCTTTGTTTGTAGAAACCTGCTGTTTCTGTGTTCACTTTTAAAAATGAGGTGTAACTTACAGGCAGCGGAAGGCACAACGGCCCTCTCTTTTCGAGCAAGAAGTCTCTGTCGTCTCTGTCACCCATTTGATGTTGGGCTTTTAGTTTATGTGGCTCTCCAGTGTCCCTTTATAGTAAGGACGGTGTGGTCAGCTCTGCAGAGGGAACTTGCAGCTGTGTCCCTGGGGGTCAGCGGTTTAGCTGTGAGCGGCTCCCGAAGGTACCTGCATGTGTCTCAGCACACGCTACTCGTAACGTTCACTGAAAGGAGTCGGCAGCTTAAAGAGCCAATTTGTTGTATAAGAACAGGAATTGAAGTTTTCGAAGGCGACTAACGTTGGTATTTTCATGGCAAGATCTGAACATAGGTTGGAGGCGAGCGTTAGAGACCTTGAGGTCGGCACCGTCCGCCCCTGGCCCCGTGTCCCGGCTGTGCCTTCGGCCACGGCCCTCCTGCGGCTGTCTCACAGCGAGCTCTAGACGGTTTGCCTCGGAATATTTCCGTATACGTCTCTACAGATGTCTTCTCGGGTGTCCCCTGTCCCGGGGGTGTTGTGCAGACCCTCCTGTGCCCTGTGTGACGGCCTCTAGTTCCATGTGGCTTTTTAAATTGAAGTTAAAGCTAGTTAGAATTAAACGTAACGAACAGTGCTGTTTTTCATTTGCACTAGACACACGTCAGGTGCCCCCGTGTTTGGTGTGGCCAGTGGCCGCCCTAGTGGGCAGTGCAGACGGCTGCCCCTCATCCCAGGAAGTTCTCCTGGACTGGGCGTGCTCAGACCCCGTGGGATAGACTGCCTTCTGTCTTCCGTTTGTCTGTCGGGGGACATCTGGGTTGCTTCTGCTTGTCCGCTGTTTTCAGTACTGCTGCTCCAAGTGTTTGTGTGCGGGTTTCTGCTTGGACAGGCGTCGTCGTTCCTCTTCGCGTTCATGCAGCAGTGGGACCTGTGGGTCGTGTTGTAACTCCGCTTAACCTTCTGAGCAACCGAGCTCTGCTCCACAGCGGCAACACCATCGCACATCCCGCCAGGCGGGAGCGTCCTGATCGCGCCTCTTCCTCCTCAACACCTGCAGTTGTCCCTCGTTTTGAGTCTCGCCGCCCTAGGAGGTGCTCTCTCCTTGTGGTTTGAGCTGCGCTTCCCCCCCCCCCGACCGCTGACGTCAAGCGCTTTTCTCGTGCCTGCCGGCCGTCGGTGCATCTTCTTTGAAGAAATAGGTCTTCAAGTCCTTTGCCCATTGAAAATTTGGGTTGTCTGTCTTTTTATTTTTGAGTTGTTAGAATTCTTTATATAGTCTGATCCCTAATTGGATATGTGATTTGAAAAAAACGTTTTTCTGTCCTGTGGGTGTTTTTCTTAATGGTGTTCTTTGAAGCACAAAAGCTTTTATTTTATCGAAGTCCAGCCGATCTCTTTTTCCTTTTGTCTCCTGTGCTTTTAATGTCATATCTAAGAATCCTTGGCCAAATCCAAGGTCATGAAGATTTACTCTTACGTTTTCCTCTAAAAGTTTTATAGTTTTAGCTCTTACATTTGGGTCTTTGATCCCTTTTGAGCTACTTTTAGTGTGTGGTGTGAGGTAGGGGTCCAACTTTGTTCTCTCGTGTGTGGATCCCAGTTGACCCAGCACCATGTGTTGAAAAGACTCTTCCTTCCCGTTGAGTCGTCCTTGGCACCCTTGTCAAAAGTTTACGTTTTTAAAAACAAAGTCTTTGAAACCTAGTGTGTACTTTACACTTACAGCAGATCTCAATTTGGACACCAATTTTCATTATAGAAATATTTGATCTGTATTTAGATTTCATGAAATTTATAGTTGAAAAAGTAGATTTCACATACTCCAGTTGTTCTAAGCACACTGAGAAGTTTTCCAAAAAATTGAATTATTAGTTTTAAAACTGAAATTCAAGATAGTTAAATGTAAATAAAATTGGAAATCACTTAAACGTTTGGTGCCTTTGTCTCTGTAGCCATGTGCCACTCTGGTCGCTCATGCATCCCTCCCCGAGTACTGTCACATGCCGCATGGTCAGGCGCAGGTGGTGGGAGCGGGAGGCCAACAGGGGCACCTCATCCAGTCCTGAGGGGTTGATCCCTTTTGAGGGTCTCTGCCCTGTCAGCCAGAGAGCTGATGTTTGTCTCGAGGGTCAGTGTCACCCGGGTCCCATCGCTCCGTCAGCCCAGATGTGGGGAGTGCTCTGTGTGCCTGGCCATGCTGTGCTTAGTGCCTCTCCGTGGACGTTCCAGTCGACTCTGTGTCCTCTCTGTCCTCACCCCATTCAGTGGGGCTGGCTCCTTCATTTTATGGTCCTTTTTCTCTGGCCTCAGGTGCATTCCCACTTCCTGCAAAGGCCCCTGGTCTCTTACAGAGCCTTCTGATCAGCGGGATGAGGTCGGCTCTTCCTGCATTGCCTCTGTGAGGCTTGGGGGACGTAGGCTGGTCTAACTGTGACCAAAAAGGCCTAGAAGCACATGAGTTTGTGTCCGGTTCCCACCGCCCCTTTCGCTGCCCAGACAGGACAGTGAGCGCCTTGAGAAATCAGGCCCGTGTCTTCAGGCTTCTGGTATTTTCCATAGCTGGTGCACTGGGTTGTGTCGGCGAATGCCGGCTGCCCCAGTGAGTGTGGGTGGGGGACCTGGGGCAGCTCCATCCGGGGGCACGTTCTGTGGTGACGGGAATGCTCCCCGCTGTCCAAGTACGTGGCCCCTTAAAGCATGTGTTTATTGGGCCCTGAGATGTGGCTGGGGTGACGGGGAGCTGAATTTGTATTTTATATAATTGAAGTTTAAATTTCAGTAGCTGCTGACTGTCGTGTGGGGCAGCTCAGATAGAGAGTGAACTCAGTAACCCAAGTGTCAGCCGTCCCCCACGTGGACCCTCTGTGGCCACACCGCGTTCCCTCCAACCAAGCTCTCCCATCTCCGTGATTTGTCATTTCAAGGATGATCTGTGCGAAGTCCATGACCTTTGGGGAGGGGCCTTCTTTGCTCCTCACGATGCCCTGGAGATGCATCCGGGCGGTTTCGTGGTTGCACTCACGTAAGGGCGTACTATTCACCCGCTGAAGGCTTGTTGCAGTTCTGATAAAAATCCCACTACGGTATTTGTGGAACTTGGCAAGCTGACCCTACAGTTCTCAAGTGAGCTGTAGCTTCTCTGGTTCATTCGTTTACAACCTGAGGCCATGGCGTCACCATGTGCTGCCCTTCCCGAGGGGCTTGTGTTCTCCTGGGAAGATAGACGCAGCCGGCCCTGGGACCGCAGGTGGGGGCTGTGTGGAGCTGCAGGGGCGGCAGAGAGGAGAGGAGGTGCGGTGGGGGCTGTGCACTGCAGAGGAGGGGGGGTCTTGGGGCCTCAGGCGGGGAGGATGTGCAAGCAGGGGGGTGGGCAGGAGTCACTGCACGCAGCCCGGCCCGCCGCCCGGCCCGCCGAAATGCCGGCAGGATCCAACAGAACCTGTCGAGGTTGTTCAGTGAACGCGGAGTGGCTCCAGATGTCAGTTGGGAGTGTGGTTTCTCTGCAAGCAGGCAGCCCAGGGAGCCCCCAGCCTGTGCTGGTGGACGGTAGAACAAGAAGGCAGCGTGGGGTGTTGAGAGTTGACATAGGGCGGCCAGGCCTGGACCCTTGGTGGGCGGCAGGCCTGTGGGAGCAGGTGCCTGGGCTCTGTTCTCATGAGGGCGGGCCCAGAGCAGGTCAGGGTAGCAGGCCCACTCCACGGCGCTGCGGTGGGGTGGGGGGCTGAGGAGGAGGGTCGCGAGCTGGGGGTGTGGTGGGGGTGGACGGGCAGGAGGTTCAGCGCCGCTCGCTGTGGTGTGGGCTGTCGGCGGGCCCTGTGTCCAGCTGTGCAGGGACAGGCTTGGAGGGTGGGGAGTGTGGCTTTTAAAAGCCTTTTGTTGAAAATACACTTTTTTAGTGAGGTAGACGTTGCACGCAGTGGAATGGGCAGGTTGGGTTTGATGAGTTCGGCTGGATGGGTCTCGCAGGTGGCGCACACTGGTAACGCTGTCACCACCCAGACAGGTTCTGGCCTTCTCAGGGCCCCACGCGGCCTAGCCTGTCCTGGCTCGTCCCGGGAGCGCGGCAGCTTGTACTTCGGAGTCTGGCTTCTTTCCCTGGCGGGAACTCTTGAGGGACTCACCGGGTCCGTGGTGGTTGGCGCTGCCTTCCTTCCTTCCTTTCCTCTGCGGGGCGGTCTCTGTCTTCCTTCCGTGGATGTTTGGGCTCTTCCCAGGCTCTGACCGCTCTCCCCGATGACGGGGGAGATTGCGCCTCTTGTGCTGCCCAGCGGCCACTTGTGAGTGACTTAGGCCTTTGGCCATTTTTCTGTCGGGTTGTGTGCCTTTTTCTTTACTGATCTGTAGGAAGTTGTTGATACGTCCTGCTATGAGTCTTTTTTGACTTGAAAATATTTTGCAAATATTTTCTCCTGTCTTATGGTTTGCCTTGTCACGGGTGACTTTCAGTGAACAGAAATTCTAATTTCAACATAGACGGAAGCACCCTTGTAAGTTAGTGTGTTTTTGTATCTCACTTAAGAAATCTTTGCTACCCTGAGTCTTGAAGTTATTCTCCTGTTTTCTTCTACAAGCATCTGTTTACTTCAGCTTGAAGACTACACTCTCCCTGGAGCTGAGTCTTGTGTGTGGGATGAGACCAGGCCGAGAGTGGGTTTTCTTTCTTCCTTTTTTTTTTTTGCACGGATGTGTGGTTGACCCAGCGCCCTTTCTGGAAATGGCTGCCCTTTGTCCACCATCAGTCGGTGGATTTTGTTGCCCAGGAGCCGCCCTGCATGTGCGTCCCACTCTCACTCCAGCCCCAGGTGGGGAGACCGAGGCTTACACAGAGCAGCCGGCCTGCCCCCGTCAAGGATGCTCAGGGGAGTGGACTGCAGGCCGCGAGCTGCACGGGCCGTCCCTGGGCTCTGGTGGGTGGCATCATGGCGGGTGTGGCGGGGCCGGGCCGGCCTCGGTGCCAGCCTGTGGTCTTAGCACCCCCTGGTATCCCAGGGCATGTTCAGGGTCTGGTCAGGGCTCCTCAGCACGAGGCGGGCTGTATGGGCCCGTTCTGGACGTGGAGGCCCACAGAGAGGCCCGGGGCTCGCCCTGCTCCGCTCCAGCACAGGCGCTGGCCACAAAACCCACGTCCTCTGCGGCCCCACGCGGCCGCCGTGGGCCTTCACGCTGAGCTGGAGCTGGGCCTCCTGTGTGGGAGCCACTGGAGCTCCTCCTTGGTGGACGGTGCTTCTGTTCAGGTTTCCCGCTGTGTGGGGACGACGGCCCTGGGAAGGTGCTTGCTCCTGGTGCTCACCTGGGGGACAGCGGCTGGCCAACCCGGCCCGGGAGTGGGGGACATGGGGTATGGGGGCACTGGGAGGGCCGGGGGAGTGCTGTGGGGTCGCTGTGGGCACTGGGAGGGATTTGGGGGGTGCTATGGGGGTGCTGTGGGCACTGGGAAGGCCTGGGGGGGGTTGGGGTCGCTGGTGGAGGTGGGAAGGCAGAGACAATTGAGCAGCGATGGCTCCCAGACCCCACAGGATGGTTCTGTGTCCCCACAGCACCGGGGGCTTGCCCCAGAGACCCAGCTGGATGATGGCGCCCCTGGGGCTGGGCAGGGGGAGCCTGCAAAAGCAGACACAGGCGAGCAGTCCCAGCTCGCCAGGCCGCCCCTCAGGCGCCGTGGGGGCAGATCGCAGTGGAGACCCCGAGCAGCCCTCAGGGGGCCTGAGTGGGGAGGCCGTGAGGGCGGCCCTGGCTGGCTGCGGGGAGGGCTGCCTGGGCAGGAGCCCACAGTGGTGTGCTCGCGGCTTCCGATTCTCTTCCCTCAGCTGAGTGTTGTTCGGCTTTTAAGAATCTTGATTAAGGGGCACCTGTGTGGCTTAGTCATTAAGCGACTGGGATCGTTAAGTGATAGGGTCCTGGGATCGAGCCCCACATCGGGCTCCCTGCTCAGCGGGAGGCCTGCTTCTCCCTCTCCCACTCTCCTTGCTTGTGTTCCCTCTCTTGCTGTGTCTTTCTCTGTCAAATAAATAAAAAATCTTAAAAAAAAAAAAAAAAGAATCTTGATTAAGAAAAAGATGTATGCTGGGGTCCATGCTTTTCCTTTTCATTGCCAAAAAATGCAGTGTTGGGGAAAAGCAACTGACCCACAGGGATGAGATCATCGTGTTACCCCTGACTTCGTGCTGTTGAGAGTTCTGCGTCCGCGTCCATGGTATTCATACTGGTTTTTCTTGTCACTTGCAGCGTTCTGCTGGGACACTGAGCAACAGGGGTCATTTGTTCCCTTTTGAGAGCAACGGTAAGTGTTCAAAGCCCTGACCCGTCCTCCGGAGCTGCTGTGGCCGCGGGCCGGGGACAGTGCGTGGAGGGTGTGGACGTGGACCTGGAGTGTGATGCCCAGCCTGCTGGGCTGGCGGTCAGGGCGTGGCCCGGCCTCTCCCTCCAGTGTGGCAGGCGCCGGGCCGCTGGGCCCTCCCAGAGAGGTGCCGGCTGCGCGAGGTCGAGGCCCACCCTGTGTGGCCCTGTGGCCACTGAAGGGAGAGCAGGGCGGGGTCAGGCTCAGCACGGGGTGCGTGTGTAGCTCCCATGTGGCCCACGCTGGGCCATCGGTGCGTGTTGGGGCTCAGCCCCCTGCCAGTGCATGTGCCCCCCACCACCTGAAAGGCCACCCCAAGTGTGTGTGCAGAGCCTGCTGCCCTCCGCTCCTGGTAACCTCGGCTCTGGATGACAGGCTGTGGTGAAGCATGTTAGCTGGGGTCTGACTCGAGTGCAGGTCCTCCCTCTGCCAGCCCTGGGCACCACGGCCATTGGCAGGGGCGCTGTGTTACGTGGCTCTCCAGACTACCAAAGTGAAGGTTTTTTTTACCAAATTCTTGTGTGAACGGATGGAGGTAGGAAGTGTGAGCCCAGCACCGGGCCCTTGGCACTGTGTCCTCAGTGGGAGTCCACCCTGCACACGGGGCCAGTCCTCAACAGGGATTCCCAGGGGGTCTGACCCTGCCTCTTTGCTGCCCAGGGTTACCCCAGGGCCTTTGCTCGTGCCTTTCCCCACAAGGGTCCTCTTCCCTTGGGTCCCACTGCCTCCATGCCCAGTTTCCCAACCGGTAGTGACTGCGGAGTGGCCGGAGTCGTGGGGGCTGCTGAGCGGACTCTCAGCCGGGTCAGTGGGAGTTAGGGTTTCATGGTGCACCTTGCTTCCACATGAGGAGTCCCAGGAGACCCACTCACCTGGCTCTGCCCCCAGCCCCCAGTGCAGCAAAGCTCATGATGGTGGCCCTGATGGGTGCATTTGGGGTCTGGGCACCAAGGGGTGTGTGGAGGAGAGTCTGAGGAAGGGCTGGGGTGGGCTCCTCCGGGGCATTGGGGGCAGAGGGAGCCCCTGGTGCTTGCATGGTGTGCGCTCACATGTGGGTCTGCCGGTGCGCATGCTGGCCCCGGACTGTCGGTGTCTCGTGTGAGCCTCCCAGTAGCCACGTGAAGGGAGGAAGCGGAGGCTGGGGTGGGGTCCTGGCCCCGTGGGAGAAAGTGGAGGCTGGGGTGGGAGGAAGCGGAGGCTGGGGGGGTCCTGGCCCCATGGGAGGAAGCGGAGGCTGGGGGGGTCCTGGCCCCGTGCACGGTCCCTGCCTGCCCTGTGCCGTCGCCGTGCCTCCAATTTCGGGAAGCTGAGAGCTGCCTCCCGGAGAGGAGGTGAGGGGCACCGGCCGCCTGGAAGCAGCTGCCTGGTGGGCGGGGGTCTCGCGGGTGAGGTCGCACACCTGGAGGAGGCCTGGGCCACGGACAGAGAAGTGGGTGACGCAGGGCAAGTCTGTCCATGAACTGGAAAGGAGAACTGTGTGCTCCGGTCATCTTCAGGGAGCGGGGAGCTGGCCTCGCTGAGACGTGTCTTCCTTGGAATGTGAGGCTGGCTCCTGGGCTGAGCTGACCGGGGGGAATGCAGGTGGGGCCGGCGCTGACCGGCTCTGTGGCCGAGGAGCCACGTGAGGCTTAGTGTCAGGCCGTGTCCCCAGCCAGGCAGGGGCCTCGGGGCCTGGCAAACACTGTGCCTTGTCTCCTGCTCACCCGTCTCTTCTCTTTTGTGTTTCCTCAGAAGACAGGCGCCCCTGGAAGGTCTTAAGTGGAGGATGGCCCGTCGGGAGTCAGACGGCCACGGGCCCACGCGGCCCAGACACAGGCCTGGGTGCCGTGAGCGCCACAGACCTCAGGGAGAGCGCAGGGCCCCCCTCGGCACCACCTACCAAGCGCCACTGCCGCTCCCTGTCGGAGCCGGATGAGCTGGCACGCTGCCGCTCCGCCTGGCGCCCCGGCGGCTCCAAGGTCTGGACGCCGGTATCCAAGAGGCGGTGCCACAGTGGCGGGCACGCCAGCCTGCGGGAAGGCCCGGCTGCCAGCCTGCCCGGGAGCGCCACGCTGCTGGGCCGCGCCCCCCCGGTGGCCGGCCCCACCTCGTCCCCCGCGCCCCGGCCGCCTTCAGCCGGCGGCGGCTGCCCGGACGGCAGTGAGGGCGGCTCGGGCCCACCCTGGCGGCCCGCAGGGCCCTGCGCTCTGTCCTGCAGGCGCCGCCTGTCCCTGTCGCAGGGGCACCTGGTGCAAGTGGGCACAGCCCCGCCCTCCGCCGGCAGCAGCCCCTCGTCCACGCCCGAGCTGGGCCGGCGGCTGGGCCTGCTCCGGTGCCGCTCACAGCCTTGTGTGCTGGTCGGGAGGAAGTGTCGGCGCAAGCGCAGGCGTGAGGAGAGCGCCCACTGGCCGCGCCCGTCCTTGGACTTTCTGAAAATGACACGGGTGAGGCTCGCCTTGTTTCTGCTGTGCTCACCTCGCGGGCGCCCCCCTGCGGCACGGGGCGGCTCTGCGGCCAGATGGGCCCACCCCGGCCTCGGTGGTCTCCGCCCCTCGGCGGGAGCCCAGCTACCTGGGAGGGCGCTCTGGGCCTGGCTGGGCCTGAGGCCGCAGCGTCCCCAGCACCCTTGGCCGTGTCACCTGCCCGCCTGGGCGGGGTGAGCCGTCCTCAGCCCGTGCGTGTGTGCGCATGCCGGTGCAGGCAGACATCTCGGGATCCTGGCCCACAAGTCCCCGTGGCTCTCGGGTCCCCTGTCCTCCCTGGCGTGGGACGGCCATGACCACCTTTCTGTATGGGAGGCCGTGGGGCAGAGTCGGCAAGCCGGGGTGCGGGCCGGGCCAGTGAATGGGGTTCAGCAGTCAGGTGGGCAGGCCGGCCAGACGCAGAAGGGCAGGGTGCAGAGTCGGGCGGGGCACTAGCACCGGCAGCCCCGAGGACAGGAGCCCAGGAGACGGGAAGCCTGCTTGTCTTTCTTTAGAGAGAGAGCAAGGAGCGCGAGCACGTGAGCGGCATGGGCGTGGGTTGGGGGAGGGGCAGAGGGAGAGGGAGAGAGGATCTCAAGCTGAGCGCAGAGCCTGCCATGGGGCTTGATCTCATACCCCGAGATCCTGACCTGAGCCGAAACCAAGAGTCGGACACTCAACCAACTGAGCCACCCAGGTGCCCTGCTTGTCTTTCTAAAACGTTTTCCCTCATTGTTGATGTATTGTTGGGTGCCCTCTGCCCCTGGATCCTCGAGGTCCCCGGAGCCTGCCCCAGCATCTGACAGCCCCTCTGCCCGAGTCCCCAGCCTCACCGGGCTGGTGCCTTGCTTAGCCTGGCACCCCACCAGGGTTACTGCGTCACAGCCCACATTTAGCCCACGTGGCTTCCATGGATCAGGCATCCAGGAGCAGCTCAGCTGGGCGGCTCTGCTCAGTGTCCCCTGCACGCTCGTGCTCCGTGGGGCTGTGTCACCCGCAGGCTCAACAGGCCAGATGAGCCACTCCCAAGCCATCACGTGTGAGGTTTGCTGGGGGCTCACCGGGACACCATCTTGGCCTGGGATGTGTGTGGAGGTGAGCAGACGTGCACACTCAGTGTCTCTGGGGCAATCTACTAGGGCTTCCTGAAGTTACCCTTTTCTGGGAAATGGCATTGCATTTAAGGTGTCAGTTTGGGGCACAAAGTTGCTCATTGTATCTCTTAGGACTTTTAAAATGTTTACTCTGGTGCGTTTGTAGCTGTCTCTGTTATTTCTGATGCTGTGAATAATCAAACGTATGAGCATAGAGACGTTATGAGCAATTGTGATAGCTGATGGACACTTCTGATGGTGACCTGGGGGATGGAGGCCAGCACCCAGCCCAGACCTCGGTCGGGCTGCAGCCCTGTCCTTCTCCAGCTCCCGGCCGCCTCTGGAAACAGAGGGCATCTCAGCGTGATGCTTTCTACTTAGACCGTCTCTGGCGCCCAGCGTGCGGTCTTCCGCCCACGGGTCTGCGGCTCTGCAGAAGCCGGCGGGTGTCTGACAGCTGGCGCCATTGTGACACCAGCTGCCCTGAGTGCAGACCCTGCAGCCTCACAAGACCACCCCTGCTTCAGACGCCTCCCGTACCTCCCACCCACCATCTACAAATCGGGGTTCCCACGACCCCCTCCTTGGGTTCCATAATTGGCTAGAAGGGCTCGCAGAACTGCGGAAAGCACCTTATACTAACTCGTGACCCATTTATCATGAAGGACACAACCCGGGACCATCCGGACGGAAGAGATGCGCAGGGCAAGGTATGGGGCAAGGGGCGCAGAGCTCCCCCCCCCCCCCGCCTAGCACCCAGACGTGCTCCCCAACCTGGGAGCCCTCCAGATCCCCCCCAGCCCCTGGGCAGGGAATTCATGGAGGTTCCACTACCCAGGTGCGACTGATGAGCTCGCTGGCCACTGAGATTGACCGCCTCTCCATCCCCTCTCTGTCCCTGGAAGGGGTGTGGGGTGGGGGACTTAAAGTCCAACCCACTAAGCCCGGTGTGGTCATTCTGTCCACTGCCCCATCCTGAAGCCCACTAGGGGCCCCCAGGGGTTACATTAGCATAAACCCAGGTGTGGTTGAATGGGGTTCGTTATGAATCACAAAAGACACCCCTCACCCCAGCACTCAGGAAGTTCCAAGGGTTTTAGACGGTGGGAACCAGGAGTGGGCAAAGGCTAAATGCGTACCTTTTACTGTATCAGCAGGTATCTGGGAAACTCCGTTGTCTTAAACGTACAAAGGGGTAGAAGCAGCAGTCGAGCTGTTAAGGGCTAAGTGGCTGGGTTTGGTGACTGATGTTTTGGGCGAGACCCGTGGGTTTCTCTGGGGCACAGCGTGTTCAACTTGATGTCGCCTGCAAGTGGGATGGGCACTCGTGGGTATTTGTGGTTAGTGTATAAACGCAAGGGAGCAGGAAACTTAAAAACACTTTTGGAAGTGTGGATGTGACCCTTGAGTGCTGGAGGACAGGCTGTGGGTAGGCGGCTGCAGGCCGTCGGGCTCTGGGGGTGGCTGGGGGTGCAGGGGCCCCAAGCGTTGCTGGGCACCACGTGCATGCCCAGATGTCCCGTGCACCCTCATGTGCTTTGCTGCCCAGGGGTGGGGGGTCCGCTCTAGGAAGCATGTTGCTGGTTGTGGGAAGTGGGCACATCCTGTCAGGTTCGTAGCTGGAGACCCCGAATGTTCCCTTATCTTGAGGTGGTTTCACATGGGCACAAGCCTTCTCAGAGCGGGCCTGGGCAAAGCACAGTGGGGGAGACTCAGGGCAGGACGTGGCAGGGTTTCAGTGGCTGTCCCGGGGCCTGCCTTTGGATGCGTCTGTTGTCCATGTGAAGGTGCGGCTGTGGGCAGTGACAGGAGCTTCTCGGTGGCTCTCACTCTCTGTGCAAGCGCAGGTGGGACCGCATCCTCCCCACGTGTGCGTGCCCTGGCCTGAGGCTCCCGACCTCAGCATGCCGGTTCTGTGCCTTGACTTGAAGCCAGGGGGAGCGCAGGGTCCTTGACCGCAGGCCTGGACGTGGTGTGCTGGATGGCTGAGCAGCCCACGGCCCTGCCCCCTACAGCGGGCACGTGGCGGGGACGGCCTAGCAGCCCCTGTGGCTTGGCTCGAGGGCCGCCCTCCTCTGGGCCAAGCATGGCCTGAGGGTTGGCTTTGGTCAGCGAGGAGGGGGCACTGCTGCCCCCTGAATCCTCATTCTGGGTAAGCAATTGTTTCCACAGAAAAGCCTATAGAATTTTTTTTTTTTTAATTTTATTATGTTAGTCACCATACAATACGTCATTGGTTTTTGATGTAGAGACCACGATCCATTGTGTTCGTATAACACCCAGTGCTCCATGTAGTACGTGCCCTCCTTAATACCCATCACTGGGCTAACCAATCCCCCCTCCCAAGCCTATAGAATTTTTAATGTTTATTGGCAAGCCTAGGTTTCAAAGTTGAAATTAAAATATCATTATGGAAAATGTGCCAGTCAGTCATGGTTCCAGCAGAGAATGGGCACAGGTGCTGTTTTTTTATGAAATTGTGTGTTTTCAGGGCTTTCAGAAGCTTTTGTGTTGTGCAGGAGATCTTCAGCTTTCTACAGTGTGATTGAGAAGCTGCTCCAGCCTGTGGTTTGGACACGTAGCTCCCTGCCTCTGGCTCAGCGTGGCCTCCGTGCCAGACTCAGCAGCCAAGGAGGGTGTTTGCAGTCGGGGGCGGACGGCAGTGCGTTCACACACTTCAGCTGCCTGGAGCCACCGGCCTGTCCTGCGTGGCCTGGCGGGCCTGGGGACCCACAGCTTGTTGGTCAAGTGTGGGTTTCTATCACTTTGCCACAGAAGCCTGTTGGTTCTTGCCTATTTTTGTCACACACATGGTGCTTTGGGGGCTTGGGCAGGGATGCTAGCTGTGACTCTTCTCTGCGGGAGGGTCCCCTCGCGAGGAAAAGGGCACCAACTCGCGGCCCGAGTGCACGGCTGGGTGGTGACTCGTGGCATCTTGTCCCAAAGTGCCCGCATAGATGGTTGAATGAGATAGTTGTGAAAGAGGACGCAGCTAGCGAGCAGGTGTGTCGGCTGGGGTTGGACAGATTGGGATGTTCACGACCCTTTCATGACCGTCTAGACCAGGGTGGGCAGAGGCCTGAGCATGTGGGGCGGAGGAGGGAGACCGCGTTCTCCAGGTCAGGGAGCGTAGGGGTGGCCGGCGGGGAGGCCGGGGACACGCGGGTGAGCGGGCCTCTGCAGGCGGAGGGACCCCTTGTCCTTCAGGCCGTTGTGGTTATTGGAGATTTGGGACTTACTGAACAGCCCGTGGCATCCGTGGCCCTAGAGTCAGGGGCTTGCCGTCCTGTGGCTGTGGCCATGTCTTGTGTGCTCTGGCATGCTCGCTGCTGCGCTCCCCGGGGGCTCGTGGCGGAAGAGGCGCCGGAGAACACGTGGGGTCTGCAGCTGCCGCCACCGTCCAGGAGGCACGGTCGGCAGCGCGGCCACTGGGGTGTCGGGAGTGCGTGCGCGAGTGTGCACATGTGCGGGGCCTGGCCCTGCTGCCCGCTGGCTTTTGGGGTGGGGAGGCCGGGCTTGGTCGGGGCGCCTGCGGGGTGGGGCTTGTGCTCCATCTTCTGAGGGCCTGTCCCTTCCCCGTGTGCTTCGGGCTCTCAGTCTGAGCAGCTTGTGTCCACGCTTGACGTCTCCTCTGTTCACGTGCCAGCGTTCCCCGAAGCTGAACCGCTCTGTGGTAGGTGTATCATGCCTACTCTGCTTTCCTCCTCTTCTTACTCCATCACCGTATTATTTTGTTACTTACATTTAGGTGGAAGGTGATGAATATGAACACTGCACCGCCCTGTGGGCAGAGGGGACTCCAAGCAGGCCTCAGGATCACACTCCAGTCCCCACTTCAGTCAGTGCTGGGGTCAGGTGTGGGCGCTGGGGTCAGGTGTCAGGTGTGGGCGCTGGGGTCGGGTGTGGGTGCTGGGGTCGGGTGTGGGTGCTGGGGTCGGGTGTGGGCGCTGGGGTCAGGTGTCCGGTGTGGGCGCTGGGGTCGGGTGTCAGGTGTGGGGACTGGGGTTGTGTGGGCGCTGGGGTCGGGTGTGGGCGCTGGGGTCGGGTGTGGGTGCTGGGGTCGGGTGTGGGCGCTGGGGTCAGGTGTGGGCGCTGGGGTCGGGTGTGGGCGCTGGGGTCGGGTGTGGGCGCTGGGGTCGGGTGTGGGT
>NW_022589788.1:840602-888463 GCF_004348235.1 Phoca vitulina | reverse complement strand
TCCGGTGTGGGCGCTGGGGTCGGGTGTCAGGTGTGGGCACTGGGGTCGGGTGTCAGGTGTGGGCACTGGGGTCAGGTGTCAGGTGTGGGCGCTGGGGTCGGGTGTGGGCGCTGGGGTCGGGTGTCAGGTGTGGGCGCTGGGGTCGGGTGTCAGGTGTGGGCGCTGGGGTCGGGTGTCAGGTGTGGGCACTGGGGTCGGGTGTGGGCGCTGGGGTCGGGTGTGGGCACTGGGGTCGGGTGTCCGGTGTGGGCGCTGGGGTCGGGTGTCCGGTGTGGGCGCTGGGGTCGGGTGTCAGGTGTGGGCACTGGGGTCAGTTGTCAGGTGTGGGCGCTGGGGTCGGGTGTCAGGTGTGGGCACTGGGGTCAGATGTCAGGTGTGGGCAGCGGTGTTAAGGGTCAGATGTAGATGCTGGGCTCAGGTGCGGGCACTGGGGTCCAGAGCAGATGCTACAGTCAGGTGCGGGCACCAGTTCGGGCATGGTGTGGGACATGCAGGGTCCGGATGGCTGGGGCACCGGGAGTGTGGCAGCTCCTGGGCATGAGGTAGGGGAAGGACCGTGGGAGTGGGTGCCCGTCGGGCCCACTGCAGCTTTCTCCTGTGGGGTCAGCACAGATCTTGCAGTGATGACAGGAGCGGTCCCAGAGGCCCCAGGCGGCCCAGCAGGTGCTCTGTGAGTGGTGGGGTATGGGGCGTGGGCGGGGGCGCCCTGGGCTTTACACGCAGGCCACGGTGTCCGGGCGTGTGGGTTGTCCGGCTCCTCACCAGCCCTCTCAACACACAGCTGGCGCCTCTCCTTGCCACGGTCTCACTTGGTGGAGCAGCGTGGGAGGCCTCGTGAATCCGAAAGCGTTTGTATTCCGCTGTCCGTGGGACCAGCTTCCTTCAGGCTCTGGGGGCGCTGCTGGTTGCCTTCCGGCCCAGCGTTGCCGCGAGACAGGTGGCGTGGCTCAGACTCGCTTCCTCTCTGCCCCGTGCACTCTGGGGTTTCTGGGTGACAGACCCGGTGTGTCTGTTTTGTCGATGGTGCTGAGTGTGGGGCTCTATCAGGTGGTTTCCTGGATTACGGGGTGGGGGGTCCGGTAGTGCGTGCACTTTCCCTGGCCCTTGCCGCCCCGGTGCCCGTGGCCTCTGTGACTCCAGCCGTCCCGATATCGGGCCTCCTCCTGGGCCTGGGATTTCCTGCTTGCCCCACTTCAGGGCTGGAGCCCTCTCTCCGGGGACATTGGTAGTGGACTTGGGTTTGGGGGTGTTTCTTGCCCCTGCGCTGCTTGCTCCTCCAGACTGTGTCCTCCCTGGTTCCAGCCTCACCTGTCTTCCCTGTTGGAGGCCACGGGCGTTCTGTGACACTTCATGTCGGCCGGGTTTTGGGCCAGAGGGCTCTGTCTTGTGGGTGTGGCCCTTTAGCCTGAGCTTTCTGGGGGGGCTGGGTCTACCTGGGTCTCCTGCGTGCCGGGAGCCCCCATGTCCCCATCTCTCTGAGTTTGCTTTGGGGTCAGGTTCCATGGAGAACACATCCAGTCCCCGCCTGGGCAGGCTGGGAGCTGACTCAGGGCCGGGGCTCTGTGCTCAGGGTGCAGATGTTCGCTCGGCCTCTGTTTGCACGTGATGTCCCCTTCCCCAGGCTGAGACCCTCCAGCTATCCCGAATCACCCCTACTCTTGTGAAGGTTGGGAGGGGCGCTTGCCCAGAAGTGGGGGAGGGGGTCGGTCTAGGGATCCTGTTGCTTCTCAGCCGGCTTCCTTATTACAGCTCCCTCACCCAGCACACTCTGACACGCTCAGCACCCCTGCACACACATACCTGCTTGTGCACACCCCACGTGTGGTGTGGACATCCACGCCCTGCAGGCCTCTCCCTCAGCTGGCTGAGGACGGCACTCGGGTTTGCCACGTGGGCCCCATGGGGCTTCTCGTTGCTGGGGCGTCTGTATTTCTCTCCACAGCCGGAGCCCTGGTTGGACAAGCGCTCGTGGGTGCTGGGCCTCAGGCGCCTGCAGGCAGCTGGGGGCCTCCCCGGTCTCCTGCTGAGCCCTGGCCTTCGGGACGGCCGGGCCCCCGTGGGCCCCCGTGGGCAGGGTGTGATCTGGCTGAGCAGAGACGCTATGAGCTCCCACACGAAGCTGGGGCTGTGCTCTCCAGGAGCGCAGATCGGCGTGCTGTGGTTGGGAGATGGCCTGACGCCTCAGCCAGTGCACACGTGGTGGCCAGGCCCCAGATGGCCGCTGGAGGGAATTTGGGATGGCTCACAGGCACGTTTTTCGTTTCCCTTCAGTCTCATCTGCTTAGCTGGAGCTGGTACGTCGGCTTGGGGTGGTAGAGGCACGGGGCGCCTGCTCGTACCCCGCAGGAAGCCGGGGCCTGGCTCTGGGGCTGCAGCGTCCCCCCAGATGGCACACAAGTTGAAGGACCCTGTAACATCTAGAGCCCCTGATTTATGACTCAGAGTCTTGACCTTTGGTATTTGAAAGAAGATACCTTGTGTTCATGTGCTTCGATGCGGGTAACCTGAAACCAGAGTGACGGCAGCAGCGGCAGGACTGTCCGGGGAGAGGGTCACGCGTGGCAGCGTGGCCTGGGCCACTCCGAGTGGGCCTCACAGCCTGGCTTCCCGTCATCCCCAGCATTGTGTGGTGGCTCACCCCTGACCGAGGTGGCGGGCGACACCCCTTTTGGGGCCATGTGGCTGATGCTCAGAGTGCAGGTCACAGCTCTGTGTGTGTGGTTTCGTTGAGTGGCCGCCGTGTCTCCCAGGCGGCCTGAGTGGACTTGCGCAGAGCCTGCGTTTTCCAGCTGCAGCCCATAGATGGGCTCGTGGCCCAGCGACACAGGACCTCTCTGCGGAGGTCCTCCCGCCACCTGTCCGGCCACCGCTAGCTCGCGTGTGTGCCCTGGGTCGGCGCCGTCCACACATGGACCAGCGCAGGGGCGGAGCGAGACCAGGCGGCCGGGGGGCCAGGCGAGGGGCCCTGCGGAGACAGTCCAGGTCCTCAAGAAGTGACTGCCACTGTCACATCCACCTTGATTTGAATAAAGAAGTTATTTCATGGGTCCTCATTCTGTGACCAAACTTTGTGACCAGTTGTATCTTTAAAGGTTGAATCATTAAAATTTTATTTTTCAGTGGCTTAATTATTATAGAACAACAAGAAAAGTCAGGTTGTTTGTTGTATAGAGCCAAATAATGTCCTTAAAAGTGCTGATTTGAAAGAGGGGGAAATGTTTATTTACTTGAATTCACTGTGGGACTGTTTCTAGGAAATTTTCTAGCCAAAGAGGTGGTCGTTCTGAGGCACGTCCTGGCTCTGGAAGGTTTGGGTTTCGGTTGGGTTTCAGGTGCTCAGCTCGTGTTCTGAGCCCTCAGATGTGGGTGCCGGAGCCCAGGTCAGAGTGCAGGAGCGGCTGTGTCCCCGCGGCCGGTGCGGGCTCGCTTCACCCCACTCCGTGTGCACAGATGCTCCTCAGCAGCCCCGAACCACGTGGGGCAGCCTGGGTGTGGCCCCAGAGAGGAGGCTGACCCCAGAGTCGCTGAGGTCACACCGGGGCAGGTGGAGTCACGTGGGGCCAGCTTGGGCGGCCGCTCTGGCAGCGGGGTAGGCACGCAGTGGACCACACGCACGTGCTGCCCCAAGATGCCGGGCCAGGAGTTTAGGGCGAGGGCTGGGGGCTGGTGTCAGGGAGACGGGACCCTGGCCGGGCCAAGGGGGCTGCTGTCGTGTGTGGTCTGGAGGTGGGCTGTGGCCAGGGGTGGAGGGGGGAGGCCGGTACATGCTCCCAGCACCAGGGCTGGGGTGGCCTGCCGGGTCTTAGGGCCCTGGTGGGATCGCCAAGGAGAGGTGCCACCTGAGTGGACAGGGCTCTGTCTGCAGTTGGGGGAGAGCCCGGCAGCCTCCATCTTTAACAGCCCGGCAAAGATTTGGCTGGGGGCAGGGGGGGCAGAAAGAGGCAGCGCCAGCCCATCCAGGGAGTCGGGTCTCAGCGGGCAGCATGCCCGGTCAGCCGCCGGAGGCCTGCCATGCAGGGCGGGCCTGAGTGTGGTGTGTGGCTGATGCACAGGGACCAGACGCTGTATGTGAGTTTGGGGATCCACTCCTGGGTCAGTGGGACGCTGCCTCCCGTGTAACCCCGTGGACATGCTTTAAGCCCGTATCTTTTCTGTTTCAGACTTTAAAAAATTCAAAAAGCCTTTGTTCCCTTGATTATGAAGACGAAGAGGAGGATGACACCCAAGTGAAGCTGGCCCCGTATGCCCCCCACGGCCCCACGGGCATCGTCACGCCCGGCTCCAGCCCGCTGAGCGTGTGCCCCAGCCCCTGCCGCACCGGCCCCGGCCCGTGGGCCTCTTGGGAGCCCATGGCCGCTGAGGGTGGGGGCGGGAGTGGCGGCGACCCCAGTGACTGGGAGAGCGCTGGGGAGGAGGGGGCCTTCCCTCCCGGCCGTGGTGAGCTGGACCTGGGGCAGATCGAGAGCAACTGACCCCCGGCAGGGGGTTGGGGGCCCGGGGCCACCGCCCCCAGTTTCTTCCCGGCGCACGGACAGGAGCTGGGCTACACAGAACTTTGAACATTAGGTGTAATTTTGATCCAATCTTTCCTAAAGAAGTATTTTGGATTTTTATGGCTTTTACAGTTCTGGAGAAAGCTGCTGTATTTTGAACGAATTTTTGGAAGGGCATTCTATGAAACGGGAGCCTGCGGGCCGATCCCAGCACAGGTGTGTGTTCCTTTTCTAAAACCCCTGCCGTGCAGGGCGCGGGGGTCCGTGAGTGCTGAGCAGCCGGCCTGCTGCTGCCCGTCTCCTCTTTGGAGAGCCAGGCAGTGGGTGCCTGTGCTCGGGAGCTCTGGGATGGTGGTCCTGGCGGCACCTGGTCTGACTTCAATAAAAGGCGTTTGCTTCCCCGTGTTTGTTTCTGGCTGAAAGCAATTGGGCCTCGGGCCTGTGGGTCCCATGCGCACAGGGTTTTCATTTAATGACATGGGGGATTTCTCCCTGAGACTCTGACCTCAGGAGCTTTGGGTAGGAGGGCGCAGTTTGTGGTAGTGAAGGAAAACAGCGATAACCTTCAGAGAAATTTTCTTGATGTCCCCCCCGCCGAGAACATTTTCCAAGCTCACAGCCATGCACGGGGACCGCCATCCCTGGTGTGGACGTAGACCGGGCTTTCTTGGGCCTGCCCGCTGGCCTCTTCCCTGCAGGATGGGGGGTCCTACGGCCCACCGCCGATCCCTCAGGCCCACCCTGCACTGACCTCCTGCCGCGTGGCTGACGTGCATTCCTGGGAGTCGGAAGTGGCCATCATGGCTTCTCCAGTGACCGTCGAGGAACTTTTTTCCTCCCACTCTGGGCTGTAGTCCGAGGGTCCCTGAGATTCCGGAGGTGCCCAGTTCATCTTGTTCACTCGCTGGCGGGCCTCCTGAGGGAGCAGGCGCCCTGCGTCTCAGCAGACGTGCTGTGGCCAGAGTCAGACGTCAGAGACAGAGTTTGTTCTAGAACAGTCCGCCTGGCCAGTTAGTGGTCTCAACCATGGGGAGTTTAGAAAATACTGGTGTCTGGGCCCCTCCGGGGTGTTGCCTGGATGGGATGGGGTGGGGGGGCTGTTTGGAGCTGTCTGGCTTTAACCCGAAGAGGAGAGATAGATGATCCAGGTGCAGCAGAGCTGTTTCCCCTGGGACGTGAAGCCCTTCGGTCCTTCGGTCCTCAGCGGCCTCCCGGGGCTGGCAGACGTCTGGCCACGTGTGGGTCTGGCGCGGGACCCGAGCCTGCGGGCCACCTGCAGTGCAAAGAAGGCTTTGGCAGTTTCTGAGAGGGGCCTTTGGGGGTCAGGCTGGTGCCCACGGGCATCACCAGTGTCCCCAGAGCCACCACCTGGCCAGAGAGCCTCCGGGACCCACAGGCAGGCCCTTGGTGGGCACATGACTTGGGTCCCGGGATCCCTGCATTGGATTTCCAGCACAACTGGGAGGTTGTGTTTTGGGTCGAATTTCGGGAGATGGGCTCTGTGTACTTACCTGCATAGAGCCAGTGCCCCCACTCAGAGCTTCGCTCCAGGGCTGACCTGTGGATCCGCTGGGGCGGGGGTGGGGTGGGGGCGAGGTCCCCGAGCGAGCAGAGCCCGGCCGTGGGCTGCGGGGCAGTAACAGGTGGGGGAGGGAAGGGGCCTCGGTGTCGTTGGTATCACCCACACCATATTTTCTGGCCATACCCTGATAACAAAAAGATAGCAAACAAAACCTTGTGTGTTTGGGAAATTTAAAAATGCACTTTACCTAACTCATTGGCCAAAGAAGAAATCATCCAAGTTAGACAATACTTCAAACCGAATGATCCTGAAAACGGTACATATCAAAACTTGTCAAATATATCTTAGGTTGTAGGAAGAAGGACATCTATAGCCCTACGTGATTATATTAGAAGAAATAGGAGTGGGAAATCAGCCAGCCTAGCTTCCGATTTAAGAACGAGGCAGAGGTCAGCAAATGCCCTTGAAAGGAAGTAAATATTTTGGATTTTGAGAGCGCAGGTGGTGTCTCCCCCGCCACCCCCGATTTCATCCCCACACTGTCATTTGCTGACCCCTGAATGTGGGGAATGAAAGAGCAAAGCCGAAGGGAAAAGAGGGAGCGCAATCCTAAGAGCAGGCGCTTTGCCAGAAGGGACGGGTCAGGAGCCGTACCGAGAAGGGCCAGGGGGCGAGTAGGTTGTCTTCGGAACGCGGAGGGGCCGTGCAGGCCCTGAAGAGAGGGCGGCTGGTCCGAGCGACTTGGAAGCAATGAACATGTTCCTGGAGAAATAGCGCCAACCACCCAGCGGGGAAGAGAGACGCCAGGGCTGGTCCCGGGAAGCGTAGTGTGAAGAGAAGCTGTGGTTCAACACCTTCCCGTATGGAAGGCCAGCGCCGGCTGGCTTTGGAGACAAGTCCTGCAAAATACCCAAGTGTGATCCTGACATGAAATCGGACACGGGCTGCTGATGGCCGTCCGCTGACCGCTGTGGCCACGGTTGTGGACAAGCCCCCGGGGCGGGTCTCCGAGAGCCTCCTCTCCCTGCTCCCCTGCCCGCCCTTCTAGATGGTGTGGAGGGGACTGGGGGGCCGGGGCCGGAGCCCTCAGGGCCACTGGGAGCCTCAGCTGGGCCCGCCTGGGCAGTAGGCCCCGAGGCCACCCTTCCCGCCTGCTCTCCTGCTGCCCACACAGGGTCCCGTGTGCTTGAAGAAGCTCAGGGTGCTCCCACTGCACCCCAAGGTCAAGGTCATGGGCAAGCAGGGTCAGGCTCTCGCAGCCTTCGTCCCTACCCTCCGGACAGCCGGGGTGGGGGCCCTGGTTCCCTCACAGGGGCGGCAGCCCGGCGAGCCAAGCCCCTCACTCCCTCTCCCTGCGCCCCTGACCTCGGCCCCCCGGCTGCGCAAGCCCTCCCGACTTTGGCCCTGGTGTCACGTCGGACAGGAAGCCCGTCCCCGTCACCTGACGTCCAGTCACGTGCTTTTTCTATTTCTCTGCAGTTGCAGATTTAGCTCCTTTAAGCCTCGTTAAGTTACTTTTGTTAATTTATATTGTCCTAGAAAATGGCCCATTTCATCAAGAAGATCCGACGTGTTAGCTCGTCACTGCGTCTCCGCGGCTCCCAGTCCTTGTGCACGGCCCTCATGGCCCCGCTTCTCTCGCTCCCTGGCCAGAGGTTGCTTTATTTTGTTTATTTATTTTGAGGACCGGCTCTTGGATTTACTGATGAGTTCTTCCATTTTTCTTGTTTCCAATTCATTAATTCGCCTTTATCTTTACCCCTCCTGCTCCCGTGGATTTACTTTATTGTTCTGTTTTCCCTCCTCGTGTCGAATGTCTAGTGCATTTATTATCAGTCTCTCTTGCTCAGTAATAAAAGCATTTAAGGTTGTGAATTGCCCACCAGCCCCTCCCGAAGCTGGCTCCGCGGACGTGCGGTCTCCCTTTTCTGGACGGTTGTAAATCTCCTGTCCTGGCGACTTTTATTTGCTCTCTGACCTAGGAGTTATTTAGGCGAGCACTTTTGAATTTCCAAATCATCTGGCTTCTCTTTTAGATCCTTTGATTAATTTTTAGGTTGGTTGTATTGGTTTAAATGGTGAGCCCTGTAGACGTTTGATTGTTTGGGATGCAGTGAGGCGCACGTGTGTGTGCATCCCTGTGTGTGCACGTGTGCAAGCACACGCATGTGCATGCCCCGTGTGCACACATGCCCACGCGTGGGTCCACGTGCACGTGCCGCTCTGCCCACGTGGCCATATGCATGTAGCATGTAGCATGTTCTATGGTTTCTGACCAGGTGACTGCCACCCGGTCAAGGACATTCACGAGAGGACTGCAGGCCCTTGTCCTCACTCCAGTTGTGTCCCCCTGATCCTGGGTCTCTGGGTGAGGTCTGGGCCGCCCACGGTGGTCTGACAGGCCGGCCTCCTCCCCGGTGGAGCCGAGATCCCCGTTGTGCTCACAACGATATTCCTGACCCCACACCCCGGATGGCCAGGTCTGCTACTGACAGGGCCCATCACCGGGTGACCTGGGGGCCGCTGGGCCCAGCACAGGCTGCGGCGGAGGGCAGGCTTGTCCTGCGGCTCACATCGTCCCTCTGGAGCAGCCGGAGCAGGTACATGGAGTGCTGGAGAGGACCCGGCGATTTTCAAACAAAGTTCAATTTAATTCCTAGTTTGCTAATTACACAAAATTATGAGTAGATGTTAACTTTATTATTTTTATTCATCTGTTGAGATGGTCATATGATATTTCTTCTTTAATCTGTATATGAGTTTTCTAGGGCTGCTGAAACAATGACCACGGCCCAGGGAACATTGATTCTCTCAGAGCCCTGGAGGCTGGGAGTCTGAGGGCCAGGTGTGGGTGGGTGGGTTCCCTCTGAGGCCTCTCCTGTGTCCTTATGTGGTCGTCCCTCTGTGTGTGTCTGTGTCCTAATCTTTTCTTATGAGGACACCAGTCACATTGGATTGGTGCCCACCCCAGGGACCTCATTTTACCCTAATAATTGCTTTAAAGACCCTATGTCCAATTTTTTTATTGTGGTAAAATACACATAAAATGTACCATTCTAACCATTTTAAGTGGGCAGTTCAGTGGCATCAGGCACATTCACAATGTTGATTGTGAATTCATTCACCCTCCACCTCCAGAACTTGTTCATCTTCCCAAACTGCCCCCAAGAAACACTAGCTCCCCATCTCTCCCCGTCCCCAGCCCCCCGACACCCACCATCCACTTTCTGTCTCTACGATCTGACTCCTCTGGGGACTCACGGAAGTGGGACCATCCAGTGTTGCCCCTTTGTGGCTGGCTCATGTCACTGAGCCCAGTGTCCTCAGGGTTCACCCAGGTGGTGGCCGGTGTCAGCACCTCCTCCCTGTTTAAGGCCGAATAACACTCCATCGTGTGGATTGTTGTCTGTTTTGTTTATCTGTCTATCCATCTCTCCATCCATCCATCCTTCTATCTGTCCATCTGTCCATCTGTCTTTCCATCCATCCATTCATCCATCCATCTGTCTGTCAATCCATCCATTCGTCCATCTGTTCGTCCATCTTTCCATCTGTCCATCCATCTTTCCATCTGTCCATCTGTCCATCCATCCATCCATCCATCTGTCCATTTTCCGTCCGTCCTTCTGTCTGTCCATCTGTCCATCAATCTATCCATTCATCCATCTATCCATCAGTCTGTCCATCCATCTGTCCATCATCTCTCTGTCCATCCATCCTTCCATCTGTCCATCCATCCATCTGTCCATCAATCTATCCATTCATCCATCTGTCCATCAGTCTGTCCATCCATCTGTCCATCATCTCTCTGTCCATCCATCCTTCCATCTGTCCATCCATCCATCTGTCCATCCATCCATCTGTCCATCTATCTGTCGTCTGTCCGTCCATCTTTCCATCTGTCCATCCATCCATCCTTCTATCTGTCCCTCCATCTGTCCATCCATCCATCCATCCATCCATCTGTCTGTCCATCCATCCATCCATCTGTCCATCCTTCCATCTGTCCATCCATCCATCTGTCCATCTATCTGTCGTCTGTCCATCTTTCCATCTGTCCATCCATCCATCCTTCTATCTGTCCATCCGTCTATCCTCCATCTGTCCATCTGTCTGTCCGTCCATCCATCCATCCATTCATCCGTCCGTCCATCTGTCCACCCGTCCACAGGCACTGGGGTGCTTCCCTGTCCCAGCTGCTGGGCATGATGCAGCCGTGAACACAGGGGTGCCGGCATCTCATCGAGACCCTGCTCTCCGTTCTCCGGGGAACACACCCAGACGTGGAATGGCTGGGCCGTGGGCTCATTCTGTGCTTAGTGTCTTGAGGACCCTCCACGGTGTTTTCCACGGCGGCTGCACCCCACGGTGCACGGGGTTCCAGTTGCCCCACGTCCTCGCCAAGGCTTGTTGGTCTCCGCTCCTTTGAGAGCAGCCGTCCTGCGGGGTGTGGGGTGGGGTCTGTGGAGTTTTTTTTTGCTGTTGATACCTAGCACCTGCCTTATAGTAAGAAATTTATTGAAACTTTATGGCCTAACATGGCCAACTTTTATAGATATTCCACCTGTGCTTGAAAAGAAACTGTATTCTGAAAATGTCTGCAGCATTGTGTGTATGTCTGTTAGGCCCAGATTTATTGTACAAATCTTCTACGTCCTTACTGCATTTTTTATCTACCTGATGCATCAAGTACTGAAGCCTGTTAGACTCTGGTGGCTGATTTGTCTATTTCTCCTGGTGGTTTGTGCTTGCATTTGCATTTAGAATTATTATATATTGGGGGCGCCTGGGTGGCTCAGTTGGTTAAGCGACTGCCTTCAGCTCAGGACATGATCCTGGAGTCCCGGGATCGAGTCCCACATCAGGCTCCCTGCTCAGCAGGGAGTCTGCTTCTCCCTCTGACCCTCCTCCCTCTCATGCTCTCTGTCTCTCATTGTCTCTCTCGCAAATAAATAAAATCTTAAAAAAAAAAAAAAAAATTAAAAAAAAAGAATTATTATATATTGCTGTTGCATTGAACCTTTTATAATTACAAACTAACGCTGTCTGTCTCTAGCGATACTTTTGCTCACATTCTCTTTTGCCTCATGTGGGTGTAGATGCGCCATCTTTCTTTCGGCCTCCATGTTTGCCAGCCCTTCATTCCTTGCAGTGGATCTGAGTTTCCTTCAGGTATCATTTGTCTTCAGCCTGAAAATTTTTCTTTTTTTTTTAAAGATTTTGTTTTTAAGTCATCTCTACACGCAGGGTGGGACTCGAACTTAGAACCCTGAGATCGAGAGTCGTACGCTTCACCCGCTGAGCCAGCCAGGTGCCCCTGAAAATTTTTCTTTAACATTTGTTGTAATCAGGGATGCTGTCTCAGCCTTCATTTATCTGAAAATACATTCCTTTTGCCTTAATTTTTGAAGGATCGTTTTACCAGATACAGAATTCTGGCTCATCTTTTCTTTCCTGTACTTTGAAGAAACCGTTCCATTGCCTCCTGGCTTGGATAGCTTTCAGTGAGAAATCAGTGGTTTCACTGTTTTCCCTGTCTGAAATGTATCCTGTGTTGTTTTGTTTTTCCTGGAAGCTTTTAAGATTTTCTCTTCATTTTCGGTTCCCAGCAAGTTGGCCATGACACATGTAGGAATGAAGCTCAGGGTAGCTTTCTGCCGCACCCTCTCTTCCCTCTGGGCTCCGACTTCACACACGTCCGACCACGGGTAGTTCATGCCGTGGCCCAAGCCTGGCTGACTCCCCAGGTCGCTGCAGGTGGACCCGCGGCGGCAGCCGGGTGCGCAGCCTGGTGTGGAGACTGCGGGTGAGGCTCCACCCGCCAGGAAAGGCGGCTCTCTCTCTGGAACTTGGCCCCTCACCGGCCCCGTGACAGAGCAGGGCTTGAATTTGGCTGCATCTCTCTTGCTGCCACGGGACCGGCGGCTTCGACACATCTCTACCCGGAAGTGGAGCTCAGCAGGCGAACGTCTTACATCCTTTCATGCTGAGTCTCTCTGGAACCTCACACAGTAGGTCTTCGGCAGACTGGAGTGGTTTTCCTAACCTGACCTTCAGCTTTTACATTTGGTGGGTTTTCATTTATTCCTGTGTCACCCGAGCCGGTGCCTTGTGTCCCTTATTCGAATCCATAAGTGGGGACCCCAGCAGTTGTACTGAGCACCCTCCCATCATAAAGTGTGAAGGTCATCCAGGTCTTGACCTTCCTCCTGGACTGAACCAGAACCTGGGGCCACTGGCAACCTGGCCGTGTCCCTCTTGCTTTGACTGTCCTGTTGCTGTGTTTTGGGCAGTTGTGTTTTCAGCCCCACAAGTTGTCACTCCCGCCGTGTGGCTGGCCATCTGGTGACCTGTGCACTTTTTGCTTCGGTTGCATGTCTTCCCCTTTCGGTGCACGTGCCTCGTCAGGGGCCGTCCTGGGTTCCTGCTACATGGGCTTCTCTGCAGGGAGGTGGGCCAACCAGCAGGCGATGGGACCCCTACGATGGCGGCCACCATCTCTGTAGCCTGACCTTGGGGTGATGCCACGCTGTTTGCTTGGACACGAACCACTGGGTGCAGCCCCTGCTCAGCGAGAGCCCCAGGACGTGGGGGTCCTGGGGTGTCTCAGCCCTGGGTACAGAGCCTTCTCTCTGTGTGGTGAATGTGTCCTTGTAGTTCAGAGGACCGTCTCGCTGGCCGCCACGGGCCGCGTGCCAGGCTGCTCCCTCCCCGAAGATCTCCCTGTCTGGACGTGTGCTCGGGACAGGAAGCCACGATGCTAAGTGATAGGTGAGACCCCGAGGCCCTATCCCCGACCTGCAGAGGGTAAGGGTACATCGCCGGTGCTTGGGCCAAACACAGAGGCCTAGGGGTCAGCCGTGCAGGGAGGTTCGCCCTGCTGGCGCCCGGACAGCACAAGTGAGTGGGCTGAGGGCGCTGGGCCGGGGCGAACGCGGCAGCCTCGGGGCACAAGCCGTCCTCTGTCCATTATATTGTTGTGATTTTAAAGTGTTGTTAGAATCATTTATTGGAAACATCCTTTTTATTGTTGGTATGTCAGGGATTTATTGACTTGGGTATTAATTTTACATGTTACTGTACATCCAAACTCATTGTCTTTTCTTAAACTTTTTTTGAGGTGTGGTGCACAGCATAAAACCCGCTGTGGCCATTTTACGGCGGCATATGGTGCGCTCGCCCGGCGTGCGGCCGCCGTCTGGTTCTGAGACACCGTGTGCCCCTGCCCTGGGTGGTCACTCCCCCGGGTGGTCACTCCCCCTCCCTCAGCCGTGCCCCGTCTGCCCTGTCGGTGTGGATTTGCCTGTTCTGAGCACTTCACAGGAATGGACTCTCCAGCAGGGCCCTTTGTGTCTGGAGAGTCGGCGCAGACTCGGGAGCCTTGGGGCAGCGGCCTCGTGCCGGCTGACGGTTATGGGCACGCGTGGCCCGGGGTGTGTGTTTCTAAAGCTCATTCCTGCGGTGTGTCTGCACGGGCTCCAGGGTGGGCAGGCTGCGGCCCTGGCGATGAAGCGCTTTGTCGGGTCACGCCATGAGGCTGCATGTCGTCTGTGGCTCACGGCACAGACCCTCTGACCCGTGAAATGGAAATACCAGCTCTGCTGTTTACGTAAGTTTGCCAACCTGGCGGTCCACGCTGTGCCCTTTAGGCACCCAGCCTCTGCCGCCAACAGGCCCAGGTGCCGCCCCAGATGCGTGTCCCTGGGGCCGTGCGTTCAGGACCGGGGGCCTCACGGCTGGGCCCGCGCAGGCTGGGGTGCGGGGCCTCCGGCTCCCAGAGGCTGCTGCTGTGTCAGGGGTTGCGTGGTTTACAGCGCCGAGTGCACGCGCCTCGCCGTGGAGCCCACGTGGTGCTGGAGGTGCTCTGCAGGGCCGGCCAGAAACCCCTGCAGGAGCTGGACGGTGGACGCCTGGGGCAGCGGGAGGCTCGCCTTCTCTTCCCCGGAAGTGGTGGAGCCAGGGAGCCAGCTGAGCCCCAGGCAGTCCGGGGGGGTGGTGTCCTGTTCTGCCCAGAACTGGCCTGACCACCCCCCCGCCCCCGTCCCCAGTTGCCCTCGGGCATGGCCTCTAGGGTACACAGTCCAGTGGGGGAGGGAGCCTCTCGAGGCCCAGTGCTTGGCTTCCGCTGGCTGGTCCCCGGAGGCCCCTGCTGTCTCCCACCCTGTGGCTGGGTGGTCCTGCTGTGGCCGGCAGCCCCAGCCATGCTGCCCCTGGCAGCCGCTGGGTGGCAGCAAAGATCACCCCGGCAGTGTCTTCTCCCTCAGCCTGCCCGGGGTGGCCTGGAGCCCAGGGGCTGGGGGTGCAGACCCTCTGGGGCTCGAGGTAAGGTGGCAATGGGGACCTTGGTCAGCCCTGCCAGCCCCACTACCCCAGGCCTTCTGGTGGCTCCTTCTACATCCTAGCCAGGGCTGGTCCGAGGAGGGGATTATGGTGCTGTCCCCAGAGGAGTGTTTGGCATCCTGGGGGACATGGATGGGGAAGAGACAGTCCCCCCATGAAGCCCTTCCATCCAAGGGGATTGTTGAGTGCCCAGCTCTGGGTGGGGTGGGACAGGGTGAGCTGTGGCTGTGGGTGTGATCCCAGGTGGGCTGTGGGTGTGGTTCCAGGTGGCTGTAGGTGTGGTCCCAGGTGGGCTGTGGGTGTGGTCCCAGGTGTCTGTGGGTGTGGTCCCAGGTGGGCTGTGGGTGTGGTCCCAGGTGGCTGTAGGTGTGGTTCCAGGTGGGCTGTGGGTGTGGTTCCAGGTGGGCTGTGGGTGTGGTCCCAGGTGGGCTGTGGGTGTGGTCCCAGGTGGCTGTGGGTGTGGCCCAAGTGAGTGTGGGTGTGGTCCCAGGTGGGCTGTGGGTGTGGTCTCAGGTGGGCTGTGGGTGTGGTCCCAGGTGGCTGTGGGTGTGGCCCAAGTGAGTGTGGGTGTGGTCCCAGGTGGGCTGTAGGTGTGGTCCCAGGTGGGCTGTGGGTGTGGTCCCAGGTGGGCTGTGGGTGTGGTCCCAGGTGGGCTGTAGGTGTGGTCCCAGGTGGGCTGTGGGGGTTGTCCTAGGTGGACTAGGTGGGCTGTGTAGAATTTATGGAGGGGACCCTGAGCCCAGAGAGTTGGGGTGACTTGCCTGGGACCACATAGCTCACAGTGGAGCTGGAATCTTCCAGGGATCATTCCGTGGTTGGTGGGGAGCCACGTGGGTTCTGGGAAATTGAGTTTCAAGCCCTAGGTCCCCACTGACTTGCCGCATGACTTTGGGAGGAGCCACCCCACTGAGGGGAGACCTTGGGAGGGGCTGCTGCTGGGACCACAAGGGAGGCATGAGGGTCTTGGGACCCCTGGAGGGGGAGCTCCAGAGGGAGGATGCCAGTGAGGGCCTGGGAGCCCCCTCGCGTGGGCTCGCTCCCCACTGCAAGCTGGCCTTGGCTGCAGCTCTGGCCACTCTTGTCACCGGCTGGGGAGCACTAGTAGGGTCAGACCCAGGCTGTACGGGGTTTGGGCTCAGAGGGCGGCGGGCTGGGCACCCCTCAGAAGCCCTGATCCTGAGGCTGTTGGAGAAGTGGTCATGACACATAAGGGCCCCGGGAAGTGTGCCCTCCACGACTGATCCCAACTGTCACTCGAGGGACAGAGCCACCAGCCAATCAGCCGCCTGTGACTCGGGCAGGGTCAGGTCTGGCCAGACCAGATGCAGCGTCCTGCATCCCTTGTGCAGGGAGACTGTGGGGGGGGGGGCTCAAGGCCAGGCCGGAGCAGGGGTGGGTGGGCATTGGGCAAGGAAGCCATAACCTGTGCAGGCCTGGGGGGGGCAGAGGCAATGCCCAGTTCATGGGCAGATGTGACTCCCACACCCTCCTGGCCCAGCACCAGACACCAAGCCCTCCGTGTGTCCTTCGATGATCCTCTTTGGAACTGATGGGGTCTCCCTCAGGCAACGGGTCCCGCAGAAGTGGTGGGCCTTTCCCTTGGAAGAGGGGCTGTGTGTCTGTGTGTGGGGGCTGCCCAGGGCCCACCTGGGACCCCAGCCCAACCACAACAGCAGCGCCAGTGCTGACCCCAAACCCCACCTGAGCCTGAACCCCAGCCCCAACCCCCACCCATCCCAAATCCCAAGGCCACCCCAACGCTTCACCCTGACCCCACCCCACTCTCCAGTTAACTCGCTGGGACTTGCTACTGCTGGGGTCAGGCGCCCGGGACCCTCCTGCCCTCCCCACAGCCTCCCAAATGGGGGCAGCCCACATCCTGACTGGTTGCAGCCCGTGGAGATGGAGCGAGACAGCTTGGGTGGGCTGGGGGGCTGGGGTGGGGGCTGGGCAGGTGCTGCCCCAACCCTTTCCTGTTACCTATCCACCCGGCTCGTCTCTTAGTGGGGGCCTCTCTCTGCTCTCTGGGGGCCACTCCATGCCAAGTCGCAGGTACCCGTCCTGTCCCATAGCCCTGCCCTGCGGCAGCCTGCCCACCTGGAGGCCTGACGTGGGGGGCTGGTCCCTCCCCCTCGGACAGGTGCACAGAGACCCCATCCCAGCCCCAGTGACCAGGACATTGTCTTTGGATCTCTGGGGGACTGCCCCCCCCCCCCGATCCTGTGGCAGGGTTTTCCTGCTGGGCCCGTGAACCCAGGAGGCCTCTCTGCGTTGGACCGGTCAGGTTTCTGTCGTGGTGGGGCTGATGGCAAGAGCATCCGTTGATCTCCCATGGAAGCGCAGGCCAGGCCCAGTTGGCGTGGCTCCTCCTGGGCCATCGAGGCAAGCCCAGCACGCAGCATGTCACGTCCCCTTGTGTCCTGTTGGTCGAGTCAGGTCTGATGGCCGGACCCAGGGTCAGTGGGTGGGGACACTCCGGCCAGCCTCTGGGCACCTGCAAAGGATGTGGCTGTGGGGTCCTATACTGGGGGACAGGCGTTGGGAGTGCGGACCCCTGGACTGCAGCTGGCCACCTGGGGCCGCTCCACCCAGGCTGCGCCGGCACTGACCTCTCATGCCGTGGCTGATGTCCTCGAGTGACACCTTCAGGACGGCGCCGCACGAGAGGGCCTTCTGGGGTCATCTGACCTGAGGGGCAGCACCGCTGGGACAGAATTCTCAGCCGGCTTTCTTGGAAAGATCCAGCAGCCTGGCCTGTGCCCTGCGGGGGTGTGGGGGGCTGGGGCCAGCCTGGCTGCTCTCAGCTCTCCCCTTTGGTTCACGTGTAGGATTGTGTTACTGCTTCTCCTGGAGGACCCGGGGTGGGAATCTGTCAGTGGGCTTCGCCGGGTTCCCCCTCGGCCCCCCCTCTCTGGCAGCCCCTGGCGCATCACATCTGGGACTTGGAGTGGGTGGTCTCGCTGCCTCGCGAGCTCCGTTTCCTCCTTGGGCAGTGGGGTGCCTGGACCTGCCTGGCGCCCTGCTCTCCCGTCACCCAGGGCTCATGGAGCGTTTCCCCAATGCCACGTGGCTACAAGGGACACCGATACCCTTGGGCTCCAGCCGTCGTTGCCATACTGAGGCTGCGCTCTGGGGCCCTGCCCTCTCTCTTTGCATGTTGAAGGGGCCCCCGGGGTGCCCGACCTCGGAAGTCACCACGTGGGCCCTGCCGTGGCCTTCCGCCCCCAGCCTGCAGTGCCCTGGTGGTGGGTCCCACCGTCCCCTTACTGGACAACGAGATGAGGCCGGGCAGCATGGACAGGCCTCCTTGAGGGGACAGCGGTCAGCTCACCCAGTGCCCTGTCAGCCCCTCCCGGTCCTGCGGGCGAAGTGGCTTTTCCACTGCGCGGCACTGGGAGGGGACTGGGCGGGAGGCAGCCGGCTCTCCCTGCGGAAGCCGGCCGGAGCTGCCGAGGCGGGAAGGCCAGTGCCCCGGGGCGTGCCGGCCCCGGGCCCTCACACATGCCGGGGTCTCTGTGGAGGGGACGCCCTGTCTCCCAGCCCGGGGGCTGTGCCCAGCCCGGCACCGAGCTTCTCACCGCCCGCCAGAGACGGAGCCCGTCAACGCTGCCCCCTCGACTTTTTTCTCCTCCCCAATTAATTAATTTAAATTGACCATTAAGTCAGCCGAGTTTTTGATTGATATTTTCATTAGCAGCCCTGTCCGACGCCCCAGGAATGTATGGTAATGTCCAATCCGCGGGCGGGCCGCGCTCCTCCTGCCGCGCGCTGAGTTATGGCTGGTACCGTCGCGCGTCTCCCAGGGTAATTTGAATTCAGATGAGCTGCCGCAGTGTTCCGGAGCCTGGCGGCCGGCCGCTGACGGATGGCACTCGGGTTATCACAAGGTCACTGGCGCAGCCGCCACCCGCCGTGGGAGGGGCTGGCCAGGCCTCCGGTGCCGGGAAGGTGGGCGGCCAAGTGGACTCCCGAAGTGGCCCGGCCAGTGGCGGACAGAACAGAGATGTCCCCAGTAAACACGGGCGAGTAAACCTCGGGGCCTGTGTTGCCCGAGGCCATGGCTGAGCCTCACGAGGAGTTAGAACCCGGCGGGTTTATGCTGACAGCCCCCTCTGTAGAAGGGGCCGGGCGGGGGCGGGGGGGAGGGCGTTGTCCCTGGGAAAGCAGTGACCAGCGCGGGGCAGCTGCCTCCTGTCCAGGACAGCTTTGGCCAGTCCCCAGGGGCCCAGCCATGATGGAGGCAGGGATCTGGCTCTAGCCAAGTGTTCCTGTCCTGGGAGGGGAGCTCCTGGGGCCTGGTCATGGCCAGGGGGCCAGTTCTCAGCATGGGGACAGGCCAGGCTATTGGCCACCATGGGGCGCTGTCCAGCTGAGCGACCATGCAGGTAACCTTCGTGCCCTGTGCCTTGGCTTCCCCACCTGTATGATGGAAGGACATGGTGCCTCCGCTTTGTAGGAAGCCAGCACAACAAAGCATGGGGGGTCTCTGGACACTCCTGAGCCCCTACGTGGGGCCCCTCCTTTCGGCTTATGCTGTCCAGGCCTCCCCTGCTGCATGCTGATCTGCAGGGAGAGGTAGCAGCTCCCATTCTGCCCCTGCCCTGGGACCCTCGAGGGGCCGGTGCACTGCCCGGCCTGATGGGGAGTTCCTGGAGACCCTCAGGGTGTTTGGAAATGTGGAACCCCGAGGGCTGGCCCCTGTGCTGGGCCAGAGGGAGGCAGAACGGCTGCGGACGACATCTGTGGGGGTGGCCCTGTGGGCCCAGTGGGGGAGGAGCAGGGCTCTGAGGTGGGGGAGGCCCAGGGGAAGAGGTGGTGGGGTACCACCCCTCGAGGGTCCAGCTGGGGGCCCAGGGGCTGAGGAGCCCCCTGCGGAAGGGTTGTCGGCCCAGGCGGCCAGGCCTGAGCTTTGGCTGTCACACGGGCTGAGCAGTGTGACCTGAGGGTGGGCTTGTATCCTGAGCTGACTGCAGGGTGCCAAACCGTGGAGTTGGGGGGACATCAGCCCTGGGTGCCGCGATGGGGACCGTGCAAGCCCTGACGTTTGCCCCTATCTGTAGGTCCTGCTGGGATCTCGGAGCTGGAGGGGGTGGGGCCGTGGGTCAGGGAGGGAGAGGGCATGGGGGTCGGCCCAAGTCCCACAGGGAGGGGCTGGTGCTGGCCCTCTGTCCTTGGCCGGGACCCTGTCCTTGCTCTCTGCAGCTGGGGGGCAGACTTGTGCCTTGGGGCCCCTATCCCAAGCTGCTGTGGCCCTTGCTTGTCAGGATCAAGCCAGATACCTTCCCAGGACCACATTCCCCAATCTTCCTTGCAGCTGGGTGGGGTCCTGTGACTCTTCTGGCCCATGTGAGTACAAGCGTTGGCCAGAACTTTGGGAAAAGCTCCTTACAAGTGGCTGACCTGCCTGGGAAAAGCATTTCTTCTTTCCTGCTTCCTGAACAGGGGTGTGATGGCTGGAGCTCTGGCAGCTATTTGTACTAGGAGGCGACCTTGAGGCAGGAAGCCCCGCGCAAGGAGGTGGAGCAGAAAGATGGAGGCACCTGGCTCTCTGATGACTGTGGGACCCAGGCCAGCCCTGGTTTGGCCACCTCCAGCTCTTGTCTCCTCCACGAGAAATGAACTCGTAACTTACGGAAGCCACTCTTGGTGGTGGTATTTCTGGGGTTGGTGTTTTGGTGGGGGATCAGCCAGCACCATTCCCGACTGAGGCAGGAACCAAGGAGAATCTGCCCCATGTGGACACAGCTCCCTGGAAAGGCCTGCATTGTTGGGCACAGAGTGAAAGCAACGTGCTCGGGGTGGGTCCTGTGGGAGGTTCTGCAAAAGGAGGGTCCTTTCATTCAGCAGCTGTGGGTGGCCGAACACACTTGGACCGCTCTCCCACGAGAAAACAAAACCACACTTTATGAGGCATCACTGGGGTTTTTTAACGTATCATCAGGAAACGTGGAGACACAAGATAAAACGTAGAGATAAGGTGGTTGCGTGAGACATCGGAGGGGAGCCAGCTCGGGGCCCAGGGGACCTGTGGGACCACTGAGGCCGTCCCGCCCCCCCACTCCCCTGTTCCCAGCTTGCCTGTCTGCACTCCCCGGCTCAGGGCCCTCTGCTCCCTCCTGGCCCCCAGTGGAAGGTGCTTCCCTGGCCTGTGGGAGGTCCCAGGCCCCTCCTGCCTGGGCCCCAGTTGGTCAGAGATGGTGGTGCGGGTGGGGTGGTGGCCGCTACAGCTTCAGGAGGCCTGGAGGAGAGAGGGGATCGCAGGAGGTGGGCAGGGCTGACGGCCCAGGTGATGGAAAGAGCCGAAGCGGCAAGCAGGGGCCCAGGAGGGAACCGTGTCCCAGAGGGGACAGCCCTGTGTGCACAGGCCAGAGGGCGCACGAAGACCAGGAACACCGTGGGAAGGTTCAGACAGTCTTGGCGTGGCCTCCCCCCACCTGCACTCGGCCCCGGGCCCCTGGGTCCTGCCGGCCCTGCACGCCCTCGGTGGTTACGGGGCCTTGGCCCTGCCAGGGTCCACGGCGGGCAGTGGCCACGTGCAGTGCTCTCCCCCCACCTCATTCCGCGTGCTGGGGGGGGGGGGCCGAGGGCAGGGCCTCTGCCAGACAGCACCCCGGCTAGTCCCTCACTGCTGCTCACCCGTGAGGCGGGAGGGTAACAGCCCCTCCCCAGCGTCTGTGTGGAAGGTGCCAGAGCCCAGGAGGGTGGCCGAGCGCCTGTGGGGCCTGGCGGGAGGGCGAGGGGCACAGGTCCCCGTGCAACTGCTCTGATGGTCTGTGTCCATCTGCGGGCTGGGCGTGGCCTGGGGTCCCTCCCCGCAGCTCAGGTCCGGTGTCCTGTGTTTGAGTGCAGGAACCTGCTTACGTATGGCATTAATTCAGGGCACACCGCAGCTGCTGCAGACAATCCCTGAGCCCTCGGAGTCCCCACAGGTCTGGGCTTGTTTCTCCTCTGGCATGGCCCAGGGACCATGCTCCTTCCGTTGCCAACAGGAGACTCCCAAGGTCATGCCAGGGTCCTGCCAGAGGGGGACACAGGGAGGTGTGCACAGCGGTTCTGGGGCTGGGTCCGTGGTTCTGGGATGTTCCGCTGTCCAAGGGGACTGCAAGGGTCACTCCGTGCCAGGAGCAAGGGAGGGACTGGGTGACCACTTAGCAGCTGGCCGGTCTACCCTGAAGCCACCAAACAGCCTTTCCTCTGTCTTCGCACACGCCAGGCCCCTCTCCCTGCCAGCATCGGGCGCATCCCGAGCCGGCACGGCCCCTCTCCGGGTTCACCTGTCGGGGCTCACCTGAAGTGGGCATCAGGGGCGGACATCCGGGGTGCAGACTTGGGGCTCACACGGTCAGCGTGTTTGCACCCGGGGGCCCAGCCTCGGCCCGGTTGCTTTCTTGCCACCAACCCTGTCTCCACCTCGAGGCCCCAATCAGGCGGGAGGCGCACCCTGGCGCATGCTTGCTCTAGGGGGCTGGGCGGCCCTCGCCTTTACCCCCCCACACCCGCTCCCGAGCCGTCTGCATTCCCTCCCGTGGCGCAGCCGAACTACAGCACAGGTCGTGTGATTCTCCATGAGGACCCTGGGCCAGTGTAGACGTGAGCAAACTGATGAGCGCCTCTAAATAATAACCTCAAAAGCTCCATAAGGGGATGCACTCAAAATCACTTTAGATAAACCCATAAATGATCCCCAAAGTCGTGAAGATGTTCTCCTGTGGCTTTTTTCCAGAAGATTAATAGTTTTGGTTTTTAGATTTGTTTCTGCGATCTATCTTGACTTAATTTGGGGTGTGTTGTGAGGGAGGTTACACACTCACCTGCTGTCCCAACACCATTTTTGGAAAAGACTTGCTTTGCACCATTAACGGGCACTGGTGTCTCGTCAGAATAAAGTGTGTATACCTGGGCTGTTTTGTTGCCTTGATCTCCTGGCCTGTCTCATTACCCTGTCACGTTGCCTGGGTTCCTGTGGCTTTAAGTAAGACTTGGGATCAGAGAGTGGAGTCCTCTGGTCTTTTCCTTTCTTTCAAAAATTTTAGGCCATTCTAGGCTTTCCGCATTTCCATATGACTCAGCAAGTTTTACCAAAAAAGGCTATTGGTAGTTTGATTGGGATTGTGCTAAATCTACGTACCAGTTTAGGGGAGGATTTCTGTTCTGACGTGATTGAGTTCTCCATGCATGGACACGGGTTGTCTTCCACTTACTTGTCTTCTGCGATTTCTCAGTTATACACATGAGGTCTCGCACACGTTTTGTTGGATTTATTCCCATGCATCTAATTTTTGGTGCTGATTTAAATAGGTTTTTTTAAAAAAGATTATTTATTTTAGAGAGAGAGCACGAGTGGGGGGGAGGGGCAGAGGGAGGAGAGGGAGAATCTCTAGCGGACTCCCCGCTGAGCCCAGAGCCCGACTCGGGGCTGGATCCCACGACCCTGAGATCATGACCTGAGCTGTAACCAAGAGTCAGGCTTAACCGACTGAGCCGCCCAGGCGCCCCTAAATAGATTTTTAAAAAATTCATTTTCTAATTGTTAACTACCAACTTATAGAAATAAAGCTGCATTTTGTGTACTGACCTTGTAGCTCGTGATCTCACTAGAGCCGCTCGTCAGTTCTCGTAGGAGTTCTGTGGTTCCTCAGGATGTTAGCTACTTACTGCTGCTTGACAGATCATTCCCAGAAGTTATTTGCTTAAAACAATAGCTATTTATGATCTCAGTTTCTGAGGGTCAGTAGCGGTGTTGCTTAACTGGGGGCCTCAGGCTCAAGGTCTCACGAGTCCCGCTGCTGGCTGGGGCCATGGTCTCATCTGATGGCTTCCCCGGGGTGGGTGGGGATCCACTTGAAACCCACACACCTGAGACCCTCCCCGGGCTACCCCTTGATGTGGTGAGGGGCCCAAGAGAGAGAGGGTAGGGAGGGAGGATGCCCGGGAAGGAAGCCACAGTCTTTCATGGCTGAATCCCAGAAGTGACGCCCATCACCCGCATGATCCTCTGCACTAGTCGGGAGTCACTAGGTCCAGTGCACACTGAGGGAGGGCAGGTAAGGGGTGAGTACCACCTTGGCGTCTTATAGTCTGCCTAGCAGGCCAGGCTTTCCCACATGAGCGATAATTTCATCAGTGAATAAGCGATAAGATTTTGAAACAAGATTATGATCTAATCATTTCCATAATGTGTAAAGATATTGAAATACACTCTCAAATATGAAAGGACTCTGAGAATATCCCACCATGTAGCCTTCCTTTAAAAATTACTTAGGGGCGCCTGGGTGGCTCAGTCGTTAAGCGTCTGCCTTTGGTTCAGGTCATGATCCCAGGGTCCTGGGATCGAGCCCCGCATCGGGCTCCCTGCTCCGCGGGAAGCCTGCTTCTCCCTCTCCCACTCCCCCTGCTTGTGTTCCCTCTCTCACTGTGTCTATCTCTGTCAAATAAATAAAATCTTTAAAAAAATAAATAAATAAAAATAAAATAAAATAAAAATTACTTAAAGGTGTTCTCCTGAGGGACGCCCGGGTGGCTCAGTGGGTTAAGTGTCTGCCTTTGGCTCAGGTCATGATCTCGGGGTTCTGGGATTGAGCCCTGCATTGGGCTCCCTGCTCGGCACGAGTCTGCTTCTCCCTTTCCTCCCCACTCATGCTCTCTCTTGCTATCTCTGTCTCTCTCTCAAATAAATAAATAAATAAAATCTTAAAAAAAGAAGATGTTCTCCTGAAAGATGAATCAAGATAAGGATAACTGATGAACAGAGAAATGCAGTTCAAGGTCATGTTTTTAACGCAAACATAACCATACATAAATTTTAAAACAGGATGCATGTTTACTCTTAAAATCACTAATGAGAAAAAAGCAAGGAAAACGAAACTCTTCAGCCGATGGCAGAAGTGGCGAGAGCAGGAAGCATGAGGAACCAGGCGGAATCCTGTGGAGGTGGGGCAAGTGTGTGATGGTGTGACGGCGCCCAGGGGGCGGGCGTCTGCCGCTCGGCCGGACGCAGTGTGCGGGTGTTCGCTCGCCCACCTGCCCTCGCCGTGCGGGCAGCGCCCACGCTCACACACACGCCCCTCCTCGGTGGGGCTGGGGTCGTCGCTGCCTCCTGCCGGGATCCCGCCGGGTCGTGCCCGAGGCAAAGCTACGTCCCACCGAGCTGTAGAGGGAAGTGAGGTGCAAATGTCACAAAACGATTCGTTATCCTTCGCTGTGCAGTAAATCAACCCAGCACTTAGCAGCTCAAATGGTAAACATCGACTGTCTCAGTTTCTGCGGGGCAGGAATTGGGGAGCAGCGTGGCTGGGGGGTTCTGGCTGGGGGTCTCTCACTGGGTGACGGGTACGCTGTCGACTGCATCATCTGATGGCTCAGCTGGGGCTGGGGTCTGCTCCCGAGGGACTGGCTCGTGCGGCCATTCCTCCGCTCTCGGCCTCGCTGGAGTGACCTCCGGAGTCACCCACGACCACTTGTCCTTCACTCTGTGAGAAGCGGGTCACCGTGTCCCGCCAGCCCTCGGGGGCAGGAGTTAGTGGCCTCGTCCTGAGCGGAGGTGTGCTGGAGCGCCTGTGGGTGTTTAAGAACGTCCGCAGACCAGGCGTGATTCAAGGTAGGAAGCATTAAAAGGGAGACAAAGTCTATACTGGTAATAGGTAAAATCCACAATGAAGGCATGGGAGCTGTACTTCCCTGTGGTGCACAGTGCAGCATCGGAGTATCTTAGAGAACAGCTCTTCTAACAGCAGAGAGAACTCCAGGAGGGGCACGGCGGTAGTGAGCGGCTCCAGACGCCTCAAACCTCGGATTATACACTCAGATTACCTTTATTTTAAGCATTTAAGGAACATTAATTAAAAAGAGGTATCTGGGGGCGCCTGGGTGGCTCGGTCCGTTCAGCGTCTGACTCTTGGTTTCGGATCAGGTCCTGATCTCATGGTTGGTGAGATCGAGCCCCACGTCGGGCCCCGCACCCAGTGGGGAGTCTCTCTCTCTGCCACTCCCCCTCCATGTGCTCTCTCTCTCTCTCAAGTAAATAAATAAAATCTTTTTTTTTTTTAAACTTTTTTTTTTTTTAAGATTTTATTTATTTATTTGAGAGAGAGAGAATGAGAGACAGAGAGCATGAGATGGAGGAGGGTCAGAGGGAGAAGCAGACTCCCTGCCGAGCAGGGAGCCTGATGCGGGACTCGATCCTGGGACTCCAGGATCATGACCTGAGCCGAAGGCAGTCGCTTAACCAACTGAGCCACCCAGGCACCCAATAAATAAAATCTTTTAGAAAATAAAAAAAATAAAAAGAGGTATCTAATGGTCCACAAAGAAAATCTGAGTAAATTCCTCAAACAAAAGTGACACCATTTATATTCTCTGGCTACAATATAATAATGCTTAGAATCAATAACAAAAGCCGGACCGACTAAACATCCTCACAGCCAGCTAAAAATTTAATCTCTTTCTTTATTCCCTAAATAACCATTGATTCAAAGAGGAAACAAAAGCCCAGCCATTAAGGGCAATTTAGAAACTGGTGATACCGAGAACATCACACATCAAAACTCACATGCTCTGGGGTTAAATTTGGATATTAAATGAAACAAATAAGGACAACAATGAACGGCCTTTGAACCATCCCCTGGGCGGGTGCCCCCCGCCCCGCGACCCAGGCACTCGCTCCCCCACCTGGCGGTGTTCCTCGGCTCAGAGGTGAGAGCAGAGCGAGTCACGCTCGCGGTTCTTCCCTCACCAGCAGGCGCGAGGCCCGTCTTCTGTTTCGTGTTCCATGTTATGTTTTGTTTCGCTGTGGTTCACCGGCCTCCGGCCTCCAGCCTCCCCTTGCTTTTCAGAACTGAACTCCCCAAGATGGCCTGTGGCCCGTTTCGTGGCCACGTGACCGAGTTTGGGCGGGAGGCGTGTGGGGAGGTTCTCCCTCCCGGGGGTGCAGTGAAGGCCAGCTGGCCTCTATCAGAACCTCCAAGCCAGTGTCCCCAGAGCATCTGCACCTGCGCCCCCTCTCCTGCGCCCCCCAGACTGCAGACACGGTGCCCTCGCTTCCGGCCGTGCACCCTTCGTGTGCATGGCTTCCGGAAACAGTGCGAGGTGTGCTTCTGCAGCCGATATTCAATATTCACGGATCCCGGAATTGTGAATTCACCTGCTCACTGAAACTTGTCTGTGAGCCCACAGTCAACACTCCCGGCACGTCCGTGGTCGTTCGGGGATGTGCCCAGAGCAGCGAAGACGGAGCGTGGCCCGAAGTCCCCGGCGGAGACAGGAGAAGGCGACGCCCTGCCTTCTCGGTTCAGCTCGCCCTGGAAACAAGTGTCCTTTCCGTTGTCGATCTAGTGCCACATGTCCCGCATTTTCGTGCTTTTGGCTGGTGACTCCGTTGTTTATAACGACCCCCCAGCATGGTCCTGAGGTCCCACCCAGGGCTCCAAGCGCCAGAGGCCGTGATGGGCCCACAGAGAAAACCGCGTGCTGGGTGGGTTTTGTTGAGGCGTGAGGTTCGGTGATGCCGGCCGGATGGGTCCTTGATGACTCAACCGTACAGTCGATGAGGTGCCTTTAAACAGAAGCCACACGACACACGGTTCTGTGTTGATCCGTTGATGAAAACGTGCCCAGAGCCTCCCAGGAAGCTGACCCTGCATTTCCCCAGGAGCCCTGGTTGTGTGTTCGCGGACCCCGCAGTCCCGCGTTCACGGTTCCAGAGCATGGCAGCCGCGGACGGCGAGAATGGACTGCACCCGCTGAGCTTACGTGTGGCCTCGGGCCACCCTTGCTCCCTTCCACGTAACCTTCAAGTTAAGATCCACGGTGTGGGGGCGCCTGGGTGGCTCAGATGGTTAAGCATCTGCCTTCGGCTCAGGTCATGATCCCAGCGTCCTGGGATCGAGTCCCGCATCGGGCTCCCTGCTCAGCGGGGAGCCTGCTTCTCCCTCTGCCTCTCTCTCTCTGTCTGTCTCTCATGAATAAATAAAATCTTTAAAAAAAAAAAAAAGATCCACGGTGTGGATGTCTTCCGTCGCCTCTCTTCCCTCCCTTGACGACCGATTCTGGGCAGCTGATGACCCCACCCGCGATGGGCCCGTACATGCAGGGCCCCTAGGAGCCTGGCCACGTGAGCCCGACATGGGGTCTGCGTGCACCCCGTTCCCCCGGCCTCGGGGCTCTGCCAGCTCTGTCCACTGGGCACCGCGTGGGTCTGATGTTGAATCGGATTCCTGTCGGGGGCGACCTCTTCACCAACGGGTTCGCCTCCCTCTGTGAGTTCCCTGCTCATTTATTCAGTTCAGTTTTCCAACTTCTCCCTATCAGTTTCCAGAACTTGCTGACGTGGCCTCAGCCCTCTGTCTTTGTGTGCGGTCAGAGCTCGGAGGACAGCTCCGTTGTTCTCCATGTAATGATCCGGTGACCCCTCGTTCCTAGTGTTGGAGAGATTAAAAAAACCAGAAAGAGATGTTTACCAAGTATCCGTTTTGCATTTTTTGAGCTGATGGTGTGGTTTTTCTGCCTGGGCTCCTGGTCGAGCCGCGTCCCATTGAGGAATTTTCTGAGGCACCTCCTGCTTGGTCATGAGCATTGCACTCGCGTCTGTACCTGTGAGCACACACGTGTGGACGCACACTCATGTGTACCTCTGCACGCGTCTTCATGCTCACGCGTGGACACAATGCGCGTCCACATACTCTCATCCAGGTTCTGATCTTCTGTTCCGTGCTGGCCGCGTGTGCGTCATTTTGGCATCGGGGTCACCCCCACCTTGTGAGCCGAGGTGGGAAGTCCCTCTTCTGTTTTCTGGAGCCGCTTGTGGTGGGCAGGGAAATTGGAGCCTCTAGAGAAGGCTGGGGGCTGGCCGGCTCTGGCGCCTTGTGTGGGGGAGGGTGGACGTTTCAGAACACGCACTTTGATGCATTTCTGGATGGCCTTTTGCGTACTTGCTCTGGGTGCCATGGACCAGACCTGGAAGGCCGGCTGCGGTGAGAGGCCGGGGTGAGCGCTGAGAAGCTCGAGCATGGGAGCTCTGAGTGTGAGGACACCAGGGCTGGGGTCTTGGGGAGGGCTGGGCTCGGGGCAGAGGATCAGGCTGGGCTGGGGGCACAGGTTTGGGGTGCTGGCTAGACGTGGTCGGGTTCTGGGGCCCCTGGGTGCACGCAGCTGAGCTCTGCAGCGAGGGCCCAGGAGCGGGAGGCCCGGGCGCCGGGGGGACCCTGAGTCTGCAGGGGTGACTGGCTGGAGAGGCTCAGGAGAGAGAAGGACAGACGTGCCTGCTGGACTGGAGCCCCTCTCTGCCCCCAAGCCAAGGGGGGAGACCACTCATCCTCTGGGCTCAGGGCTGGCATCGCCGCCCCCAGGAGGCTTTCCTGGGCGCCCAGCTAGCATCTCTAATGGCTTGGAGGTTCCTGGTGCCCAGCTGCGCTCTTCCCAGAGGATGTGTTGGCGTGGGGGGGGGCACGGGCAGCTGAAGGGCACGTGTGCGGAGGCCCCTCCTGGCCTGGGCAGTGGGGTAGCCGCGTACTGTGGTGGGGGGCTCCTCTCAGCCCCCAGAAGCCCAGGCCCGGTGGGGGTGGAGCCCGCGGCCCTGGGAAGGCACCGTGCACGAGGGTCGGTGGGCTCAGTGGAGAGAGGGCCCGCCTGGCCCGGCTCCTGGGGTAGTGACTCTGAGCAGTTGTGCACGTATGTGTCCCTGGCCGTCTGCCTGTGTGTGTGTCAGTGAGCGCACATAGGGCACGCTTGAGCACGTGTACGCACGTGTGTACGGAATGGGGCCCGTGTGCAGGTGTGTGTGTGAATCCACTGTGTGCACACGTGCTCACCTGCACAAGCACGTGTGTGTGTCTGCAGGTCCGCGCGGGCACGTGTGTGTGTGCGTACGGCATGCACACAGAGCGTGTGTGTGTGTCTGTCCACGAGTGTCGGGGGCCCTGGCTGGGGGCACTGCTGGACGCCTGGGCGTGGCCTCACCTGGCCCCGCATGGGCTTCTCTGCAGGGTCCTGGGGGCGGGACCCCACGGGCGTGGCCGCTGTCACCTTCCCCGGGCAGCGCCCTCAGAGGCCCCCACGGACCTGGTGTAAATACAGCAATCCCAACTTCAGATAAATACAAGATGCATCAAAAGATTTAAGGCACCTGTTGTGTATTAGAAGAATTATATCTTGTTTATGGTTCGGTATAAAACGCACAGCTGATTTATATAGCGGCTGGCCCATCACAGAGGAAATCTCATTTCAATCATAAATGGCAGGGTTTGATTTAAGAATTCATTCTTTAATGGGTCTGCAATGTTCAAATTTAAACCCATTCAATTCATCAGCCAAATATTCAATATGGGGCACAGGGAACTCATTTAGGCAAACAGAGACTTTTAATATAAATTTTCCGGGAGATTTCTCCATCGATTCCGCAGTTTAGTGCAAAATGATTTGTGCGATACATTCTCGGGGATCAATGCTGCCGGTCAATGGCCCCTATGAAGCCGCCTCCCCCGCCCGGCGCGGGTCAAGGGACTTTGGCTCTTGGGGAGCCACTGGCCGGCGGGTGCCGCGCGTGGCCTGGGTCACTGGCCCCCGCATGTGCTGCAGCCCACCCGGTGGCAGGGGGCCTGCTGCCCCGGCCCGCGGAGAATCCCGGGCTGACCTAGGGGCCTGCTCCATGCCGGCCTGTTGTCTGCTGAGTGGACGGGACCCCAGGGCTCAGAGCCAGGCTTCCGCAGGGGCCCCGCTCTGCAGCTGACCCCACGCAGCCTGGCACAGTGCCCGTCTGGGTCTCGGGGCCCATCGAGGGGACACTCCAGACTGGTTAGCCTGGAGGCTGCCTGTCCTCTCTTGAGCCTGAAGTTCCCAGGAGAGGCCCTGTCAGCTGTCACCGGCCCGGCCGGCAGGTCACCACCCGGGGAGCTGGGAGACGAGTTTGGGGCCGGGCCAGGGCTGCCCTCCCTGGCCGGGGCCTGGGTTGAGGGCTGGTCTCTGAGATGGGGGGAGGTAGACTGACTGCAGACAGTGAGGCATCAGACTGGGGTCTGTCGGCAGGAGGATCTCCAGGGGCCGGACCCCACAGCCCCCTCCATGCTGGTCCAGGCTGAGGACAGAAATGTCTGTCCCTGTTGTGTGCTCCCTGCTCCAGGCCCGGGCTGGGGGTGAAACCCATCACCAGGGTGGCCCGGGACCTCTGTCCTGAGCACCCGTTTCCCAGGCTAGGTGGTTGGGGCCTCGGGGGGTCACCAGCCAGGGTCAAAGCCATGAGGTCTAGACTAACACAGCGCAGCTGGGCTTTCTCAGGTGAGGCCGTTCTCAGCAGCATGATGGGGGCCGTGGAAGCTGCCCCAGCGCCTGGGGTCCCAGCAGCCCTGGTGGAGGCCCCTGCCCCCCACGTATTGCCCTGGAGATGGGCCTGCTGGACACTCGCTGCTGCAGGGGGGACGGCCCCAGGGTTGGGGTGCTGGGCTTACCTGCCGGGGCAGCTGGGGAGCACATGACCAGGAGGGCCTTTGGGGGGGCTGGGAGGGGCGTGCGGTGCGGTGGCCTCGGGAACCATGAACTCCAAGGGGCCCTCCCTCTGGAGCAGGTGCAGTGACCCCAGCGTTCCAACCCCGGGATGGGGGGTGGGGGTGGCCCTCAGGTTGGTTCTCCCTCCCCCACCCCAGGACCTGCCCCGCTTCCTCTGGGCCCCACCGCCCTCCTCCCCTGAGCTCCCTGTGGTCCTCCACACCCCTCCCTCAGCCTTGCCCTGGGTGTGTTTTGCTCATTAGTCTGTCCATTCATTCATTCATTTGTTCATTCACCCACCCCTCCTCTGCTTGCTTCCTCTGTGCCCTGAGATGGACCTGCAGGTTTTCCCTCACGCAGCTCTGGGTCTGGGGGCTGGATCCGCAGGACCAGCCCTAACCCTGCCCGACTCCGACCAGCAGTTGAGCGCTGGCAGGTGGATCGAGGCGTGGGGGCTCCAGGCTCGGTGCACACTAGCGGGGTGAGTGCAGTGGGTGGGGCGTGGTGGCCCCGCAGAAAGGTCCTGGGGCGGGGGAGGAGTTAGTGCGGATGTGAGGAGGGCAGGGGGCTCAGCAGCGACCCTCCGGGGTCACAGATGACCCCAGGCTCAGGAAGCCCCAGGGAATGGGGCCGAGCCACCCGTCTCAGTGGAAGCCCAGGCTTCGAGAGACCCCCGTGGGGGCGCCGTCGCGGCCTCCTCGTGAGTTGAGGGACGTGGCGGGGCGGGGAGGGGGCTCCAGGTGGAGGCCCCCGGTCACCAAGGCTGCACAGTAGAGTCTCGACAAGCACCCTTCCCAGGGCCAGGCGCCAGGACTCTGCAGTGGAGTGGAGGCGAGTGTGAGTCTGGCCGGCAGAGCCTGTCAGGGCCAGCCGCCCCCGCCCCACCTGGCGGCCCCTGTCTGGGCAAGCCAGCTGCCTCAGCCCTGTCCCTGTGCGCGGGGACACTCCAGGAATGAAAAGCAGAGCCCATATTGATTTCATTTCCAAATTATTAATCAACTTCACAGCTCAACAGAAATATTGTATTGTTCAGCTTGGGCAGGTCCAAATGGCTCTCCCTCAGGCGAGGAGCAGGGGGCCGGTGAAGGACAGCGGGTGATAAACGTCCCAGCCTCCACAGAGGCCGACGGGCGCCCACCGGGAGCTCGGAGCGCCAGGCCCTGCCCGCCCTCAGCCCTCCTACCTGGCCAGGTGAGTGCCGGGAGGGGACTGGGATCTGGATGCCCGGTGGGTGGGTGGCCCTGCTGACGGGGCAGGGGCCCGGGGTGTGGGACCCCGGCTGGGGACTTCCGCTGGGCCCTGGGAAGCTGGGAGGGCAGTGGGGGGGCAGAGTGCCACTCAAGGCTGCATCAGGGGCCGGGGCCTGCGGTGCTCCTGGTGGGCCTGCCTGCGGCACTTGCTCTCCCCCCGCCCCGCACCCGGTTCAAGGGCCTCTCTGCTTACCTGTCCACCGTCTGGGGGGCTGTCCCAACCCCCCGGCAGACTGGCTGCATCCAGGCCTGGTGCTTAGAGGTTTGGAACCTTTCGAGGCGCTGGGGGGGCCGTTGTTGAGCACCTGCTGTGAGTTGCTCTGAGGCCAGAGCCCTGCTGGGGTTTTGGTGGGTTCTGACCTTGCAGTATCGAGTCGCCCCCTGACCCTGCCCTCGGGGCCGTCCCCGGGGAGGGGGCAGGGAACACGGACGCAGCAGCACACGGTTCAGGGTGGGATGGGTGGGGGCACTGGGGGTCCTGGGGTTTTGTTCTCCGGTGCAGGGAGGGTGTGAGGTGGGGGCTTGGCCTGGAGGGTAGTGCAGGCGAGCTGGGCGTCAGGAAACGCCGGGGAGGCACTGACCACACCGCGTCTTGAGTCGTGGTCATGTTCAGTGGATGGCGTTGTGGTTGTGGTACAAGTCTCCTCAGTTCTTAGAAATAGGCCCTGGAGCACATGTGGATGAAAGGGAGTGTGGGGTGGGCGCATCCCAGCGGGGCACACGCCTCCCTACATTTCCATAACAACACGGGTCAAAACCACGGGCAGACCCCACCCCACACCCCGCAGGACGGCTGCTCTCAAAGGAGCGGAGACCGACAAGCCTTGGCGAGGACGTGGGGCAACTGGAACCCCGTGCACCGTGGGGTGCAGCCGCCGTGGAAAACACCGTGGAGGGTCCTCAAGACACTAAGCACAGAATGAGCCCACGGCCCAGCCATTCCACGTCTGGGTGTGTTCCCCGGAGAACGGAGAGCAGGGTCTCGATGAGATGCCGGCACCCCCGTGTTCACGGCAGCATCATGCCCAGCAGCTGGGACAGGGAAGCACCCCAGTGTCCGTGGACGGGTGGACAGATGGACGGACGGATGGATGGATGGATGGACGGACGGACAGATGGACAGATGGAGGATAGACGGATGGACAGATAGAAGGATGGATGGATGGACAGATGGAAAGACAGATGGATGGGTGGATGGATGGACAGATGGACAGATGCATGGATGGACAGATGGACAGATGGACAGATGGAGGATAGATGGATGGACAGATAGAAGGATGGATGGATGGACAGATGGAAAGATGGACAGACAACAGATAGAAGGATGGATGGATGGACAGATGGAAAGACGGAAAGACGGATGGGTGGATGGATGGACAGATGGACAGATGCATGGATGGACGGGTGGACAGATGGATGGACGGACAGATGGATGGACAGGTGGGCGGACAGCAGACGGATGGATGGATGGATGGACGGACAGACAGATGGAAAGATGGATGGACAGACAGACAACAGATGGATGGACGGACGGATGGATGGACAGATGGAAGGATGGATGGACAGATGGACAGATGGGAAGATGGACGAGCAGATGGACAACAGATAGATGGACAAATGGATGGATGGACGGACGGTTGGACAGATGAACAAAACAGACAACAATCCACACGATGGAGTGTTATTCGGCCTTAAACAGGGAGGAGGTGCTGACACCGGCCACCACCTGGGTGAACCCTGAGGACACTGGGCTCAGTGACATGAGCCAGCCACAAAGGGGCAACACTGGATGGTCCCACTTCCGTGAGTCCCCAGAGGAGTCAGATCATAGAGACAGAAAGTGGATGGTGGGTGTCGGGGGGCTGGGGACGGGGAGAGATGGGGAGCTAGTGTTTCTTGGGGGCAGTTTGGGAAGATGAACAAGTTCTGGAGGTGGAGGGTGGGGATGGTTGCACAACAGTGTGAACGTGCCTGATGCCATTGAATTGCCGGCTTAAAATGGTTACAATGGTAAAATAGTATATATATTTTTATTATATTTATTTAATTTTTATTTTTATTATAAAATATTATATATATATTTTACCACAATTAAAAAATGATGTAATATACCAAAAACCAGTGGATGATGTACTTTAAGTGGGTGAATTGCATGGTATGTGAATTATATCACGTACATGTTTGCGTGCTTGTTAACACGTGGACCCAGCTTCCGTGCCAGTGGCCCGAGGGGCGGTGGAGAAGTCCCCCACCCCCAGGAACTCGGGAGGGGACAGGGCGCTGGGGCTCCTGGCTGAGGAGGCTGGGAGCAGTGGTCCGGGACACCGGGACCAGGGGCCCGCGGGTCTGCCAAAGCTGCTCAAACACGAGGAAGCTCTTCTAGTTTGGACTGAAAGGGGCAGAGATGGCACAGAATGAAGACTGTTTGTGGCTCCTGAACCCTTTAGTAGCCAACGTGGGCTACGTTTTTGGAAACAGGAGGGCCACTCAGAAGCTGACCAAGGACCTGAGAGCTGAGGAGGAAGGAGCGGGTCCTGGGAAGCCAGGTGCCCACCGGGTGCCCGCCGGGTGGCCCTCCTGTCAGGAAGGACTCGGGCTGCCCGGAGAGGCCACTGCAAGGAGCCCAGCCCCTACCTGGACCCCCTGCGTTGAGGTGCTGTGGGCCGGAGCCTGGCCGGTGGGGAAGTGGGGCGAGCGTGGGGGGAGCCGTGGCCCGTGGGCCGCATGTGCAGATGGCTGCAAGGCTACTTTCCACCCCACACGCTGGCCTTCCCTGGGGCTGACCCCTCCCCCGGAGGCGGGGCCCTGGAAGCAGGGTGACTTCTAGGGTCAGCGAAAGCGAGACTGCTCCTCCTGCTTCTCTTGGGACGGGGCTCCTGGGACGTGGCCGGTGCTGGGGGACGCCCCGGCACCCCAGGGCAGTGTCGGGAGCTGTGGCCCGAGGCCCCAGCCACAGCCGTGGGGGAAGATGTGGTTTGGGCAGATCCGGACGGACGCTGCGCTTTTCCAGGTGAGGCTCAGACACGGTGGGGGAGGCCAGCCCCGCTGGGTCTTGTCCAAGCTCCTGACCATGTGCCTGCGAGCTTAGTAAACTGGCGGCATTTGCTGCTGGGTGTCGGAGTGGTTTGTTTGCTCTAATCGATAACGGACGCCGGGAGCGCGTGTAGGCAGAGCAGAGAAGGGACCGGGATAGAGCCCGGGGTGTCGGCTTCTACGCCTGCGGGGAGCAGGAGGGGCAGAACCTGGGGCCCCCGCCGCTGAGAGGAGGGGATCAGCTGAGGCGGCTGGAGCCTGAGCTGCAGGGAGGCCGCGGGGGGCTGGACAGGAGGGCCGGGAGCGGACTGAGGGCCGTGTAGACGGGATGGGGCGGGGGCGAGGTGTCCGGTGCAGGGCTGGAGGCTGGAGGTTCTAGAACCGGTCACAGCCAGCTCTGGCTGGAGGGGAGGGGGCTGTGGGAGGGGCAGCCAGGCCTGGGAGCCATGGCAGCCCCAGTGGGGAGGGTCCCTGGAGGAGGACGGGGCCATCGTGAAGGGCGTCAGCTGCCAGTGCGCATCGTTCTGGGGGCATTTGTGGTGAGGAGGGCTCCGTGTGGGGGGCGCTCTCTGGAGTCTGGTGGGGATGTGCTGACCTCTTCCCCTGCAGGCTGTCGCCCCCGCCCCACACCCCGAGCTCACTCCTTCCTCCCACTCTTTCCTAGGCCCTGCAGTGACCTCCACGTCCTCATCTGTGTGGCCTTGGGGCCTCCTGCCCCCAGAAAGCTCATGACAATGCGGGCCCCGTCCCCTGCTGGGACCCTCAGGCCAGGGCAGCCCTGCAGACCCCGTTCCCACTGGAAGGAGCCCAGCCGGTACCCTCTGCCTGTGGCCAGGCGGGGGTGGGTGGGGGTAACAGAATCAAGGACCGTCCTGGCTCTCCCAGGGCCTTTCCGGAGACTCCCACCTGCAGCCTGACGTCTGGCTGGGAGGGGTGGGCAGCCAGGCTGGGGGAAAGACCCTGCTGTCCACCCTCCGGCCGCTCCACGGGCTCTGCTTGGCCCTGGGCGTGGAGGGGCCTCGGTGGCGGTCCCTGACAGCGGCCAGCGCATTCGTGCGTATTCGTGGCAGGGGGCGGAGGCGGTGGCTGTGTTGCGCGGTGTAGGACCTGCTGGGCTGGCGTCGCCCTGTCCCAGAAGGGAGAGTGGATGCTGAGCTGGGCGGTCTGCTGCGGGCTCTCGGGGTGCTCGCTGCGCACATTCCACAGCCCTGGGGGCCTCTGTCCCCCGGGGGGGCCCAACTTTGTGACGTCTCTTCTTTCTCTCTCAGTTTGCTTGAATCCTTTCTTCCGACAGCCCCTCTTGGTCACATCTCGAAGTGGCCGGAAGTGTCGGCCAAGCGCATAGGACACCAGCCATGTGGGCCCTGTTGGTGGACAGCCGGGGAGGGAGGTGCCCGCCCAGCAGCCTGTGAGCTGGTCCTGGCGTGCCGGGCCAGGCCCCAGGACTGCTGCTCTGGGGTGGGGGCTCTGAGCTTGGGCCCCTCCACGTGGCTGCTCAGGCCTCACATGGGGGAGCTCCGAGGGCCTCCGGGGGGAAGGACAGAGAAGGGACAGACACCCTGCGGGCCCAGCCACGTGGCACGGTGGGCGGTGGGCGGCTGCTCACCCAGGGCCAGGCTCTCGGGGTCTCGGGGAGCCGGTTGTCCGCTGTCTCACGTTTTACAGGCCCTGGGCTGTCGCCATGGCCCAGAGGAGGCCTTCCCTTGGGTGGGGGAGGTCAGGCGAGCAGCTGCGTGCTGCGGCTCCACAGTGGAGACCCGTCCCTTAGGACCCCGAGGGCCGCTGCTGGGATCAGGCCCTGCAGGACAGGGTGGGCGGGCACAGGTCCCGCGGGCTGGCCCGTCTCTGTCTAGCAGGGTGGATGGAAGGCCCGGGGACTGCCACTTTTGCACACCCTGCGGGAGGGGTGTGGGATGACCTCAGGGCATCCAAAGGCTCTGGGGGAGTGGTTCCCCCACTGAGCCCCATGGGCCCTCCCCCCACATTGAGGCCTCGTTGGGAGCCGTGGCCCCCTTGGCAGGCCCATCAGGGTTGGGGTGGCCTGTCAGAACCAGTTTGCCGAGGGCAGGGGATGGGGGTGGGGGAGGTGGTGCCGGGGCAGGGGCGGCCGCAGGGGCAATGTCAGCGGTCACGGGCAGGTGACACGGGCTGCCAAGGGTAGGGGGGCTGTACCACCAGGGTCAGAGACCCTGGCACGTGGTGGGGCAGGGGGAGCCCTGAGGGCACCCGAGGGCACCCGAGGCAGAAGGATGCCGCACTGTGCTCTGGCCTGGGCCCCTCGCAGTGCCCGGGGGACTCAGGCTCCCGCCTGCCCACGTGGACACCTGGCCAGCCCCCCGTCGGGGCCCCAGCCTTGGCCTCCCCCGCTCTGACACTGCGCCTGGTTAGAGGGCTCTACCTCCCGTCCATGCGCCCAGGGCACCCGACCTCGTGGAGGCACTGCTCACCTGTGGGGGGCGTCCTCACCCCGTTGCCGTTGCTGGCCCATAGGGGTGGGAGGCCTGGGTTCCAGCTGGTTCGGCCTCCGGCGTGAGACCTTTGGCTGAGCTCACGGCTCAGAGCAGCCCCACGCACCCACGCCCGTGTCTTAGTCGCGGACAGGGCAGCCCACAGAGGCTCCTTGCATCCTCGGCTCCCCGCTAGGACTCCGGGGGCTGGGCTGTGACCCGGGCAGGAGGCCCCAGCGCCCAGGGGACCTCTGCCCTCAGAGTCCCCGCCTGTAACTGGGAGCCTGGCCAGGAAGGTGTCTCCCCGGGACCCAGGGCTGCCCGTCGGCTCTGACCCCTCCCTCCCACGAGCGGCGGGCCGATGCCCTGGGGCCCGGGGTGCTGAGGCCTTGGGGGGTCTCCTGGCAGGCCTGCCTCACGGCTGCTTGGAGGGGAGAGCCAGAGCTGAGGGCTCAGAGCGGCGGCCGAAATAATTCACCCCCGCGCCTTGCCGCCCCCGCCCCATGTCGAAGTGAGTCAGTTCTCTCAGACCACATTTGCTGTCTTATTGTTTATTTTCGGCAGCAGTGGCAATTTTCGATACCCACCTCAGATATGGCTCGGGTCACCTGTCATTCCAGAAAGGTCAGCGATTCATTTGAAGTTTCATCACTGCACATAAGCAGGCGAACACCATTTCATTTGCTGCCTTTGTGTGGGCCAGAGGCCCAGCCTGTCGTCTCCGTCCCGGCCTGGGAATCGACAGCGAGGCCGTCACCCCCTGCGGGTGGGTCGCAGCCCCCCGGCCTCCCTGGGCTCCCCGCGCCCCCCGCCTACACAGACTTTCATTTAGAGGCCGTTCGGGGAGCTGGAGCCGCAGCTTGGCCCTTCCTGTGCTTGGTCTCTTAAGATGGAATTATCCAATTATGCACCCAGCCCTGGGCCTCGGCCGGCCCCCGGGCCCCGCTCCCAGGCAGGCGGCTCTGGGCGGTGCTGCAGACAGGCCGTGGACCAGCCCGTCCACCCCTCATCCCGGATGTGATGGGAGGCTGGAGGTGGGACCGGGGGGCCTGGGGCTCCGAGGGACGGGGGAGCTCCTGCCGCCATATTGAGTTGGGGCCGTGTCTCTGGTGGCTAGAACGGGGCTGGGCTGACAGCCGCACAGTGAAGCCTAGAGCGGGGAGATGTCTCGGGTCCCAGAGGACAGCCAGCCCCAAGACCAGGTGACCCTTGTTTTGCTGCCCCCAAGTGTGGCACTGGGGGGTCTCTGGGGCCTTTGGGGTTTCCACTTGCTGGTGTGGGAGCTTCACACCCCCTTTCCACTTCCCTCCAGGCATGCGCCCCCAAGGGCAGGGCTGGATTCTGGGGTCCCCAGTGCCCAATGCCCTGCGTGGCCTGAGCCTGCTGGATCTGTCTGTCTGTCTTTACAGCCCACCTGCTCTGGAGAGGGCTTACAGCAGCATGTGCAGATGCTTATAAGACAGGAAGATGCCACAGAAGTGGTGGCCCCAGGCAAGGGCCCCGGGGTCAAGGGCGCGGGGTTGGCAGCGTGTGGTGGGGGCACGGGGCACCATGGTCTGCAGCCCTTGAAGAGGAAGACAGCAAGCTGCTCACCTGCCCGGCCCAGGAACCTGGTCCCTGAGGGCTGCCCAGGGACTGGAGGGGCAGTGGATAGGGGTGCATGGGGGTGGGAGCTCCCTGGGACTAGGGCTGGGGTTGGGGTGTGGGGGGACCAGAGCTATTGAGGTTTGTTCCTCTCTTGGCCCCATCTGCCTGCAGATGCGGTGCTTCTGGCTCTTTCTGGCCAGCAGCCCGCAAGGGGTCTGCTTTCCTGGGCTCCCGGGTGCACACACGGCCCCTGCCTGCCCACCCAGGCTGCAGCCCTCCCCTGCAGAGAACCCCCTCCCCGACTCCCACTCCGGGGTAACATGCCCGGCCCATCCCCTCCCTAGGCTGTCCTACCCCCTCCTCCCGTGACGCCCCAACAGTGCATGGCTCCCCCAGCCCCAGCACAGAGGCTTTCCGGCATTGGGGAACCAGGCCGCCCCCCAGCCCTGTGGGGTCACCCCCGCTGCGACGTCCCTTTGCCTCTAGTTAGCAGGGCCCGTTGATGTCGTCCCGAGGGGTAGTGACCGGGCCTGGTCCCCTGGGGCGAGGGAGAGTCACTCTCGGCCACCGGGGCTGCCTGGTGCCCGGTAGTCTGCGATCTGTCCCTGGGGGGTCAGCCGTGGGGAGAGCCAGCCCTGAGATGTGGGGTCCACCTACAGTTCCTGGGTGACCCTGGGTGGTGACCATCCCTCCCAGCCGTGGCCTCGTCCTTGCCTGGCCTCCCTGGTCTGGGCCCCCACCTGCCAGGCGCATGTGGGGCCAGCCCGGCCAGAGCCTCTTGCCCCTTTAAACCTGGTGGGACCCTGCCCACCTGCCCTGCGGGCCCCGCAGTGGTGTGAGGAAGCCTCGCACGGTGCTGGCCTGCCCCTGCCTCGTGACCACACACGCCCGGGCCGCGGTGGGTCTGATGTGCCTCCAGAGCTGGAGGGCTGGGCTGGGGGGTCGCGATGGAATGTGTGGCCTCGTGCTCCACTCTCCTGGATTAAGGAGGCCGACGGGGGCCCCCAGGCGTGCCCACCCACTCGGCTCCTTCTGCTCCAGGGGACCCACGATGCTTCTCCTTCTGGGGGAAACTGTTGGAGGCCACGGGGTTCCACAGAAGTTGGCTGAAGAAGAGAGCGTGAGGCGTCCCAGCTGGGTGAGGGTTTGGGTGGGAGGCGGGGCCCGGGGCGCTGTGGGGGCCGCGTGTGGGGGTGGGGAGGCCTGGGTGAGAGCAGCTGGGTGTGCATGGTGGGGTGGAAGCGGGGCCTACTACGGGGGGTCGGCGCGTGTGCGTGCGTCCGTCTGTCTGTCTGGGGGGTGTGCGCCAGGGAAGGAGCGTGGCCTCCTGGCCCGGCCAAGCCGCACACACTGCCCTGGTTCTTGCAGAGGGGCGGTGGGGGCGGTGGGGGCGGTGGGCCCCAGCTCACCCGGGCTGAGGCCAGAGTCATCCTTTTTCAACATACCCTGCCATGAGCACGACTGTTTTTCGGGTGCTCGGTAAGGCCGGCAGCTGCGCGGCCCGCCCTGCCCGGCCCTCACCTCGGAGTTCACTCACTGGGCCTCGCCTCCTTGTCCGTGAAACGGGCCGAACAACGTGCGGGTCGTGTGCTCTCATCTGTGGCCCAGGGAACAGTCCAGGCGCTGGGCTCGCAGCTGGCTGGCCCATCCCTCAGGGGTGGAGCTTCCAGAACATTCCAAATGCCTTCGTGGGGCCAGGGTCGAGCTGAGACCGCTGGCGTCTGGCTCTGCTGACCACCCCCCCTCCTCATCTCTGCTGTGGGAGCCGTGGCTCCTCCTCTCTGCCTGCTCCCCTGGCCCCTTCCCCATCAAGCTGGCTCTGAGCCCCTGGTCCCTCTCAGGTGCCCGGGCTGGTCCTTGCCAGTCTCTACCCCATCTTGGAGCTCCCATGTCTGCTTCCTCGGGAACTGGGGGACAGGGGGTCGGCTGAGAGCAAGACCAGAGCGGGAACAAGGAGGGAGTGAGCTGTGAGCGTTGGCTTCAGGGGCCGGCCTGCTGGGGGCAGAAGGGAGCCCCTTCTGGTCTGAGTCAAGGCCCCCCGAACCTTCTGGCCTCCACATAGTAGCTTCCGACTTCGCCCAGTACTCCAGGTTGACCCCAGGTGCTTCCTAGCCCTGCATGATAGGCATCCATCATCCTTCCCTCCACCACCACCACCACCTGCCTACCCACCCAAATACCTGTCTGCCCATCCCCCCACCATTCCTTCTTCCCTCCCTCCCTCACCCATCCATCCGTCCATCCATGCATCCATCCGTCCATCCATCTGTTCATCTATCAATCTATCCACCCATCTGTCCATCCATCCCTCCATCCTCCCATCTGTCCATCCATTCATGTGTCCATCCTTCTCCCCACCATTTCTTCTTCCCTCTCTCCATCATCCACTAGCCGCCCATCCATGCATAGGACCCTGCTGGGGCCGGGCCATGGTCTGGGCACTGGGAATCCAGAGGGCAGGTTCCAGGGTCTCAGCTACTGTGGAGAACACAGTGCTGTCTCCTGACCCCACCTCTGTCTGCAGAACAGGTAATAAGGGAGGAGGAAGGGCTGGGCTGCACCTGGTGGTCCCACGACGGGGCCACTGGGGTCCATCCTGGGGTCCCTCCTGGGGTCCCATCTGAGCCCCTCAATGCAGCTTCAGTGTGTCTCCCTTAACCCCTGCTCTGGGGCCAAGCCCAGTCCTCCCAGGCACGTGGCCCTGCTCCTACCTGGGCTGCCCCTCAGAGCAGAGAGGAAAGGGCCCTTGCTTGCAGCCCCCCACTCCTGCCTCACCAGCACCTTGCGGGTCTCCAGCCGGCCCCGCCGCTGGGACAGCCCAGAGTCAGGGCTGGGTGAAGGAGGCCCTCTCCCGAGACCCCACAGCCCACGAGCAGGGCCACCCTGCCCCCAGGGAGCGAGGCACTTATCGCATGCCTCGGGGTCACGGGGAGAGCACCCCGTTCTCCCACCTGAGGACCCCCGGCTCACGTGTCCCGCCGCGTGATGGCTCCCGCCGAGTGCCTGGCCTGGCTCGGGGCGCGCCTCTGCCCTCCAGCCCCCCAGATGATCTGGCCGTGGTGTTGGAGGGTCTGCCAGGCAGGGAAGGGGTAGAGGGAAGCAGGAGGGAAACAGGACGGGTGGGACGGAGAAGTGGTGCCGCACCCACACGCACCCCTGCGCACGCCACAGAGAGCAGAAAGAAAGGTAACTGATGGGCAGTATTTTAAGGCATATTAACTCAATTACAAGTATATTTTTACAATCGTGGCTCCCACATTTATCACGCGGCGTTTATTAGCCCCCGGAGCTGGGCTGTGTCAAATGAAGACTGCGAAGCAGGAGCATTTCATTACGCTCTGCCCGCGCCGGGCGCTCCTTCCCCAGTCTCTTAAACCGCACGATTTTATCAAAATCTTCGGAAATTGAAGCAATCACTAAAAGGTGTCAGGGAATTAAAATGTTCTGTCTCGGTGAAAGAGATACACTTCTTGTAACATATATCAGTGGTTCTTGTTTTTTTAAAGACACATTACTATGCAGAGAAAAGTCCCCCGCGCAGGAAGGGGGCCTTCCAGAAGGATCCAGCAGCAGTAATTCTTCACGCTTAAAAATTGTCTCCAGGAGACGTGCTGCCCGCGAGGGCGCCTTCCGCACCTCCCTCTCCTCTCTCTGTGTGTTTTTCCAGGTTTGTTCTCACCCTCGTGGTTTGGGGTCGCCTCGCTCCAGGCCGGCCTTGGGTCTGAGGACGGGAGATCGGAGCGCCGGGCCGGCGCGGGAGTCCCGGCACACCCCCCCCCGCGCCCCTCTGCGCTGGTGAAGCCCGCGGGAAGGGCCATGTTTGGAGTCTGCCCCCCGATTTCTCGAATGCGGCCGTCTCTGGTGTCCCTTTCCTGCCACCATCTGTGGCGCAGAGTGAGGGTCTCAGCACGGCGTGTCCTCGTCCTCCTCACCCCGCGGCCTGGGCTCGGTGGGCGCAGCCCAGTCACCTCTGAAGCCTGGAGGGGGTGCGTGGGGGTCTCGCCTGACAGCGTGGAAGGAGCACAGGTCCTGGAGGGCTGAGGGCCCCCAAGGAGGTTTGGCCATTTCTGTCGCTTCCCCCGGCCTGCCCCGCCGCGGAAGGCACCGTACCGTCTGCGTGCGGTCAGTTCTGAGGGAGGGGCTGGGTCAGGGCGGGGCGGCCAGGCGGGCAGGTGTGTCGCAGGGCCCGGCGGTCAGCAGGGCGTCAGTCCCCACCACGGGAGGGCGGGACCACAGGGAGGACCCCGGTCCTGTGTGCCGGCAGGGCCTGTGCAGGGGGCCGGCTGGCGGTGCTGGTTCGGCGTGGGGAGGAGGGGTGCTGGCCGAGGACGCTGGCCAGGTCTGCGGGGCCTGCCTCACTGCAGCCAGCCTGGTTCAGCCGAGGCTGGATTGGGGTCCCCTGGGGCAGTGGTGGGGAGACCCCCGCGGAGGGCAGAGGGCTGGCCAGGCGTGGCTCCCAGCACCCTCCTGTAAGGCCTCCGAGGGCGTCTCTGTCTCTCCGTGTTGAAGGAGCGTTATTTCGGAAGCCCCGCGGCTGCAAAGCTGGGAGCAGCTTGATGTCCTTCAGTGACTGACCGCGAAGCACACGGTGGACGTCCACAGCCCTGACGCCACCCAGCGAGAGGGGGCGAGCCCGGCCCGGGCTTGTCTGCAGGATTCCACCGGCGCAGCCGCCCGCGGACAGACCAGCAGCTGCCGGCCGAGGGGGCGGGCCCCTGGGACCCCCGAGGGACCCCCGCGGGGCTTTCTGCGTCTCCATCGTGTCCGTGTCAACATCCCCCTGTGATCGGTAGTTTCGGGGAACAGTGGGCAAAGGGTACATTGCATCTCTTTATATAGTTTCTTATAACATCATGCAAATCTATAGTTCTCTCAAAATAAAAAGTTAATTGAAGGCTAGTTGTAGAAAGCAGGAAACAAGTTGTGCTACCCAAGCTGTAACGAGAACCGAACATGGAGAGATGCAGACGGAGAGCGCCGGCCTGCCCTGGGCGCCCCACCGGCCAGCTCGCGGGACCCTGGGCAGGGGCAGGCACCCCGGGGGGGCTCCCACTCGGCCGCTGCGTCACACTCTGCGGTGGTGGACAGCCCGGGGCTCTGGGGCGCTCAGGCACCACCATGGTCCACAGGGAAGGGACTCTGGGGCCCCCCACCTGCCCCCACTGACGTCTGCCTCCTCCCATGTGTTGGGGGCTCCCGGACCCCTTTCCCAGAGGCAGTGCGGGTGGCCCAGAGGGGGAGGCCGACCAGCTGGGGGGACAGCTGGCCTGGGATGCGCAGTGTGGAAAGATCTCAGCCCCGCAGGGCCTCCCCTTAGGGGGCACACACGGTGCGAATGTGTGGAGCATGAAGGGCCCGGCCGCAGGGTGGACACACCGGTGCAGGAGCTGGGTGGTAGGTGGGGCTCTGGGAGGCGCACCTGAGACCATGGGGACCCCTCCAACCCTGCCCTGTGGGCTCGGTCGCACCCCTCCCCAAGTAGCCCAAGGGTGCTTCTGTGGTGCAGCCTGGGGGTGGCCCTGGGGTGGCCCTGAGCCCCTGGTGTCTTCTCTCCCCTTGTCGGTCACTTAGCCTGGCTCAGGAGTGGGACCCCACATCAGGAGGGACAGACCAAGACAGGCAGGACAGCCACCCTCTGCTGTCCCCCGTCTGCCCCAGGCTCAGCCTGGCCTGACGGTGACCCAGGAGCTGCACCCAGTGCTGTGGGGCCCCCGTCAGCATCTGGGAGGCCAGGAGGAACGGCCTGGCTGCTGGGTTGGGGCGGTCCTTTGATGGGTCAAAGGAGAGGAGACAAAGGGCCTGAGTGGATCCCGGATGAGCCCAGCTGAGGCCTTTTGGCTCCTTCCTGGTCTGGCTGGGTTGGGTGGGCACCGGCCCCCCAGGGTGGGTCCTGAGAGGCCTTGTGGGTTCCCTCCCCTGCCCAACAGCCACTTAAGCCGTCTGTCGTTCCAAAGGCCCCAGGGAGGGGCAGCTGTGTGGTGTCGTGTGGAGGGAGCCTCAGATCTGACTGACCAGAGGAGGGACAGACCCAGGGTCCCCGCCCCGGGCCCAGGAGGCCTGCTGCCCCTGCACGTCCCTTCCTCAGCCTTCAACGAGCAAAGGGGCCCTGTTTCTGTCCCATTGGCAGCTGGTGCCTTCTCTTCTCTCCGTGGCCCCCAGGTGTCCGTGTGTCCTGCCCTCTGACCCCGGGTGGTCCTGGGCTCTGTGGCCCCACCGGCGTGCCCGGCCTGGCCGGCTCTCCTTGGGGACAAGCCCTGTCTCTGCTCCCCGGAGGGTGCGGCCGGCGGTCAGGTGGCACCTCTGTCTCCCGGGTCTGGTGTGGGGACGGAAGGAGCCTCTGCCCTGACACCACCGTGCTCACGTGTGAAGGAGGCGTGAGCCCTTGAACACGGGTCAGGACTGTGAGGTCATAGCCCACATCTCTGCACGTCTGAGGAGGAGAAAGAGGAAAGGACCCGAAGTAACCAGGGTCATGATGATGGTCTCCACGCACCCTGGCGGGGCTGCTGTCAGCCTCTGAGCCCCCAAGGGCTGTTGCCCCCAGCCCTGGCATTGCTGGGCCCCTCCCCTCCTTCCCTCGCCGCCCACAACATCCATCTGCCCCTCCCGGTCAGTGGCCCACCTCTGCCTCCAGGAAGCCCTCCAGGCTGTGCTGTGAGTTGCCGCCCGCGTGTCTGCCGCCCTCCCCTCTAGCCCTGTAGGCAGGAGCCCCGGAGGCAGGGCCCCCACTGAGTCCCCCTGTGCGCTCCTTCACCAGGGCTCCGCCTGGGAGGGGCTGAGGATCCGGCTCAGGGGGCCTGGACACCCCCACCCTGCAGCTGCGGCGGGACCGCCATCACCGGTGTAGATCCAAGTGGGCGGCAGCCCCGCAGGGACCGGGTCTCCGGCCTGTCGGTGTCGCCGCCTTGGCCACGCCGGGGTCGGGAGCGGCCCCGCCCGTCATTCGTGTTCTCGATTTAATTGTTGCCCTCCTTTTCTCCCTTAAAAAGATCAGTAAAAACTGTTAATTTGATCAATACCTAATTTTTTCACCCGGAGTGCGTTTCTCCTGCTGGCCGGTGATAAGCAGGCGGCGGGGCAGAGGGACAAGTAAATCGTCAGGAATTTCTCCAGCCCCCCCGCGGCCACTCGCCGCTCAGAGCCGTGTAATTTATACCCCGGCAGTCGCTCCGCAATTACCCTGTCTATCGCTGTCGACGGTATCGCGCTATCTTCTAAATAGATCCGGCTCGGCTGGTCCAGACGAGCCAGCAGGACAAATGACGCCATCCCTCATCCGCAAGCCCTAAAGAGATAAGTCCCCTAAAGAGGGGCCCATTTATCAGCTGATACAAGCCGGGTACTTACAAGCCTACTTCTTTGTTTGGGCTCTTTTCAGATTTCCGAAGGTATTGATCTAGCGCGGGGGAGCCCGGCCGGGGCACGGGGCGGGGTGCCGAGGGGCAGCCCCGGGGCTGAGCTCGCCCAGCTGCGGAGAGACCCGGGGGGGCCGTGCAGCTCCCCCAGCCGCGGTGCAGCCCCCGCCTGGCCTGGTTGCAGGTGCCAACCCTCGGCCACGCCACCAGCTTCCCCCCGTGGGGCGGGCGAGGAGATGGTGCTGACGGGGTGGTGGTGTGGGTGCACCTGCCGACCCTCGGCCTTGAGGTTGCCAAGTGCCTGGCTGCCCCCTGAGTAGCACAGGGTCTCAACAGGGGCTGCCCCAGGGGGGCTGGGACCGGTAGCCCTGGCCCTGACCCAGTAGCTGCCTCTTGCTCACACCACCTGCTCCCACGAGGAAGCTACCTGGGTGCCCTCTGGCAGCAAATGCTCGGGCCTCCGCAGGCTGCCAGTCTGGTGCCCAGGGCAGCACGTGGCAGCCTGTGGGGTCTGCACCCAGAGATCATCAGGACTTTGCATTAGGGGGCAAGTGAAACCGGGCGATGGGCCTGGTGCGGCTCCAGAGGACGGGGCAACGGGCTGCTCTGGTTCTCCTCGGAAAGGCCAGGGCTGAGACCAGGACCAGTGCCGGTGACCAGGCCCCGGGGTGGGGGTGGGGGTCGCCTGCCTGGGGGCCCCTTGCTGGCAGAGGAGCCCCTGGGAGAATCAGAGGCAAGGACAGGCCAGTAGCCACCGCGTCATGAGAGCTGCCCCCGGGCAGAGCCAGGATGGGACGGGGTGTCCCGACCCACCTCACTCAGCCCAGCCCTCTGAGTTGGGTGGGCTCAGGCCTCAGTTGGACCCCTCTGCCCCATTGGTGCATGGGCCCATTCGGGTGCTCCCAGGATTTGGGGGTGTGGGCAGCATGAGGACTGTCCTTGGTTCCCCAGAACCTTCCCCCATGCCACCCCAAGAGTAGCTCCCGTGGGACTGAACGGGCCACCAGGGTCCCAGCTGGGCTGGAGGGAAGCAAGGGCCGCCCCCCAACCTCCCCCAAGAGCTGCTTCCACAAGGCCAGAGGCAGGCCAGGGCCTGGGAGAGCGAGGGCTGTGGCCTGACCTCAGGGCAAAAGGGAGGCTGGGCTAGCAGCCTTTCCAGGCCTTGGCATCCTCCCTGGGCCCCCCACCACCCCAGCCCCCTAATATCTTATCCCTTGTGTGCCTAGGAGAGACATAAGGGGGGGCCACCAGCTGCACCTGAAGTAGTGACTTTTCCTCGAGGTCCAGGGGCCAGGCGGGCAGGGGACTCACTGACCCTGGACAGAGGCCCCGGGCCGGGCGGGCGGGGCGCTCACTGACCC
>NW_022589788.1:826746-840592 GCF_004348235.1 Phoca vitulina | reverse complement strand
CCCTCGACAGAGGCCGGGCTGGTGGGACGCTCACTGACCCCTGGACAGAGGCCGGGCGGGTGGGCGCTCACTGACCCCTGGACAGAGGGACTGGGCCGGCGGGCAGAACGCTCACTGACCCCTGGACAGAGGCGCAGGAGCTGAGTTTCCGCTTTTCCACCACTGTGCTGAGAGCCCGCAGGGGGACAGTCTGGGGGGTGCAGCCCTCAGGCACGCCCGGGCACATGCCGGCTCTGACCTGCACTGACTGGGAAGCTCAGTGCGTGGATAAAGGGTGCCCTGGCTTGTGGGTCCACAGCTCATGAAGCCTGAAGGAAGGGATGGCGCTCGTGGGGGTGCTGACGCTGGGGGTGCAAATGGAGGCAGGAGGCATGTCAGGGCTCCGGGGCAGCCCAGAGAGGCAGACGGTGGTGCCAGGGTCCCCGTGGGCACCCCAGAGCAGAGACCAGCTGAGGCCAGCCCGGCACAGGTGCACTGTTCTGCCCTCCTGACAGGGCCCCGAGGCCCATGGGCTGACTGCTGGGGCCGTGTCCCCGGACAGCAGCCCTGACCTCAGCCATGGGCTGCCCTGCCCCTCTACAGGTGCTCTCTCCCCGCTCTGGGCACCCCTGATTACTTGTGGCTACTGCCCACCTGCTTCTCTGACTCCATGGCCTCCACACTGTCTGGGCCCTGCCACCTGGCCTGGTCTAGGTTGTGGAGCTGGGCCCAGGGGCCTGGGAGCATGGGCAGGGGGAAGCAGATGCTGGGGTGGGGGGACTGTCACGGCCCCTGGCCGTTTCCACACGGCCTCTGAGCCTTCTGAGGACCACTCCTGAGTGAGCATCATGAGGAAGAGCAAAATGGCGGGTGGGACAGGACCAGGACAGGACCCCTTGCTTGGGAGTCCTGCCGTTGGGACCCTCCCCTCCAGCTAATCTGGGGGTGGTCGGCATGGTCTCCTGGCAGGAGCCAGGCCCTCCCTTCCACGCTGGACGTGTCCTGGGCCACGTGGGGTGGTGTGCCGCCTCCCTGCGGGGTTGCCTTGCCGAGCCTTCACTCCGTGTCCGCGGAGATGGATGGGAGCATCGTGTTGGACGTGGCTGACGAAGGCGATACACCGGGGGTCATCTGTTTGGTCTTAATTTAGAAAAGCTTCACGAGATTATTAAGCGGCATTTTTTCCCTGTGGTGCTCGATGGTATCAGGTGGGTTCAGGGCTCAGCTTCCCCGTTTATCTTCCTCAGAGAGCTGCATTAATACGTAAGCACAACGGCTCAGACGAAACCCCACAAAAACAAATAGAAATGATCTTTGCAGTGTCTCCCTTTAAAAATAGCATCCATCTGTCATCCAGCAGGATGGGTGCTGGGCTCACGCCTGTGGCCTGGGGCAACTGACTGTTTTGGGCTTAAACATCTGCTCTCCCATTAAACTCTCTTGCTGGTCAGTTTTCTCTTTCCACTCGGTGTCCCAGAAGGACGCTCCGAGGACTGCCAGGGCTGCCAGGCAGAGGTGGGCATGGGGCCGGGAACTCTGGCTCAAGCATCCCCACTTGTAAACAAGGGGAGCCCTACACACCCTGCTGAGTCTGGGGACGCGGGCTCTTTCTACCGCCGAGACCCCTCCCTGTCCACATCTGAGGGTCCACGTTATTCCTGCCAGGGATGTCCAGGCTCCCGGAGGGACCCTGAACCCACACATGGAAGGAGCTGCGGGAGGGTAGGGCCTCCGAGCAGGCCGTATGTCACTCACTCACTCACAGTACTACGGACTGAGGCCTTTGATGTGCTACTGCGGTGGGAAACATGATGGCCGTCACCCTGTCCCCGGACAGTGCCGTGCCCTGGCTGGCACTCTGTGCGGGAATGTTTCGTGGGGGGTGTGCTCTCTCGACCCCATCCCGGGCGCGTGCAGGGCGGGCAGGCTTTCCTAGGGGATCCAAGACCCTGCGAGGGCCGAGGCCACAGGGTGTGGAGAGAGGGGCCAGCCTGAGTGGAGAGCGGGGAGAGGCAGGGTCTTTGCAACCCTGGAGAAGTAGAAAAGGAGAAATTTGGAAACCTACCAGATGGCATAACTCAGCTTTAATAGAATGAGTGCAGCGATCGCAGGTGAGTGGGGCCCCATGATCTGGGGGAGACGCGGAGGACACGAGAGACCGATGCTGCAGTGTGTGGCTTGTCGGGGACGCGTGTTCAAGGGAGGGGCACTGGAGGTTGAAAATCAAGGGGCAGAAGAGGCACGGAGTAGAGGCGAACGCTGAGCTGCAGCAGGTGCAGGATCCAAGGCACGTGCCCCTGCGGGGGGATCTGGCCCAGGCCCTGCCGCAGACACCGACGCCCTCAGACAAGGCAGCCACGAAGAAATACAAGAAGGCCGAGCCACCGCCACTCAGCAGGTTTGGATGCAGGTCTAGCGGCTACTGCCACCGCACAGTTGTCCGTTCCACAGACGAGGACACGAAACGTGGCCTGCCAGGGCAGTGGCCTCGGACCCGCCAGCAGCCACCCCACCGGACACCTGCCTGCTGTGCCCCGAGGGGCCTCGGGGTGATCCTGTCCTCGAGCGGGTGGGCGTCCCTGCCCTTCCCCCGGAGTGCACAGCTGCTGCCTGGGCGTCCAGAGGCTGTGACTCCGCCGTCTGTGGGTGCGGCCAAAGTTAACTAAGGTCTGAAGGTCGCAGGGACGCAGCTGAATGCCATGTGCTGACCGGGTTTTTTAAAAGGACCCGGTGTCTATTGAACCCCAGCTTTGAAACTGTTTCTCATAGTTTTGAGCTTTAGTATGTAGATTTATTTTTTGAAGGTTGCAAAGATTTCCATCATTGGATGGAGCAGCTCTGGCTTATCTTCGCAGCATTGGGGGCGCTGGGCTTAGCACAGCATCCTAGTCCTGTGGGAGAAGGGCCAGCTCTTGAGTAACAGAGCTTCCTTCTGGGTGTTTATGTAAAAAAGCCCTGACAATAGAGTGCTCTTTGTGTTCTTTCTTTCCATTTTTTCTTTGGTAAGTGGTAATGACTTAATTACAAAGTAATACATGCTGGTTATGAAATTTCAGAAAATACAGAGAGTTATAAAGTAAGAAAAAAAAGGAAGAAAAGAAATAAAAAGAAAATTGAGGGATGGAAAAAAGATACAGAAAGGAATTTGGAATAACCATTCTAATGTCAGACAACATAGAATTAAGGCCAAAAAAATCATAAGGGACAAAGAAGAATATTATATATTGGTTCAAAGGAACAATCAGTCAAGATCTGATGATCATAAATATACATATGCTGAATGATACAATCTTTAAAAAATATATAAAACGACGACAGAGACTTACATGGAGAAATATATGACTAAACCATGGTAATTGGAACTTTTGACAAACTCCTCTTATAAAGTGATAGATTAAATATACAAAAGTAACTATAGGTATTTAACATTGAATGGCATAATTAAGTAATTGAATTGCGTCTATTATTTCTGTATCAACTTACATATCTCATAGAGATTGTGGACTCTTTGTGCACAATTTGCTCTTCACAAAGCAGACCAGCCCGTGTAAGAGGTACTGTCATGGCCACCTGCAGAGCGAGGCAGACCCCACCCCACCCTGGTTCAAATACTGATACTGAAGAAGCCACACACACACCTCAAGAGGGTATGAAAAGCTTTAGATTACTTGCATGAGTGATGTCACTGAGGAGAGCAGGGCAGACCTCCTAAGCAAGTCAGGAGTGGCTTGAGAAAGCAAGGAGAGGTTTTCCTGTGGTGAAGGGCTGGGGCAGAGTGAAAATGCCTGCATGTGGGCAGAAGCTTGTGTGGTTTGATTCTCCCACCAGCATCAAAAGAGGGAGCACCCAGGCTTTCTTTTCAATTGTCCAGATGAGAGGGAGGAGCAAGGCCTAAAAACTGTGAGTATCAGGGCACCTGGCTGGCTTAGTCGGTAGAGCATGTGACTCTTGATCTTGGGGTTGTGAGTTTAAGCCCCACATTGGGCGGAGAGCTTAGTTAAAGAAAATAAAGTAAAACCAATTCTTATTTTTCTTAAAAGACTGTTAGCATCAAACATCAAAAAATGGAGTCAGACTGCTCATTACAGCCTCAAAAGAAAATGTGAATTTCAGAGTCAGCAAAATACTTAATGTGTTCTCTGACAGTCATACAAAGAAATAAATAACAAAAACATAGTGAAACAACAACAACAACAACAAACTCCAGATGTCTGGCAAAGAAAAAACTTAAGTACTAAATAACCCTTGGGTTAAGAGAAAAATCATAAGGTAATTATAAAACATTTAAAGCAGCACAAGTCAAGAGTTGTGGAATATACTTAGACAAGTACCTACAGAAAAATTATGGTTTTAAATATGTTTATCAGAAAACAAAGATTGAAAGAAGCAAGCTGAGCACCCAGCTCAAGAGGCTAAAGAACATATCTAAATAATAAGATGGAGCACAAATCAGTGAAGTAGAGAACATCTTTAACATTAAAAAGCTGGATGAGGCACCTAGGTGGCTCAGTCGTTAAGCATCTGCCTTCACCTCAGGTCATGGGTCCTGGGATCGAGCCCCACATCAGGCTCCCTGCTCAGCGGGAAGCCTGCTTCTCCCTCTCTCACTCCCCCTGCTTGTGTTCCCTCTCTCACTGTGTCTCTCTCTCTGTCAAATAAATAAATAAAATCTTAAAAAAAAATTTAAAAAGCTGGAAAAGGGGTGGGGGGTGGGGTAATTGGGTGATGGGCAATAAGGGGGGCATGTGATATGATGAGCACTGGGTGTTATATGCAACTGATAAATTATTGAACACTACATCTGAAACTGATGATGTACTATATGTTGGCTAATTGAATTTAAATAAAATTTTTTTTAAAAAGCTGGAAAAGATTTACAGCTAAGCTGGTTCCTGTAAAAATAATAAAACAGTCAGACTCCTGGCAAGTCTAATGACAAAAAGAGAAGAAGCAGATAAAATAAATACAGGATGAAAAACGGAAAATAATTGAAAACATTATAAAGGCAAATTATGAATGACTATACACCAGTATAGTCAGGAAACCTAGATAAAATGAGTGAATTTCTGGAAAAATATAAAATACCAAAATTGACACCAATATAAATAGAAAACTTAAATAGACCAAAATCCGTCAAAGAACTTGAAATGGGAGATAAATAATTCCTCATTAACTTTCAAGAAAGATAAATTATATCTTATGCAAACTCTTCTGGAGGCTAGAAAACAAGGAAAAGTCTCTCAACTCATTTTATGGATTAGCAATACCTTTATTCCAAAATCAGAAAAAAAGACAATCATAAGCCCTTTCAGTAAAAAAAAAAATCATAAATAAAATATAACTACAAGTATGTATTTTAAGAAATATTTTGATATTAAAAATATTATGATATTTAAAAACATATCAAATGGGTTTATTCCAGGAATGCAAAGATGGTTCAACATTAAAAAATCGCAAAGATGGTTCAACATTAGAAAATGTTGCAAATGATGAATTATTGAACACTACATCTGAAACTAATGATGTACTATATGTTGGCTAATTGAATCTAAATTAAAAAAAAAAAGAAAGAAAATCTATCAATGTGATTTACTTCTAGAATGGAGTAAAGGATAAGAATCATGTGGTAATCTGAATAAATTCTCCTCCACCCCCTCCCCAAAAGAGGATTTGATAATTATAATGGTTAATTATACATGTCAGTGTGAGTGGGCCATGGGGCACTGAGACAACTGGCCAAACGTTTTTCTGGGTGTGTCTCTGAGGATGTTTCTGGATGAGATGACCATTTGAACTGGGAGACTAAGTAAAGCAGATTGCCCTCCCCAATGTTGGTGGGCCTCATCCAGGCAACTGAAGACCTGAATGGAACAAGACAGTTGAGTAAGTGGAACATCCCCCTGCCTGACTGTCTGAGCTGGGACATCAGTCTTTCCTGGCCTTCAGACTCAAACTGGAAAATCGGCTTATCTTGGTTCTTGAGCTTGCCGGCTCTCAGATAAGAGCTGTCCAAAATTGGCTGTCTCGCTTTTCAGGCATCAAGACTCAGACTGGAGCTGCACATCAGCCCCCCTGGGTCTCCAGCTTGCTGACTGCAGGTCTTGGGACCTCTCAGCTTCCATAATTATAGGAGCCAATTCCCTATAATATATCTTATATGCACATACACGTGATAAAGACATACCATTTTTATTGCTTAAACTAGTCACCAAGAAGAGTGGAATAAGACAAGAAAAACAGGGGGTTATTGGCTTGGAAAAGGAGAGAAAACCCTATCATATGCAGATGATGTGATTACCCACATAGAAAATCTAACGAAACCAACAGGTAAATCATTAGAACTGATAAGAGAATTGAGCAAAGCTAATGGATACAATACCACTGTATTCATTGTTGGCTGCTGCGTAACAAATCACCACAAACCTCAGCAGCTTAAAACAGCAAACGCTCATGATCTCACAACTTCTGTGGATGATCATGAGGAATTTGGGAGCAGCCTAATTGGGTGGTTCTGGTTCTGAGACCCTCATGAAGCAGAGACCAAACATTGCCTGGGACTGCATCCTCTGAAGGCTTGACTGAGGCTGGACAATCCATTTCCAGGATGCTAACCCACACAAAGTCCTCAGCTCCCTGCTGGCTTTGGTAGGGGTTTCATTTCCTGACCATGGAGACCCAGCCATATGGCTACTTGAGCATCTAAATGACATGGCAGCTGGCCTTCCCCAAATCCATGAATTTGTGTCAACTGGACATACCAGAGAGGCAATGTAGTAAATCTTTGGAAAGAGAGGATTTTTAAAAATGAATAGTGTGTTTTAAAAACAGGTCCCTTTGACCTTCTCCCACTAGGAGGCGGCGTCTATGTCTCCTCCCCTTGAACCTGGACTGTCTTTGGAACTTGCTCGTAACCAACAGGATGAGACAAACGAGGGGACAGACATCCTTGGCCAGAGAAGGGACCATGCAGCTTCTGCCTGCTTTTCTTGGGCTCTGGCTCTGAGGGCAGCCAGGCACAAGGCAAGAAGTCTGTCTATTCCGAACACCATCCTGGAGAGGCCTCATGTAGGCATTCAGGCTAACGGCCAGCTGAGCCCCCAGAAGACAACCCTGTGAGTGGCCAAGCTGGCCTTGTGCCCCAGCTGACCTCTGAGTGACTGAGAGAACCACCTGCCGAGTCTTTCTCCAATTCGCAAAGCTCAAAAATATGAGCCAAACAAGATGCTTGCCTTAAGCTGTTAAATGATGGGATAACTTGTAATGCACCAACTGGAGGGACATGTGGCTGGCCCAGTCAGCAGGGAACACCACTCTTGAGTTCAAGCCCCATGTTGGATGTGGAGATGACTAAAAAAAAGGGGGGGAACTGGAACAAAGAATATTGGGAAAACAGGCTTTTGTGGAAAATAGAAAGTAGGATTCCCTACCTCACACCATACACAAAGGGAACCCTAAGTGTAGATAGTAAACAGCAGGCTAATGGGGGGACTAGTGGAGCGTCGTCTCTGTGGCCTTGACAGGATTTCTTAAGACGCTGAAAGAGTCAATCATAAGGTGCAAAATCAATGGAATGAGGGATCTGTTCCATAAAGGGTTCAATAGACCATGTAAGCAAGTGGGCACCAGGCTAGCATGACATTTACAACATCTGAAGTCACAGGGGATTTATGGGCTAAATATAAGGAAACCACTGATAGTCCCCTTGAAAAAGATAAAGCCCCCAAAAGAAGAGTGGACAGAAGACATGAACCTGAGAGAGAGGCCGGATGGCGGGGGAGTTTCTCCGGTGACCAGAGGACTCAGACCCACACAACAAATTTGCACCCACCAGAAAAGCAAAACTTTGATAATTGTTCCAAGTATTTGCCAGGATGTGAGGAGGGGGAGAGCCCCAGCCTGGCCGCAGTGTCCATCTTCTGGACGGCAACTGGGCAACACGTGGTGAAAGCAAGCAGGGTCCCCCTGTGAGCCAGCAAAATAGCGTGGCTGACCTGGCCTAGCGGTCCCCACTCCAGGCTGCATGCTGAGGGCCCGCCCCATCATCTGATGAGATCCCACAGACCCCCAGTGAGGAGGTCATCAGCCAGCATGGCATCAGGATCACCGAATGGAATGTGGACTCGGGCTCCCCCAGCAGCTGCAGGCCTTGGGAAAGTCGAGCCTGCCCCTGCACCCCATTTCCTTGCCTACGGGGGCGAGGTGGGAGAGCCTGTGCACGGGGTAGACATTCAACGAGATCATTTATGCAGAGTGCTTGATGGTGCAACTAGTATTGTTCTCATAAGACCAAGCACAGAGAGGTGAGTGGGGCCCCACGGCACTCAGCCTGTCCCCGGACTCATGCAGGACTCCCGGCACCCACAACACTGGGCTGTCCTTCCTCCCCTCCTCCTCCCTTGCGGGGGACACCCCTGCCCTCCCCTGGCCTTCTCCTGGTGTTGGTCCCGTCCCCCACATTCCTGATGGCCAGCCGTGGTGACAGGTGTCCCCTGGGCCTCCCGTGGCTGGGATTCTGGTGGGTCTCCACACCCGTATGGTACATCTGTCCCCGCACACCCACCCCCCTTCCTCTGCCATCTCCAAGGACAACCCAACACTTTGCTGAGTTGACCGACGTGCATCTGGGCTCCTGAGAGCCACTCTGGTGGCGAGTGTACCCCATGCCTGGTCCTCACCAGGATGCTAACCCCGAGCCAAGAAAGAGCCCCGGGTCAGTGCATTTTTGCTCACCCAGCCTGGTCCCTTGACCTAAGGCTGGACCAATCCAACCCCAAGCTATGACCCTGGGTCCTGCCTGCATGTGTGGCTCTTCTCCCAGGCCTTCGGTTCCTCCCTTGGGCCTGACCTCCCAGCTGATTGTCCTGGCATCTGGACGACCAGCTGAGGCGCCTCCCGAGGGGCCTCCTGTTGCCCGGTGGGTGGGGGGACGGCCTCGGCAGAGTCTTCAGCTACACAGGTGCCTGCTCTCACGAGGGAAGCTTCCGTGGGTGGTGTCTGCAAGCCCAGAGGGCTCAGAGGGTCTGCACAACCACATCCAGCATCCCCTCCCACATTTCGGGGTCCCAGGCTCTCCCACCAAGGCCCTGACCTCTGATCAGCAGAGGTGCCTTAGCCGACCAGCCCAGCATCTCTGGAGCTGTGCTTGCTTTGCCCTGCGGGGGCTTGGCCTCCCCGTGAGCCCCACGGAGACCCTCAGGGCTGGCTGGCTGTCTCCCCTCCCGACCCCACCGCCAGGTGACACTGGAAACCCGCTAGGCCACAACGTAGCCTGAGTCTCACGAAGGAAAACTGCTCGGGTGTGAGCATCTTGCACTAGGGTGGAGTTCTGAGGAAGCTCGGGAGGCCCGTGGAGGTGCTGGACTCAGAGGGAAGTCCAGTCTGTCCCGGGGCGGAAGGCTGAGGTGCGGGGGCAGCCGCGGGACGCGTGGCCCCCGGGCTAACGCGGTGAGGGGTTTCGGCCATTGAGGTGGCTTCCCTGGCTTCAGGGGGCATGAGGGGACCCCAGAACAGCGGGGCTAATTGTCAGAGGCAGCCGCGGGTGGTGGCGGGGACCTTCTGACCCGCGGAGGTCTTCTGAAGGAAACGGGCAGGCTGCTGCTGGGGTCTGGCTTGATCTGTGGAGCATGACACCGCTAGGTAGGTCCGCCAGCCAGAAGCCCACTGGGCGGCTCACGGGCTCGGGGCCCCCAGACGGAAGGGCGGTGGCATCCTCCCGAGGAGGTATGCACGGGGCGCTGCCTTGCTGTGGGCTTTCCTCGACGGCCACGCGGCCACAGACCAGCTGCTGCACTGACGGGGGAAAGGCTCCTCGAGTCTCGGGGGGGGTGCGCTGCTGTTGGCTCCGAGCTGGCGCTCCTCCCCAGGGCCTGCAGGGGCTGCCGGGCCTGCCAGCGAAGCTGCGGGCAGGTGGACCCGTGGTGCCCTCAGAGCATAACTGGATCCGTGGCTCTGACCGTGGCACGAGAGCCGTGGGGGCAGGAGGGCTCCACAGAAGCCCCCTCCCGGTGTAACTCGCGGTCGGGAAGCTAGACAGATGCTGCAGGACGACTGCAGATTATTGTGTCCGGAATTAGCGGCGCCTCCCATCACAGCTGCTGTCCAGATGTGGTACCTTCACGGGAGCAAATCCGCCAGCCCTCGGCCCTGGACACGTAGCTACGGACCCGGCCGAGGCTCACCCTGCAGCCCAGTCTGCTTGCTTTCACCCGGGAGGGCCAGGGGCGCACCTGCGAGCGGCCGCGTCTGTCTCCGGCTGGCTGCCGTGGTTCTGACCGCGGATACTCTGTCCACTGTGGATGTTCCACGAAGCACCACCTGGTCCACTCCGCTGACGACATCCTGCTGATTGATGAGCAAGATCAGATGCCTTGGGAAGACGCTTAGTGAGACCAGAGGGCGGGGGACCACTGTTGGCCTGGGCTCCACAGGCACCCTGCTGACCGTGGCCGCCTGACTTTGTGGGTGCCGGGCCTCGCAGGGTTTGGATGACCCCTTGCTGCGCAGTCTGAGGCTTCCTGAGCAAGTGGCTGTAGGTCTCTTTGGGGAAGGGACGGGTATTTGGACACTTGAGCCACACCTCGGAGACCCGTCCCGCCGCTCTCCCGTCAGTGGTGGACCTCTGGGAAATGTCTCCGGTCCACACACGGTGCAAGGGACCCTGGCCTTCACTGGAGGGCCACTGGGCCTCCTGACCGCACCCCCTTGGTGGCACGGACTGAACAACACCCCGGGGGCCCCACGTTCTGACAGCCTCTCTGGAGCTGTGTCAGCGGCTTCTCCCCCAAACTTGCACCTCCCTGTGAGTTGCTCCCATCTCCTGAGGGCTAACAGGGTCCCCACCCGGCCTCGGTTATTTGGGGAGCCCACGTCCGCCACGGCCTCTCCTGCGGACAGCCCGGACCTCTGGTGGGATTCTGCTTGAGATGGGACAAGCGTGCAGGATGCCCACCAGGGAGCCTCGGGGGTTGACACCGTGGGGCGTGACGGAGGGACGGGGTGGCCGGGAGCTGGGCGGTAACGGGTCTCAGCAAAGGCTGCAGGCCCTCCTGCCAGGCGCTCTGGAGCTGGGTGACCCTGCAGGCCTGCCCCCCACGGGACAGGGCGCTTCCTAGCCCGCATCACCTTGTCCCTGCGTGTGGCTGCTCGGGAGGGGCGGGGCTGGGGGAAGCCGCTCTGCGAAGCCAAGGTCAGCTGCCCGGGGTGGGAGCTAGTCCGGGGCACACACAGCATGTCCGCTCTGCCAGCTTGGCTGGAGCCAGGAGCCTTTCCCCGGGTGCTTCGGTGACCCGTGTGCCGCGTAGCTTGGAGCCCCCCCCCCCCCGCCGCGTGACACGGAGCGCGCCGCCAGAATGGGGCTGCTCTCAGTGACGTGTTTCCACAAACGGGGGTCTTCCAACAAACCCCAAACCCTAAATGGCATTTTAATGAGAGGGGCATGTCCTCTTCGGTTGTCACTCCCTCGGTGGCCCGCAGACATTGAGCACCTGTGTGCCAGCCTTGCTGGGGTGGGGGCAGGGCTGGGGAGGGCTCCTGATGGTGTGGGAGCAGCTGTGGGCCCTGAGGGATCACCCCAAGGCAGCAGGGAAGCTGGGGAGGGGGACACTTCTCCTGGACGAGGGCCCTTGGGGCGGCGGGGACGCCGAGGACCAGTAACCAGCTGTCAGTGCCTGAAGGGACAAGGACTGGGAACACCCGCCATGGCTGCCCCCCCGAAGGCATGGATCCCTACGAGGACCCTCAGGGTGGACCGCCATGCGCAGTGGGGTGTACGTCCTATGCCTGGGGCTCTGGCCCCACAGCTCTGAGCACGACTGTGCTTGTGCTAGTTTGGGCCTCTGCTGACTCCTCCTCCAGGAAGCCCTCTGTGATTGTGCTTTTCCCAAGCAGGCCCTCCTGCCCTGCCACCCCCCGCCCCCCCATCTCTCTTCTCAGGCAGTCGCTCCACAAAGCTGTTCTCATCGCTTTGTTGATCTGGTTGTTTCTCTCCTCACTAGAATTCTAGCTCCCTAAGCACAGAGCGCAATCCCAGGGCTCAAACTGCCCCTGGGCATGAGGGCTACATAGTCACTGTGGACACTGGGCCCCGCATACATGCCTCCCACTGTCAGGAAGCTCTCTGCCTCTGCCACCTGACCAGCTCCTCCCTGCCTCCTCCAGGAAGCCCTACCAGTGCGTCCTGGCCCTGGGAGCCCTGCCTGCCTGCTCTGCTTCCTCTGGACGCTGACTGTCCTGAGTCTCTCCACTCTGGCTGGGGAGTCTGGGGGCCGGCCCAGCTGCTGTCTCTGGGTCAGTGTGAGGCCAGGCTCGGCCTCCCTCCTGCAGGAACTCCAGAGGGCACTGCCCAGAGCTGCCCGTACCAGCGGGAGCCCTCCCTGGGGCAGCCAGCCAGTGCAGGATGGGCCTTCCGTGGCCCCTCGTAGGACCCCGGGGCCCGGCTCGGGCCTGGCCCAGGACCCGCGTTCTGCAGAGGTCTCCAGAAAGGAAGAAGGGCAAGAGGGAGGGATTCTTCCCTGAGCCAGCACCCGCCCGACAGGTGGTTGTTTGGGTAGGAGACGCAGGGGCGCCAGCGTCTGGACTCACGCCTCCCACGTTTAAATAACACGATGTCTCGGGGAGCCCGAGACCCTGAGAGAGGATCCGTGTCACTGGGTCTCAGCCCCACAGCCTCTGGGGGTGGGCGCAGCGCAGAGACCCTCCCGTGCCCGCTGCTCGGAACCACCTGCCTCTGGGGCCTCCCTGATTCTGAACAGAAGGCAAATCCTGGTACTCGAGGGCCATGGACGGGTGTTACAGCAGATCCCGCCCTTGGCACAAATATGTTGCTGGTATTTCTGCGCAGAGGAGAGCGGGGACAGGGCGGTCGGGTGGGGGCACACGCTGCTGGACTCCGGCGGCGGGTTTCAGGTTCAGCTGTGTGACCAGCGCTCAGAATCCTGTGGGGCTGAGCCCCGGTCCCGACGTCCTAGCTCCTCCCCGTGAAACTCAGTGATGACGACCGGCTGCTGGACATTAGTTAAGGGGTCTGCTACAGCCCGAATGTTTGCGTCCCCCAGACTCCTCCGTGGAAGCCCTAACCCCCGCGGGATGGCATCGGGGGGGACCCCAGGCGGGGGTGAGGTGAGGGATCCCCCAGACGGGATCCGTGTCCTCACAGAAGAGGAGGAGAGGGGAGAGGTCGCTGGCCTCCTGGTGAGGACACCGCGAGAAGGTGGCCGTCTGCAGGCCGCCACCTCGATCTCAGACTTCAGCCTCCAGACCGTGAGAAACAATGGTCTGTCGTTGAAGGCCCGGTCCGCGGGGTTTTGCGACGGCGGCCGAGCGACGGGTGGTTGATTTCCTGTGCTCACTTGGCCAGGCCCCGTGCCCAGCTGCTCAAACGCCAGTCTAGATGTCGGGGTGGAGGGGAGGTTAACACTGAAATCTGTGGGCTTGGAGAGAAGCTGACTTCCCGGCATGAGGTGGGGGGCCGCACCCAATCAGTTGAAGACTGACTTCTGAGGAAAAGGGAATCCTGCTTCCACACACCTGCAGACCCAGCTGCAGCATCAACTCTCCCCTGCCTTCCAGCCCGCCCGCCCACCCTGGACATTTCAGACCTGCCGCGCCACCGTGAGGAGGGCCCGTTCCTTAAATAACACAGCCGCACTCTTCTCGGTGCCTCTCGGTAACAGCTGTGTATGCTGGTCCCACGCCCATGCGCACGCCCACTCCTACTCCCACTCCTACTTTCACCCCACGCCCACACCCGCCGCCACGCCCAGTGCCACACCCACCGCCACGCCCACGCCCACCGCCACGCCCACACCCACCGCCACACCCACGCCCACACCCACTCCTACTCCCACTCCTTTCACCCCACGCCCACCGC
>NW_022589788.1:812605-826736 GCF_004348235.1 Phoca vitulina | reverse complement strand
TGCCACGCCCAGTGCCACACCCACCGCCACGCCCACCGCCATGCCCACACCCACTCCTACTCCCACTCCTTTCACCGCCACGCCCACACCCACCGCCACGCCCATGCCCACACCCACTCCTACTTTCACCCCCACGCCCACCCCCACACTTCCTGGGGATTCTGTCTCTCCAGAGGACCCTGACGACTACAGGTCCTGCTTTGGTGACCCGGGTGCTCCTGCCGCCTCTGTTCTTGCTCATTCCAATGCCTGTTGAGAGGGCCAGACCACTGCCCCCTCCGGTCAGACTGTCGGGTCGCCTTCCGAAGACCGCCCGGCTGCAGGCACTGTCCCGTGGCGGGGATGCCATCCATCACGTCCTAACTACGAAGCTGGTCGATGGGAATGGCATCTGTCCCCGCCCTGCGGACCACGTCTGGGACTGCCGAGAAGGTCAGCCCGTCCCCCACCTGGTTTTCCAGCAGCTAGTCAGCTGCGCGGCGCCGAGGCCAGACACGTCGCCTACTTAGGAACGCAGACACTCTAAGAGCCCAGCTGGGTTTGTCAGTAACAGTTAAAGATGCGGCAGGACCGCCAGCGACGCTAACTTCCCATCCTGGCCAAGGCGGGGATGCTCAGAGAAAGAAACGCAGCCTTGAGTTTGTTTCCCTCGGGCCTGAGCGCCGCAGGCCGGCCGGGCGCAAGGAGGCGGGTGGGGGTCTTCCCGCAGGAGGAGGGGCTGCGGCTGGGCGCAGGGCGTACTTTCCCTCCATCCTGTCCTGCTGGCGGGTGCCAGGCTCCGGCGCTGGGCCCGAGACCTTTCCTGGCCACATGGGCGGCCTGTGGGCTTCTGGCTGCTTCTGCCTGTGGCGTGTCCTCTCCAGGCGGGCCCTGCGCAGGAGGCCTGCGGGGTTGGGGGGCGAGGGGTCCTGCAGCAGGGGTGGAGGGCGGGCTCCTTGGGGCGCCCGGCTGCACAGGGCCCGGGCTCCCGCGGCTGCGGTTCGGCTCCAGCTGGCGGGCGGCCGCGGGAGGCCCGTTTACACTCCATCATCGATGGATGACAGCGGGAACGGTGGGAGTTCATTACAGGGACCATGAATTGTTGGAGGTAATTTAGATTACAATTTAAAGTTTAATTTAAAAATCTATCAACAAATGTGAAAGTACTGGAGGAGCGTTTTAAAATGCGCTTTAATCTCGCCGGCACAAATAGCTTCTCGGGGCTCTAAACATCATCACCTGGAAAAACACTAAAACTTTACTGCATCTTTAATTAAATTACAAACACAAAGGATAATTAACTTTTTTATTTTTATTTTATTCGTGCCATTGTTTCTCCTGGACTCAATATCTGCCGGCTGCAGCAGCGGGCTGTTATGAGGAAGTTTACAGCCTCGAGGCTCCTGAGATGATGCGGGCTGCCTGGAGGGATGGATGTCCGCACACGCAGATCCGCGGGTGGGGGCCGCGCCCACGGGACACCGAGAGTCTGCACTGGGCGGCCCACGCTGCCCGCTGCCCGGGTGTCCCGCGCCCTCGGCAGGTGCCTGCAGGGCCGTGGGCTGGGCCCCGCGCGCTCACGCAGGTAAGTGTGGGTCAGGCCGTGTTCCCGGCGCTCTATGAACTCACCGCATCCTCTCAGCGACCCTGGGACGTTGTGCCCTCCCCTTTCACAGACAGGGAAACTGAGGCACGGGGAAGCTGGGGACCTGCCTGAGGTCCCGCAGCTGGTCATCCAGATGTGCGGGTGTAAAGGGCCTTGGAAATGGTGACTGAGGGGCTGTCACAGCGGCCCCCACCCATGACCCTGGCTTTGCGCACAGAGGCTGGGGGCACCCAGGCGGGGGCGTGGCCCCAAGGGTGGCCGCGGTGTCCCTGACCGCTGGGTGGACCTGGCGGCCCTGAGACACTGGGGAGGGGAGGGGGCTCCTTGAGGGGCGCAGGTCTCGGCGCCCTGAAAGTCCCAGTGCGGCCACCAGGGGGCTCCCTACAGACGCGGGTGGTCAGCTCTGGGCGCGCGTGGGGGCTTGGAGTCGCCACCAAGGAGCCCTGTGGGGGCGGCCTCTTCTGAGCTGGGGGGGCGGCGCGGGGCGGCCTGCGCAGTGGGAGGGTTGAGGTACCCAGGCCCGGGTGGGTGGGGGTGGGGGGAGGGGGACCGGGCCGGGTAGCAGGGCGGGGAGGGGGGGTATTCGCTAGGTATTCACGCACCCAGCACCTGCTTGTGTGCTCCTTGTTGGGGTGGGGAAGGCCTCCCTCTCTCCTCCCCTCCCCTCCCCTCTGCTCTTTTCCATGCCACCTTCTCCCCTTTTCCTCCTGGCTCTTGCCTCCTTCCTTCTTGTTGGGTGGGGCGGGGGAAGGTGGGGGCGTGGGGCTTTGGCACCTTCCTTACCTGTCCCTGCCTCCTCTGCAGGGGGCTTTGGGCTGGGGGTCCTGACCCTGTAGGGCCTGCGTGTGGGCGGGACGCTCTCACCTGGGCTGAGCAGAGTACCGAGGTGACCTGGGACGCGGGTGGGTTTTATGCCAAATCACGAGCCCCCAGGGCTGCCCCCTCCTCGGTTTTCCCAACTCCTGGTTGGTTTTTCACTTGAGCTGTTATGTCACCTGGGTTCCATGGTGGGGGGTGGAGGTGTCACCCTGCGGGGCCCCTCACCCCGAACCTCAGAACGTTTCTCAGGGGCTACCAATGCATGCCCTGTCACACACACCCCCATTCACACACACTCACACGTGCTTGCGGACACATGCACACTCACACACGTGTGCGTTCACACACTCGTCGTACCGTCCCGTCCATACTTCTGCACACACATTCAAACGTCTGCAGCTGCCCTTGTGCTGACACAAACACACCCCACAGCCTGCTCCTGCCTCCCACACTTACACATCGCCCCCATCGCCCTCAGCTCCCGGGAGTGCAACCTCACAGCCCCCCGGCCCGCGGGATCCCCGCTGCAGCTCAGGCAGGGGCTGGACGAGGGTTGTGGTGACCCGTCCTGCCGCCCTGTGTCTGGGCAGCATCCCCCGGGCCCTCCCCCTGCCTGGCTGGCGAGGCCCAGCCCCTGGTGCTCAGAGGCAGGGGGGCAGCGGGCCGCTGGGGGATTCAGTTTTAGTGCGGTGGCTGCTTAATTATTGGTTAATCTAGCAATTTAGCATGCTTCATTTAATTCTAATTAGGAGAATTAATAGTCAGGGAATAGCGATTTCAATAGAGTGGCACAAAACAAAACCCAGCCCGAAGAATACCAGCCTGGGGCGCGTCCAGCTCTCGGCTTGCGGGGGCTGGTCCTGCGGAGTTAGGGCGGGAGGGGCAGACCTGCACAAATGCGGCAAGGTCATGGTCGGGGCCTGGGGGGGGACAGGAATTTCTCCATTGCCTCCTGGCAGAGGCCTCCGAGGGTGGAGGGGTCCGTGGGCAGCCTGGCCGCACCCCACAGCAGCACCCCCAGGCCCCCCAGGCCTCCAGTGCCTCCCAGGGCCGGCGGCGCCCGCGTGTTTGTCTGCTCATCAAGCCGGCTCCCTGACAAGGCCTGACATTGGACAAGACTGTTCCTCTAATTAAGGTGCTAATTGAATTAAATGGCTGTGGTAATGAGCAGATGAGCAGCATAAAAAGTAAAGAGTCAGATAGGCCAATTAACAAGAGCGCAGAGCATAATTATAACATTGGAAATACATGCAGCTCGGCTCCAGCATTGTTAATTGTTACCGGGGGATTTATGGTAATTGGCCCCACAACAGGCAGCAGCCAAACCTGCCCAGGGCCGGTAATTAAAAAAATGATATTCTACACAAATGCCGGATGGGCTAATTAGGACTTGATTTGCATAAAGGAGTGGAGGAGGCCCTGCCCCACCTCCCTGCTCGGGGCCACATGGCAGAGCAGGGCCACGGGGTGGCACCGAGCCCTGCTGGACCCCCAGCTGTCCAGGGCCCCCTCAGCTGGCTGGGGACCCCAAGGCCAACCCTGAGCCCAGAGTGCTGCCCAGAGTGACCGCGCTCTGGAGTGCGCTCACGAGGCCTCCTGCCGCCCTCAGGCCAGGCCAGCCTGCTGGACCGCGCTCTCTGCTCTGCACCTGCAGCCCTTCCTGCCCCACCTGGGGGGCGAGGGCTCGCAGCTTCACAGCCCTCCTTCAGCACCAGCCTGGGCTTGTGGTCCTTGTTCATGGCCACCCTTGAGGCCAGCCCTCCCCTCCCCTCCCCTCCTCTCTCCCTGCATGTGCATGGCTCTCCTTGTTCAGAGTGTCCCCAGTGAGTGTGCCTGGACGTGGGGACATACCAAGGTCATGGGGCACATGGCCAGTCAGACTGGTCTGGGCCTCTTGCTTCCAACCCCCGAGTTGGGCTGTGTCCGCCCCTCCATGCTGCCCCCTCTGAGTGCAGTCCCAGACCCACCCCCTGGGGTTGGATGTGACCCCACCCCTCTGCCTCAGTTAGGGAGGACCACCGGGGACATGCAGACAGACGGACAGACAAAAGCTATAGGGAGGGGGCCAGAGACAGAGGTACAGAGGGGAGGGGAGAATGGGAGGCAGGTGTGAGCTGCCCCCTGTCCCTGCCCCCCGGAAGCTCTGGCATCTCCATCATCCAGTCCTGCCCCACCTGCCGTGAGAAGGCCACCCCGCACCCCATCTGAGAGATGGGCCCAGGCCTGGCCCAACACGGCCGACCTGTTTCTGACGCTGCCCCGCGGGGCCCACACCGTCCCCCTGGCACGGGCAGGCCCCCGCCGCTCCTGCCCACCACCAGCCGCTCTGTCCGTGACTCCTCAGGCAGATTTACCGTGATGTTCACACTCCGAACAGAAAACCCTGCCTCATTTACAAATGTAATTTCAATTGAGAGTACTTTTCCAATCTCCCTTCATTTGAGTCCCAATTGAGCCCCTTCTCCCGGCGCTGATGGCATGATTAGACAGCGCGCGCAGCGGCAGACTGGTCAAGCGCGCCCCGTAAATTGGGAAGGATGTTTTATCAGGACCCATCGCCGCGGTGCAGGCAGCTGTGGGGTGCTCCGGGCTGTCCCCTCAAATCACGGTTACGGAATAATTTAGCCCTCGATTCTCCGGGATTACTGCCGCCACTGATCATGCTGTCACGTTCCAAGTGAGCACTTCATCCCGCGTTTATTCATGCCAGATCTGTTTTGCTTTCGTAATGAGCACATATTACCCCGGCACAAAGAGGGCGAAGACATCCGCGGTGATAGATAGACGCGAGATTAAATGAGATCTTTATGACTTCTGCAGCCATCAGTCCTGACTGTACGGTGAGGCGAGCAGACTTGGGCCCTGATTTGCTCTTTATTGGCGCCGATATTAGCATGCGCGCACCGGTGCGCAGGCCGATCAAACCCATTTAAGGTGGAACCGGGGGGATGCGGGAGAGGCGTGGCAGGCGGAGGCTTCGGCCGGTGGGCTCAGACCTGCGCCGGCACGGGGAGGCGGGTGGGGGTGGGCACCTCCAGTTGCCCCGGGGGCTGCAGGCCGGCCGGTCGCCTCTGCCTGGGGTTGTTGGGGCGCCCCCTAGCAGGGAGGGAGGTGGCTCATTTGGGACCTGAGGATGCCAGGTCACCTCCTGGGTGGGCCCAGGAAATGGACTGCAGGGGCCTTCCTCCAGCTCCCAGGGGGACGCCAGGCCCAGCCTCCAGAACCCCCCTCCCCCACGCCAGCCGGCTGTCACAGCTGCCCCGGGGACCCCTGGGTCAGCACCCAGTGCACTCCTTTCCTTCAGTGCCCTTGGGACAGCCCACACACTGGTTCGCACCCTTCCCACCTCTCCCCGGCTGTGGCCTTGGCTGAGGCCCCCCAGTGACAGTGTCATGGGGCCAGACACAGTCCTGTCCCGTTCCCCGCAGGGCCTGGGGCTCTGTCTCCTCGTCCAGGGGCGGGGCTCCCAGTGGCTTGCGGGGGGGTGGGGGGGCCTTTACAGTGTCAGGGAGGCTATTGTCACCTGTCTGTTAAAAAGCAGAGTCCGGCTAAGAGGCTGCCATTTTGGAGCCTCCCACGACAGCTCTGTGTGTCCATATTTGTCTGTATCACATTTCTCACCTCTTGGGTGCATCTGTTGAGACTTCAGGGAGGTGATGAAATCTCATGGTCACCAAGGGCGCACGTGGTCAGAGCCTTGGGCGGCCCCGCCCTTGCTGTCCTGCAGCCCGGCTCCCGGCCTGCTGTGCTCGGGGTAGAGCTGGCCTGTGTGCGGTTCCGCCCCGCGGCTTGGGGCCTCTGTCACACACTGGCCGCCTTCTGTGCCCTGCCCCAGCCAGCAGGGGCTGCCTACCACACTCGCCACGGAGCGCAAGGGTGGGCATGCACACGGAGTAGCAGCCACGCCCTTGGTGGTGCTGAGCCTGGGGCAGGGGCCGGCACTGACCGGGACAGTCCCTGCCGCTCCACAAGGGCACACACCAACCAGGAGCAGATGGGCCATTTTGGTGGGTGGTGGGGTGGCCAAGGACGCCTGGCTGGGGCAGGAACCCAAGAGCAGGAGTGGGGCCGGCTCGGTGGGGGAGGCAGGAGGGAGGGATGGGAATGGGCATCTGGGTCCTGGGGGACGAAGGGTTTGGGTGGGGGCACTGGTGGGCATCTCTGACATGTACTAGACCTCCCCAAGCGGGCCAGGCACAGGGCCTGGAGGGGAGAGAGTGTCCACCCCTGTGCCCTGGGCCACCTGGCAGAGCCGCTGCCCCTGGTAGGAGTGACTGGGGGCATGGTGAGACCGAGACCAGACAGACCCAAGCAGGACATCCTACACAACACCAGGCTAGCCCTTACGCTGTCAAGGCCGAGAAAGGCCAGGAGAGATGGAGGGCTCGGGAGGAGGCATCTTGGAGGAGGGGTCCTGGGCCAGAGAAAGGACATGGTGGGGAAATGGGAAATCGACCAAGCCTGGGGTTTACCTGAGGGTGACGTTGCCGATGTTGGGCCCCTAACACACCTCCTGATGAAGATGAAGGGCAGGGACCCTGGGCAGGTGTGTGGGAACTGTCTGTCTTAGCTCTGTGACTCCTCTCTGAATCAAAACCTGTCCCCAGGGGCGCCTGGGTGGCTCAGTCATTAGGCATTTGCCTTCGGCTCAGGTCATGATCCCAGGGTCCTGGGATCGAGCCCCGCATCGGGCTCCCTGCTCCGCGGGAGGCCTGCTTCTCCCTCTCCCACTCCCCCTGCTTGTGTTCCCTCTCTCGCTGTCACTCTCTCTGTCAAATAAATAAATAAAATCTTAAAAATAAATAAATAAATAAATAAATAAATAAATAAATAAATAAAACTGTCCCCAAATTAAAGTTAGGAAAAAATCCCTCTGGCTCCAGTGTGGAGTGGCTGCTGGGGGATGGGGAGGAGGAAGAGGAGGAGAAAGAGGGGAAGCAGGGGGAGGGAGGGGGGAGAGAAGGGGGGAGGAGGAGAGAGAAAGGGGAGAGGGAGGGGGAAGGGGAGGGGGAGGAGGGGAGGAGAAAGAGGGGAGGGGGGGAGAAGGGGAGAAGGAGCAGAGGCTGTTGAAGGCAAAGTCCTCCAGTTTGTGGAAGTCTGCATGTGTGTTAGGTGCCTTTTATATGTGTGTGTATTTGTGCATGAGTGTGTCTGTGTGTTCCTGTGTGTGCACGTGAGTTATGTGTGTTTATGTGTGAGGTGTACTCGTGCGTGAGTGGATGTGAGGAGGGTGTTGTGTGTGTGTTCGTGTGCCCGTGATTCTCACACCTGTGAGGAGCCGTCCCTGGTCCGACACCTGCCCCGAGGCTTGATGAGGACTTTCAGGGTTTCAGGCTCCCAGGAGTGAGTGGGGGTCTGACCACCTGCTCTGGGGCTGGGGACCCCACGCATTGAAATCTCACCCTCTGGCAGTTTTCGAGCCTGGCAGCAGGCCCCCTCCCACGCCCAGGCTGCCCCCGCAGGGGTTGGTGGGCGGCCAGCTCGGGGGCTCGGGGTTCCTGCTTCGTCTCCCTTCTCTGGGCTGGGACCGGGTGCCCACCGTGCTGTGTGCTCACTGATGTCCCTCCTGCGATCCCCCCACTCATCACGTGTAATAGAAACCCATACATATCTCTACTTGCTCATTTAAAAAGGGGGTGGGCTGTTTATGAGCACGCCAAGAGCGACATTTATGAGCCTGAAGGTAAGTGATTATTGACAATGGACAATGGTGCGCAGCTCGGGAAGGGGAGCCGGCTCTTCTGTGAGGACTCCCCAGGGATAAGGACACTGCTTCCTTTTCTGATGCTAATTTCAAACCCCACACCTGCTATTAGAACCAGGGCAGCTGCCCTTCCTTTTCATCTTAAATGTCACTGCAGTGCAGGGTGCTCCTGGGAAAGACGTGCCCAGGCAGGTGCCCAGGGCAGGGGGCCCGGGGCAGCGGACAGGCAGCTCGGGGAGCAGGGGCCTCGGGCAGAGGGGGCAGGGACCCCCGTCTTCCCAGCGAGCCTGGCTTCGGCAGCACCCAGTGCTTTTAAATACAAATAAAACTAAATGCCCATTTCTGTGTCTTTTTTTAGGCCGCGTTTATTGAGCACCTACTGCATACCAGTCTGTCCCCGGGGGGTGAGCAAAACAGAGCTGGCTGCTGCCCGGGGGCCCTGACTGTCCCCCTCCCCGTGCACGGATGCACCCCGCCCTCCCACGCTCTCCTGGGCTCAGGGGCTTGAAGGGCTGCAGGAGGCTCGCTCCCCAGCCCCGGGCTGATGGAGGTGCCCAGCTCTGCGGGGTGTTGAGCACGTGTGTGCTGGGGAACAGGGATGGAAAGCTGGTGTGGACACCCCGTTTCTGGACTGCCCCAAATGCAAGGACCCCACTGGAGCTCAGGAGGGAGGAGTAACATGGGGGGCAGCCCCCTCCTCTGCTGCCCTCGGCAGCGACCAGCCTCACTCTGGGCCTGGTTCACCTGCTGACCCTGGCCAGGGAGGACCCGCCGAGGTTGGCATCAAGCCTAGAGAGGTGTGGGAACAACGAGATCCTTCGAGGATAGCCTGGAGGTTCCGGGACCGGGTTGCTGGGGCTGCCGGAGCCCTGAGGCCCAGTGAGGCTCCCTCTCGGCCTCTCCTCCCGTCCTGTGCCCCCAGCTGCAGGACCTCGAGGCCTCCCGCTGTGGGGACAGGTCTTCGAGGCCCTCAGCGGGGTCCTCCCCTCCCTGGGGAAGTGTCCCTTCACCCTGTGAGCCGGGCTGGTCAGCTCAGGCTGCAGGCAGAGCTGGGCCTTGCACGTGCTTTGGGGCATCCTGCCTGCCTCACACCCCCCCACCTGCAAACACAGCCCCAGCTTTTGTCCAGAGCCGCTCAGATCTGGCCCCGGAGGCTCTCCAGGGCGTCCACTCCCTCCTTTCTCTATGCCACGTCCCCCCACACCTCCTCTCTGCGCCTCGAACCTGCCACACTCCCTGTCGTCAGGGCGTCTCTGCATCCTGACAGGCATCCCCTTGGCAGCCGTGCGGGTTTTACTTGGGGTCCGTTTCTGTGCTTTGCTCTGTCTGTCCTCCAGGGCCAAAGGCCCTCCCCCGAGGGAAGGGTGGGGGTGTCACTTCTGTCTGAGGCCTGGCGTGCAGAAGAGGGACCCCAGGATGGACAGGGACCCGCACTTGGGGGAGCCTTACTGCTGGCTGCAGGGGTGGAAAGGGGGTGGTGCCTGCAAAGACCCGCTCAGCCCCTGGGAGCTGTCCCTGCCCTGCTGGCTCTGACTGTGGCCCTGACTCCGTGGGTGGGCCACGCCCCACGTGGGGCCTGCGGCAGGTCCTCCGCGACCGGGCAGCCTGGCCCTTCTTGCCCCCCTGGTACCACTGTCTGGGCTCCCAGTGTTTGCTGAGTGATAGCCCTGCATCCTGTGCACGTGTGAGCAGGACCCGCTGGACGAACCACGTCCCATGCAGCAAGGGCTGTGTTTACCCCCTGGCTCGGGCGGGAGCCTCATGCAATGGGGCCCCCTGACCAGCTCTCAACCACCGAGTGCCCTCCTAGCCTCGGGCAGGTCCCACAGGTCCCCGAGCTGGGTGCACCGTCATTACAGTGCAGTGAGCTCTGCAGAGAAACCTGGCTTGGTGGTGGGAGTGGGGGTGGTGGGAGGGGGGAGGCGCCTGGGTGTCAGTACCGAGGACAGCGCCACATGGGGCAGGCCTTCCCCCAGGACACTGAGGGCACCCCTTGATGGTGATGAGTAGCCCCTCCCCCAAGCCACTCACTCCTCACCTCCAAATCAGGGCTGTGGCGGAAGACTCTCTCAGTGACCGGGGTGGGGGCTGCTGTCCAGACCTGGGTCCAGCCCCCTTTATCTGGCCATTTCCCAAGGCTGTGTGAGCTACAACACCTTGGAGGTCATCTGGGCTCATCTAGGCCATGGGGTAAAGCTTTCTCAGCAGCGGGAACCTCGGGGGACACCTGAGGGAATGCCGGTGATCCAGCCCCACGATGGAGGTGCCCTGGGAATGGGCCCCTGGGGGCACCCTCCCAAAGCTCCTCTGAGCACCCGGAAGGGCCACCCACGCTCTACAGGGGGTGGAGTGGACACCCCGATGCAGCCCACCCCCGCTGCTCCTGCAGACGAGGCCTCAGGCCCCAGGGGCAGGTGGCCCTGACTGTGGCCCTAGCCAGAGGCCCTCAGACCCCCTAGGGGCCCGTGCTGCGTGGCTACCAGGACACACAGGGCCTGCCACAGACCCCCTGCCAGGAGCCTGGCCCGCCAAGCCTCCCGGCCAGCCCGCGGCAGGCCCACGGTCCGCAAGAGTGCCGGGCCAGCTGCGGAGCTCCCACTCCAGGGCTGTGCTGACACCCTGCCAGGGAAGTCCAGCCCTGCCCAATCCCTGGGGCCCACAGGCAGGCTTTAATTCCCCCGGGATCTCAGTGCCCAGGAGCAGCGTGGAGGGCGGCGAGCACCGTCAGGCAGCTAGAAAACTGAAGGACGGGGCTGCTGCCCAAACCCCCCCGGGAAGTGCGGTGGCCCCTCGCTTCTCTCCCCGTCCATTTCCTCTCAAACAACTTCCTGGAAAGTGGACGGTGGATGCGTTTGACAATGGGATGACAGATGGCCACGGCTCACATCGGCTCTGCGCTCTGAGGGGCTGGGGTGGGCTGAGGCGAGGAGGGGGAGGTGCTGGGGCTCTCTGGGCAGAGGGTGCAGCCCTGGGGGTGGGCCCATGGGAGCAAATGCCCACGTGAGCGTGCTGTCGAGCAGACGCAGGCCCGGGGCACCAGGACACAGAGAGCCAACCCCGGGCACGGTGGACCCTAGGACAGTGGGGAGGGGTGCGAGAGACGGCCCGACTGCCTGCCTGGCTTGGGTCCTGCCCTGTCCCCAGCTGGAGGTCCCCGGGCTTGGTCCATAGCCTCTCCGTGCCTTGGTGTCCTCATTTGTAAAATGGAGCTGTGCTGGCCCTGCCCGTTGTGGGGACATCACAGGGACAGAGGCCGGCGTGGGCGCGGCCTCCGTGTGCTGGGTGCCCTCTGCGAAGGTGCGTGGGCTGGCCCCGGCCAGCTGCCAAGACTTCCACCTTAAGGTATGACTAGCTGAGCCCCCTCCGCCCCTGCCGCCCTAGTGACAAATACTAATGTCTAAATCAGCAGCCCGCCTGCTGGCCCGCTCCCGCTCATGTTCTTTGCTGAAATGTCACCTGTTCCTATCTAACGATTTGCATAATGCAAAGCTTCTCACTCGTAAAATACAGATTAAGAGGGGAAGCGGAGTCATTCTGGAACCAGGGATCCATTTCAAGGAGCGGGAGGGAGGCCGGCGGCGCACTCTTAACCCTGTCCCTGCTGGCCGCCCTGCCCTGGGCAGCTCTGCCTAGACCCACACGGAGCCCCTGGGCCCACCTCATCTCACCGGGCACCCTGTGGCTGCTGGGCTCTGTCTCCCAACCACCGGTGACGGCCCCAGGCCACTTGGGCTGATGGGTGCGTGCTGCCCTGCCCTTCTTGGCAGGCCTGCTGGAGACGGGGTGCCCTGCAGTCACCCCTGGAGCCTGTGGCTTTGGACCGAGCATTGCACCCACTTACGGAGGACAGGGATGGAAGGTGTTGGGGCCCTGGGCCTGGGGCTGCTCAGGCAGACCCTCTCTGTGGTCATGGTACCCACCCTCCAGACACCAGCTGGAATTGAAAATCAAAGGGGACACCTGGCTCTAGGACTTTCAAAGGTGTGCTTTGGGCTTGGGGAGGAGCCAGATCCGCGTTGTCATTAGGGATTTCTCTGCCCCCTCCCCCCAACCTGGCTTGGTTTGTGTTCTCAACAAATTTAAAGCAAATGCCCAGGGGAGGTTCAGAGGCCCCCTTGCTGCAGGAGAGGTGGGCCTGGGGGCTACACAGCGGCTCCTCCCATTCGGCCTCAGTGAGGGGGCAGCCACCAGGAGGGAGGACCGCTGGTCTGACCTAGAGGAGCGGAGTGCCCGGACAGCTAGCTGAGGCCTGACTCACCACCAGGAGGGAGCAGCGCCTGCCCACACCGTGCAGCTCCATCCCCTGAGCACCCTCCTGTCAGGGTCAGCCTCCTCCCACCAGCCCCCCACCTGGGGCCCCCACCTCCTCTGTCTTCTGCAGAGCTCTTTTGGGGGACATGGGGAAGGAGCCCCACATGCTGGCCACCCGACCACCAGTAGGGTTGGGGGCACTGTGAAGCCAGGGACTGGAGGCAGAGTGAAGGTGAAGACAGCGGGGGCACCAAGAACAGGGCTTAGGAGGGGAGGAGGAAGCCATGGCCGAAGCCTGGCCCCTCATCTGGACCACGTGTGGATGAGCACAGGGGTGCCCAGTGGGGGGAACCCTTGGCCAGGCCCCCTGCTCAGTGAGGCTGTCTAGGCATCACAAGGGAGGGGCTAATTTACTCACGGGTTACAGCCCAGCAGACAGAAGCGAAGCCCCAGTGCACCAACCCCAGTCGGATTTACCTGCTCATCTGCCTAACCACCAATGGACATTGAGCATTCCCCTCACCTGTAATCCAGGGGAGTAAATGGGCTGGGAAGTCTCACCTTGGTGCTTACCTCACCATTAACCCTACCACCACCATCACCACCACCATAATCACCTCCACCATCACCTCCACCACCATCACCTCCACCATCATCTCCACATCACCTCCACCATCACCTCCACCACCATCACCTCCATCACCTCCACCACCATCACCTCCACCATCATCTCCACCATATCACCTCCACCATCACCTCCACCACCATCTCCTCCACCACCATCACCATCACCTCCACCATCACCTCCACCATCACCATCACCTCCACCACCACCATCACCTCCACCATCATCTCCACCATATCACCTCCACCATATTACCTCCACCATCACCTCCACCATCACCTCCACCACCATCTCCAGCACCATCACCTCCACCATCATCACCTCCACCACCATCATCACCTCCACCATCATCTCCACTACCATCTCCTCCACCACCATCACCACCATCCCACCATCACTACCACCATCTCTGCCACCACCATTGTTACCATCACCTCCACAACCACCATCACCACCACCATCATCTCCACTACCATCATCTCCACCACCACCATCACCTCCACCATCATCTCCACTACCATCATCTCCACCGCCATCACCTCCACCACCACCATCACCTCTACCACCACCACCACCCCACCATTTCTGCCACCACCACCTCCATCATCACCTCCACCACCACCACCACTACCACCATCACTATCACCACCATTATCATCGCCAGTGGCAACAGCACTAACTCTTACTTAGTTTCATTCTATGCCATACGTGGCACTTAGAGCTGCATTTATATCACCTCATGTAATCTTCACAACCTTGACGTTAGTGTTGTCACCATCCTCATTCTACAGCCAGGTAAACTGAGGGAAGGAGAGGTTCAGCTGGGATTTGGACTTGGGCATTCTAGGCTGTGGCGTCTCCCCATGTGGGGGAAGAAGGCACTCACATGAAATTTGGGAGATGAGCCCCTGCAGGAAGCTGGGCACCATCCTGAGCCTCCACCCAAACTGTACCTGCTCCTGCCCCAGGGAATGCGGGCCCATGTGGTCAGCGTCCTCAGTACCAGTGGGATAACCCTCGGCCCCCGGACACTTCTCCTCAGCCCCTGGGGGAGACTCAAGACGCCATCCTGTGCCCAGCCGGCCTGTAGAGGCAACGTCTGCGTCTGCTGCCCAGAAGGTTCCAGCCCAGACCTGCCCTCGCCCGC
>NW_022589788.1:774767-812595 GCF_004348235.1 Phoca vitulina | reverse complement strand
TGCCCAGAAGGTTCCAGCCCAGACCTGCCCTCGCCCGCTGCAGGTGCTCCTCCTCTGTACACGGGTTGGGCTAGGGTTAGGCAGCAGGCAAGGCTTCTGTCCCCGTGGAGGGCACACCTGGGGCCACACTGTCGCCCCGTCCAGGCCTGAACACAAACCAAAGGTGGTCTCGGCCATCGCAATGGACACCTAGAACAACATTCCTACACCAGGGCTTCAGTTCCCCCACAGATGTCCAGCCAAGGGGTTATTAAGTGATCACAGCCAATCCAGTTGTAAGGTGTGGATTGTGGCAAGAGACTCTGTGGGCTCTTTGCAGGGCCTCCAGCCCACAGTGCCAGGAGCCCAGGTCCAGGGCTGGGACCCTTACCCACGCAGAGACCATCTGTGGGAGCAGCCTCACCTGAGTGCCATGTTCCCAGCTGAAGTTAATACAGCCATTCTGAGCAACTGAGCAATGAGCTGATGGCTCTCAGAGACCCCCAAGGGGCAGGGACTTCGAGGAGCCCCTAGTCTCTGAGCTGCCCACTTTTGCCTGGGGTCACACTTCCCGGGAGTAAAAGGCCTGGGCTTTTCAGCTGCAGAGCCCAGCTGGAGCCTCAGCACCACCACCTTCCTAGCCTGACCTTGCAAATGGGGACGGAGCTGTCTCAGGGCTTGGGTGGCAGTGAGGACACAGCCCAGGGCTAGGAAGGCCCCGTGGACCTGGCTGTGGTGGACCCTTGTCTGCCCTGCCTGAGAGGCTGATAGAGCTTCTCTGAGAAGTGAGTGGTGTGACCAGCCAGGCTCAGGTCTCACTAGCTCCTCATCCGTCCATTTGCTCACTCACGTGGTACTCAGCAGGCACCTTCTGCCTGTGGGATTGGGTGCCAGAGGAGCCCATGATGACCAAGGCATGAGTCCTGCCTGCTGAGAGCAGCTGTTCTGAAGGCTCTGAACGATACTCAGTGTTCACTGTGAGGCCCCAGACACGGGGTTCCTGAGAGCAGCCAAGGAGGGCCCCCACGTGGGACCTGGGGATCGAGGCCATGGTGTCTAGGAATTAGGGAGGCCTGGGGCAGGGCATGGCCCCACGCTTTGCCCCTGACAGTGACCCAGCTGACTGGGGAAGGACAGGGACTGCACTAGGGTGGCAAGCTGGGGTGGGGAGGGGTCTTCATCTGCAGGCAGTCCTGGCTTGCTGGGGAGCTGAGGGGCAGGTAGAGAGCATCTCTGGTTCCTGGGTCCAGCCCTGCTGGCTGCATCTGCAGGCTCCCTGGGTCTTGCCTGCCCTCCGGCCTCCCCAGGCCACTGACCTCACAGGGTCCACCTTTTGTTCCATCATGACCCCTCCCCAGCGTTCCGCCAGCACAGATGGGATAGTCTTTCTCCATCTTCAAAAGACTGGTCTTGTCCCTCCTGCCCCCCACCCCTCTGCCTTCCTTCCCCTCCCCTCCCCTCCAAAGAGCTGACCCATGTTCCTCACCCCACCCCCTGACCCTTTCCAGTACCCCCTCAGGAGGACACTTCTCTCTGGTCACCATGGGCATCCACGTTGCTAACCCCCCCCGGCAGGTCTCAGATCCCAGGTTACACCCCCACTTGGGATCATCTGAGGGCCACCTGGCCTAACTGACCTCTTCCTCCTGTGCAGGTCCCACATCTCCCCTCCCCCCACCAGTCTCCTTCCTGCCCTGCCCCAACCTCTTCACCTCCACGTACCCCAGACCCAGCCTGGGGGTGTCCGGTCTTGCCCACCACATACCTGTGGGCTCCACCGTCACTCCCCCTGCCCCCCATCACGCTGCCCGAGGCTGGGTCACCTCTGGCTGGGATGATCCCCATCCTCTGCTCAGAGCCCACCTGGCTCCACCCACTTCCCAAGCCAGGTAGGGACCACCCTGTGTGTAGCGGTGTCTCCAAGCACGAGACCTGTCCCTGCCTCCCGTTCACGGCAGTCGCCTCCCACAAGCCAAGCAGCGCATTTGGCCTCACTGGTTTCGGGGTCCACAATGCCACCCAGCACCAGGCAGGACGGCCACACAGCCAGTGCCCTCAAGGCCTTGTCCCCTGCGCTGTGGGAGGGGCTCCACAGGGCTGGGACCCCCAGTCCCTCCCTGGGCAGTGCAGCGATGTCTGGGGCTGAATCCTGGGACCCTGGCTCAATTCAGCCCAAGTTCTGGGCCCAGGTGTGGGGGCTTGAGCAGCCTGGCCCCACCCTTCCCCTCCCAGCCAGCCACCCTGGGCTGTGGTGCTTGCACTGGCCCTCAGCTGGCTGGGGAGGAGGCAGAGGGGCGGGGCTAGCCCTGAGGGCCGCCTGGAGGAGGCGGCCAGCCAGGCCCTTGCCCAAGGCAGCATTCCTCGAAGCTGCTGATAAAGCTGGCTAATGGCTTTTTGCTAATGAGAAAAGCCGGGCTGATTATGACAAATGGCTGGGAGCAGCGGGCTAAGCGGCGACACATGCCCAAGTCGCTGCCGCCAGGGGGGGCCGCTGCCCCACCCACCCAGCCCGGGGCTCCCCAAACCTGGCCCTGCGCTGGTGGGCCTGGGGCGGGGGTGGGGGCGGGGGGTGCGTGGTGCGAGAGGGGCTAGGGGGAGGAGCAAGGGCAGGGGCAGTGCCCCAGGGGTGCCCTGCCCAAACCCCACCCCCAAGCTCCCCAACTCCCTAGTTACCCCAGCACCAACCGCCCCTAACACCCCAAGCTCTGTCCCCCAGCACCCTGGGCCCTGGACCCCAGAACACACATCCTCCCACCCCCAGCACCCCGAACCCTAGCATGTCCCCCACCCAGCTCCCCCAGCACCCCGCTCCTTAGCCCGTTCCCCATGCCCCCTGCCCTGCTCTGCACGGCCACCCACAGCTTCTCCCTAGTCGGCAGAAGGAACCGTAGGAGAGCCAGGCCTTGCTGGGGCCCAGGTGAACCGGCTGGACATTCCCTGGCTTGGCGGGGTGGTTCCCGCTCCATGTCTTGGTTTCCTCAGGGCACCCCCAGGAGAGGGATGCAATTCTTCACCGCCCCCCGAGAGGGTGTCTGGCTAGGGAGACATTCAGACTGTCCCCCTCGTCCCAACTTGGGGTCAAGGTGAGCCACGCGGCAACAAAGAATCCCAGGACCCCCCCAGCGTGCCACCGCCCCGGGTGCGGGTTTTCACGTGAACCCTCCTAGCCAGAGCAGAGACTGCCGTCCGTCCTTCCATCCAGCCACCTGTCTGCACGGAGCCTGTCCTGGGCGCCAGGCAATGTCCCCAGAACTGGGGTGCCCCTGATGCCCAGCTCCTGCCCCAGGCCCACTCGGGGCACCTCCTTGGCCTGTGGCCCCTCTGCGCTGTCCCTGCCCCACTGTCTCGCCTGGCTGGCGGCCCCCTCCAGTGCCCCTCCAGGTCCCTCACCGTGGGCGGTTGGACCTGTGGACACACACCACTGTGTCCAGCAACGGCTCTGCCACCCGATGCTTCCCTCCCGGACAGCCCTTGGTCCCACTTCCGGAACCTTCTGCCCTCCCAGCTCTCTCTCCCTGACGGCCACCCTCTGGGATGCTCTCGCAGGGCCGACCCCAGCCCCGGCCTGAGCAGCAGGGGTCCACCGTGGGCGCCGGGATTTGGGGAAATAGGAGGCCTCGGTGTAGCCGGCCTGTTGGGCGTTATTTAAAGGGGGTGAGGGGCGAGGGCAGCCTTGTTGAAGGCTGCGTGGAGAGGTAGGAAAGGCATAATGGGATTTTCCATGTGGAACGACCATCTTATCTTGGCCGCGAGTGTCATCCATTACTGCTAATTACGCCAGCTCGCGGTGCCGGGAGCCTTGGCCGCTCCCGGCTGGGCAGGCGGCTCTGTCCCCATTGTCCTCTCCCAGGCCGCCCCTCTCGCCGGGTGGGAAGGGCCCGGGGTCTCCCTATCGTCCCGGAGCAGCAGTGAACGTGGTGGGCACCCCCTTGATAGATGAAGCATGGAAATTAGTTCCAGAGTTTAACTGATAACCGCCGAGCGCGGCTACATTCGGTTATGGCAGCCCTAATTGATGAGCTCATTAAGTCCATTATTAGAGAAATTGATTTCAAATAGGCACTTAGAGCGGGTGCAGGAGGCAGGTGGGCGGGGGCAAGGAGGCAGAGGAAGCCACGAAAATACATAATGAGGCAAGTAATTTTATAGGTTTGTTTAATGAAAAGCCTCAACAGCGCACTCGTGGCCATGTGGGTTTTAAACACTCATTTTATGTACTAATAAAGCTCCTGGTGGTGAGATCCTTCCCAGGCCCTGGCCCACCATCCTCCGCGGCCACCCCTAATTAATTAATTAACCCCGGCGAGGCGATCAATGAGTTAGTCACGCAGAATCGACACTCGGAGGCCGCCCGCCCGGGCGCGTGGGGAGGGGGGCCCCGGCAGGTGCTTCACTTCTCATCCTCCGGCTCTGTCCTCCAGCCCTGCCCAGCCCAGGGCCCTGGCACTGGGGGCCTCGCAGCCCCAGGGCGGGTAGCTGTGGTCGCCGTGGGCACCCTCCGACCGGCCAGGAGCATCCCGCGGGTCATCTGTGACTGTTTCTTCCAGCACGGTCCCCCCAGGCCGTGCTCTGTGGGGCCGCCCTAGTGAGCCTAACCCTGACTTGGCCCTCGGGGCTCTGCCCGGCTGGGGACAGGCTCAGTCTGGGTGGTCCTGGGGACACTGACCCCCAGCCTCCGCCCTGGCTGCCCGTCCCCCCAGCCCACGTGGACCCACACAGATGCGGACGCACACGCGGACACACAGGAGGGGGACACTGCCACGGTCACGCAGACACGTCCACATACAGACGCACACACAGAGTGGCAGTGCCACAGAATACGTGGACTCCCACACCCAGACGCAGCCATGCAGACATGCCTAGACACACGGGCGGGAACGTACGCAGGACTGCCCTTCCTTCTCTTCCGAGGCACGTGGATTCGGGGCCCGCTCCGGAGGCTCCTTCGGTGCTGTCACTGTTTCTTGTCCTTTTGTCCGTCCCCACCTTGGTTCAGAGCCCCCCGGGCCTCTCCCGCCTCGCTGCCACCGTCCCTGGCTTCCCAAGCCACCCGTGTGAGTGAACCTGATTCCCCAGCATGGGGGGGCCAGCGTGGCCGAAACCAAACTTGATTTCCCACCCCTCCCGCGGCCCCTTGACCACCCGCCTCGGTGAGAGGCGCACTCCCGGGGGTCCCTGCAGTCTGCATCGAGCTGCCCTGGGCCAGCCTCACTCCACCTCCCCAGCCGCCAGCCTCCACACCTCTGCCCCGCGTCCCTAGAGTCCATCGCCCACCAGTGGCCAGGGTCAGCCCGCTAAAATGGCACTCCTGCCCACGGGGAGCAGAGTCCTACACGGCCAGCTTTCCGCGGGCCTCTCCGGGCTCCGTGCTCCTCCTCCCTGGCCTCGCTGGCCCCTGACTCTGCCTCCAGAGCCCACCCCAGGCCTTCTGTCCCGTTGTTCCTCTGCCTGGGCCCCTCCGTCCCTCCCCTCTTGCTCCGCGGCCAGCAGCAGCCCGCCTGCCCCCTTGTTTCCCCTTTCTCCGGGGTGGGGTGTGAGTGTCTCCTGTGGCCTTGTCCCCATCCCACTAGCGTCCCACTAGCATGGAGGCCCCACGGGAGGGGACGTCGGTGCCCGGCCACGTCCGGTGAGTGCACGGGGCCTCTAGTGTATCCGTGTGCCCGGCGGGGTCCAGGAACCCTGCCCACAGAGACACAGCAGCGGTCTTTGTCGGTCAGATGACTGAAGTAGTGATGAGCCACCTGGGAGGAGGGGAGGGAAACGGAGGTAAGGGGAGTCCTCAGCGTGGAGACCAGGACACACGTGCCTTGTTAAAACGGAGTCATTCAAGAAACAGAACAAACACGCATTCAGCAGAGGGGATGGGAGAGGTGGCCACCTGGGGGGCTGAGGGCCAGACGTGGGGAGCCCCACCGGCCTGGGTCTGGGGGCAGAGCCTGGCCCAGGGCTGCCGGGGGGCGTGGGGGCAGCGGCCCCAGCAGGACACACTGTCGGGCAGGAGCTGCTCGGGGACCGCGGCGGCAGAGAGGAGCTCCCGGGGGCTTCGCGCTCCGGGCCGAGGCGGAACGCGGTGGAGGCCGGCGGTCGGGGGGCTGGGGGAGGTCTGAGGGTGCGCCGTGTGCTGGGTGACAGCTCACCGGTACCGTCCCCCGTCGCGTGCTCCGGTGGGGCGCCCTGTCCCTCCCCAGACAGCGGATGCCCGCCTGCCTCATGGGCTCCTGGCCGTCGTGTCGCCTGCACACTCCGGAACTGAAAGCCAAGAAGGCAAACACCACAGAAGCAGGAGCCGTGAGCACAGGGCAGAGGCCGACGCTGCAATCGCGTGAGCTCCCTGGGCCTCGCCCCTGCTCTGCTCCCGACGCTGCGTTGCCCTCCGTCACTTCTGCTTCCCGTGCCCTCAGGGAGCCCCGCCGCCGGGCCCGGGGAGGTTGAGGCGTCTCAGCTGCTGTGGGCCCGTGGGTCCGCATGAGCTCACAGGGCCACTCAGCTGCGTGGGCAGAAGGTCAAGTCCAGAGTCCTGGCCAGCATCCTGTCCCCCAGGCGTGACACCTTCGAATCCACGTGCACACCTCTTCCCTGCCCCCTGCCCCCCGCACGGCCCATCCTCGCTGTGCTCCTGGGGGTCCGGGAGCTGCACTCGGGGGGCGGGGGCTGTGGCCTGCTCCGACTTCAATGCTGGGCAGGACCCCGAGCGGCGTGGGGACGACGGCGAGGAGCTGATGGGGCGGCTGCCGGGGCCTCGGGGCCCTCCCTGCAGGCCACGCCCCTCCTCAGGCCCTCGGCCCTCACTGTGGGCGACGCAGGTCTGGTCTCCAGCCGGCAGAGGCTGCAGGCAAGGTGCCCTCGTGGAGCAGCTCCCTGGCTCTCGGGCTGTTCCCGGCGGCCTCTCTGCACTCTCCTTTTTTAGCCCTGCAAATACTACTGTGATAAGACAAACCAATGAAAGGAGACAGTGTTGCCCAATTACAGAGAGCTCAGCACCCTCGTCAGCGTCGGCCGAGGCACGGGCCGCTCCCAGGTGTTCCAACCCCACAAGCCTGCAGGTGCGGCCTGTCCTAGAGACGCTGCGGCTGACGGAGGGCCCGGAAGCTCGGCCCAAACCACAGGTGCAGCCCCGCCCGCTCTCTGGCACCTCTGGCCCCCACTGCCCTGTCCGGTCTGAGGCCTGGCGGCAGGAGCCGGGAAGGGGCATCTCCAGGCCCTCAGGGCCCCTCCGCCCACCCTCCAGACCAGCAGATGCGGGGCCAGCCCAAGTGGGGTGCTGCCCATCCTGCTGCCCTCCCGGGTGTGAGTCTGAGTGCTGGGAGGGCCCCACAGTGGCCCTTCATTCCAGAGGAAGTGACTGTCCCCTTGCTTTGATGGGGCAGCTGAAGAAGGGAGTCACGAACCACATCCTTTGTCAAACAGCCCTGAGTGTTTTCTGTAGGTTTGTAGGTCTGCAGACACCTATTCCCGCTCGGAGCCCAGAGCACCGCATCTGGGGGCCTGCAGACGGAGGTGTTGGTCCCAGCACCGGCCTGGCCCGTGCGAGCGACTGGACTTGGCCGAGGGCGTCTGGGCAGGTCTGGGGGAGCCAGCCACCCAGCGGGCAGGAGGGCTCCCTCCAAGTCCCCTACTCCTGGGGACGGTGTGGACACGAGACAGATGACAGAAAAGCGATTTACAATTTGGCTGTTCTCTTTCCAATTAAGCCGCGACATTAGTTAATACGCAGGGCCGGGAAGCTCAGGCGGAGATAATGTGTAGATAACTCCATAAAACTCCTCCAGGAACAAATAATTTTGCACAAATTTGCAAACAGCACGGTTTTTGTAAATAACCATAATCTTTCTACCAGCCCCACTGCCGATTATGCATTTTTCCTTCGTGATAATTTAATGACGATCTAATTTACCTATTGTTGCTGGGCCTTGGGTGCAGCCAATGTGATTGTCCAATTTAGTCCAAAATCTATCCTGATGGCGTTAATTCATATTGACCAAGGGCTTACAAATTGAGCTTTTCCCCTCGTTGTGCCAGACGGTGAACTCCACTCACGAGTCCGTTTGCGCATGTCCAGCCGACTTGGCCCCGGCCTGCTCATCTGAGCCCGCTGACCAGGCTTCAGCAGCCCCAGAAAGCGCACGCACGGGTTGAGGTGCACGGCCTGGGAACCGCTGGGTCCAGGGAGGGGTGGACATGGGGGCCTGCTTTCCGGAGACAGCCAAGGGCAGGCCAGGCACACGGAACGGGGGCGGCCGGGGGGGGGGGGGGGGGGGGGGGGGGGGGGGGGGGGGTGTGTGCCAACAACGCCCAGAGGCCTTAGTCAGCCCTTCTGTAAAGGGGCCCCAGGGGCTCTGTCCTGGGTCTTGGCAAGGGTTCAAAGGCAGCATCCCTGTGAGGGACCCGATACCAGCCTGTCACTGGTACAGAGACCCTCCCCAGCAAAGCCTGACCGTGCGGCCTTCCTGGGCACTGCCACTGTGTGAAGTGACTTAGTTTCTTTCTCTATTTGCTTGTTGGATGCCTGTCTCCCTTCTAGAATGTCAGTGCTCAGGCGGGTGGGCGTCCGCTTTGCCCGCAGGCTGGCCCAGTGCTCGGCTGAGAGCACGGGTCGGTGCTGCATGGCTTCTGTCTTACTATTTGTCACTGTTGGCACCCACAGGGCAGTGCCCGGACTCTGGTCGCCAGTGCTGCTTCCCCATCATGATGTCCTCTTCCAGGCTTGCGGCGGTTTGCCAAGGGAATGGAGCAGGAGGGCACCCTGAGGGCTGGGACCACAAGTGGATCGCGGGGATGGCACACCCTGGCGGGGCGGGCCCTGCGCTGACCCAGCCACCAAGCTGTGGGTGGTCATGGAGTAAGTGGGCAGATGGTCGGACGGCTGGGACGTGAGCAGATGCTGGCTCTGGGCTTGGTAGACAGGTGGGCAGGTGGAGGGCTGGTGGAGGGGTGTGTGTGTGGGTGCGTGGGTGGCCTGGTGGGCTGCTGGTCGGATGAACAGATGAATAATGGAGAGTGGATGGATGATTGCTGGCTGGGTGGGTGGGAGGGTAGGTGGATGCATATTTGGGTGGGTGGATGACACTGTGGGGGGGTTGTGATTCCGTGGGCAAGTGGGTGAATAGGGGGGCTGTGGAGCGTTTGATGAGTGGGTTAGTATATGGGTTGGTGGATGAGTGAGGAGTGGAGGTAGATCAGTGGTTGGATGGGCACTAGTTAAGAAGTGGGCAAGCTAAGGGAAGGAAGAGGCGGGGCCAGGCACATGTGCACCGATGGGTGCATTCATGGGTCCGTGGGTGCATGCGTGACTAGGCGGCTTTCTGCGTGAGCCCGTGGGCGGTAGTTGAGCAGATGATGGATGGGAGGGTGTGCCCAGGGGAGCTGCGTGGGGGCTTTTCCAGATGCCCGTTACCCGGAGCCTTTCTTGGCCCTCTCCACAGCGGGGCAGAGGCCACGAGGACCTGGAGTTGCTGCTTCATTCGCCTTCTCGTGGCATCGGAGGAAATACTTGGAAACAAAATCAGAAGGGAGAGTTGTCAGGTGAGGGTGAGCGCTCAGGCAGTGGGGGCGCTTGGAGGAGGCCCACCCAACCCCCCAGAGCACGTGGCCCTGGGGGCCAGCTGCAGGGGTGGGTGGGACAGAAGTAGGGAGTCACGTGGTGGTGTGGTCTTGGAGGCCCTGAGGCCCAGTTGCTGGAGGGGGGTCTGGATCGGGAGCAGGGTGGGTCTGGGGTCAGGTCTGGGCCAGGGAGAGGCCTGGCAGCTGGGGGAGGGGGCTTGCCCAGAGGAGGAGATGCCGGGCATCGATGCAGATGGACGTTGGAGGGCTGTGGTCAGGGAGAGGGCCACATGGACAGCAGATCCTGCACAAGAGGGACCAGCAGAGAAGCAGGCTACACACTGCGACTGGTCACCTGTGGCCTCACCCGGGGCTCTCTCCTTGCAGCAGCCTCCGGGCCATGCAGGGACGTTTGCAAACCGTGCTCCCGCCTGGCAACCCTCACCCCGTCCCCGCCCTGCCTCCCTGCCCCGAGGCCTGGAGTCCTGCCTGCAGGCTGGCCTGGCCCTCCAGGGTGAGGGGCTGGGGGCCTTCCTTACCTGGGCGTGGGGTGGGGTGGGCGTCCAGAGAGGAAAATTTACAGGCTGGGCGTTCGTCCTTGACACTCGGACGCCTTGGTGCGGGCACTAACCCTCGCCTGGGGACCACTTAGGACCAAGTCTTCAGATCAGTGGTTGAGAGTGTTTGAAGACGCTCTCACCTCAGCTCCCCTGCCCCGCCGCGTGGGGGGCTCCATGCCCACCAGCCTGACCCGGCTCTTCCAGGTGCTTCCCCCACCCCGGCCCCCCCGCAGCCCCTGCCCTGAACCACTTCCTCCTGCTCAAAAAGCTACACTTTCCTGCTATTTGTGCTGCTTTTAATCCATAGGAAGTGAATTTTCCACTCATATATTAGTTTATTTTATATTTTCAAATTGATTCGACTACACATTGATTTCCTGTTGTGGGTATTGTGTCCCGAGCGAGGATTATGCGTGTAGAAGTAGGGGCTTGCGGCTCATAGAGGTTGCTCTGTGCTGGAGAGCTCTTATCTTGAAAAGGGAGAGTCCAATTTTATTGAAACAGCTAAAATCCCACTTAATTGAATTTTTTTCCCTCTAAGATGTACAAGCTTAGAGACTTTTGCTTTCCAATTCAACGCAGACTCTGTGGTGTTTAAATTTCCAAACCCATAAAGACCTTTATGAAAAAGACCCTGCGAATATCGTATTTCTGAGCCAGCGTCCTGCCGCGCGCACCAGGTGGGAACGGTGATCACAAAATCAATATTCTGTAGAACATCTTTGGATCGCGCGCCTTTCATGCCTATTTAACACAGCCCTGCGGAAAAGGCTCCTGCCGGCCCCCCTCGTGCTGTGCCCTCAAAGGCCTGGACAGCCCACCACGGAGCCCAGCGGCTTGGCTGGGACACCCCTGGCCCCGGATTGAGCCAGCGAGGGGCACGTGACGAACGCACGTGTCCACACTGTGCTCCATCTGCGCCCAGCCCGGGCTCACCTGGACCCCCTTGTAGTGGCCTGGCCAGGCGGTCCTCGTCCCGCCAGGAGTGGCCCTGGCGTCTGGCTCCCAGCCCATCTCCCCTTGCCTCCCGCCACCTACAGGGAAGAGAGGAAGTACGGACAGGCAGACGGCCACCCTGCACTCTGCAGCTGTCAGACCAAGTTGTTTGGAGGGCGGCCTCCATCCCCAGGCCTGGCTACTGGGGCTGGTCACACCCAGGGCAGTGGGTGCAGTGAACATGTGTGCAGGCCCTGGGTGCCCGGAAGGACCCTTCTGCACCTGCTGGCCTCCCATCCTGCCCTGGACCTGAACCCCAGCTTCCAGCCACAGGTGAGTGCTGCAGATGGGGGCTGGGGCATCTGCTGGGTCAGTGCGGGGGAGCCCCTGCCTGGGGCGTCTGCTGGGTGAGTGCGGGGGAGCCCCTGCCTGGGGCGTCTGCTGGGTGAGTGCGGGGGAGCCCCTGCCTGGGGCGTCTGCTGGGTGAGTCCGGGGGAGCCCCTGCCTGGGGCGTCTGCTGGGTGAGTCCGGGGGAGCCCCTGCCTGGGGCATCTGCTGGGTGAGTCGGGGGGAGCCTCTGCCTGGGGCGTCTGCTGGGTGAGTGGGGGACCTTCTATTCTGCAGAGGCCACACCCTCAGACAGTTCTCGTCCCTGGCCACCTCCTGGCCCAGCGGCCCAGCCTGGAGGCCACCCACATGAGCTGACCACAGTGTGCTCACATTCATGAGCTCATTCTGCCACAGGCTCCCACAAGATCTGCCTTCCCACCAGACGCCTTTGTCCCGCTCAGACCACAGCTGACCCTCCTGCGTCCCCTGCTGACCCCCACCCACCTCTACCAACCTAGGGCCTGAGCACCTGGGGGCCTTGAAGTTTCCGGAGCTCAGTGCAGCCATGCCCCTTGGGGACACCTCCATTCCCCACCCACCCCCCGGGTTCCCCGTCCCCATGCCACTGGACTCACGCAGGGGAGGAGAGGTCCTGGCCCCAGAGCTGGGGCCTAGGTTTGCCTCACCTCTGCTGCCCTGCTCCCAGCCTCAGTGTCCCCATCAGCACAGGGGCCCGCACTGCACTTCTGTGCCCCTCTGGATTGGTCTCAAGTCCAGCTGGGGCAGAGGGGCTCTGCGCCGCCCGCCCCGGGGCCTCCCCTCGTGGCCACCCTGGCCAAGCGGAAGCAGGCCCCCTGCGGCTGGGGCCCTCAGCCCCTGGACGCCCCGCCTGCCTCCTGGCCTGGACTTGCCCCCCTGCTGTCCACAGCCTTCAGGTGGGGCCCTCAGGGCAGTCCGCCCCCCAGGAGCTGGGAGGCCGGTGCAGGGCGGCGGGCCTCTCCCAGGGACGCCACGGCGGGGCTCACGCTTGGCCGGGGCTGACTGTTCTCGGTCCCTCTTCACACACAGCTGTGCCCACGACAGTTTAATGGCGCTCTGGACCAGGGGCTACTCTGCATCTCTATCCCGTGAAACGGCTAATGGTGATACGGAGAGGAAAAACAAAGCGGTCCTCGGTCCTCATGAGGCCCCGCCTGCCCTGCTCCTTAGCACACCCGGCGCTGCTGTCCGTAATTATTTCCTCAGCTCACTGGAGCTTCCAGAGAGTTCTCTGAGCTGGCGACGTGGCCGCGGGCTCAGGACGGTGCTAAGCGGGAATGGTGGTGGGGGGCGTTGGGACCCCGCTCCTGGAGGCCCGGGATTGGGGTCAGGGCACCTGCCAGACTCCCTGGGCGAGCCCACCGGGTGGGTGCCCGTGAGGAGGGCTGGGGGTCAGGATGGGTGACGGTTTGCCACAGAATGCTTCAGCGTCCCCAGGTCGGGCCTAACTCGCACACCTTGCCCGCTGGCCTCGGGGAAGGCGCCGGGAGCAGAGATGCCCCGGAAGGGTCTGGACTTGCTCGGCGGTGAGTTCCTTTCATTCCCGCTGCAGGTGTCTCTTTGGTGCTCTCGGGGACTCTGCCCAAGATGCCACCGGCACTGGGGGACACAGGAAGTTTACGCGGGCAGAGCGGCCACGCCCGGGGCCAGTGGAGCTCAGAGCAGAGGTCGTCAGCTCGGGTCGCTGCTGGGCTGGTGGCCCGGGGCCTGGCCGTCCCCTGGGTGGCCCGGGTGCTCCTTCTCCCCGGCAAACCCCCCGGCTGCCTCTCCTTCCCTTCTTGTTCTCCCCGAAACTCACATCTGTCGGAACTTCCTCCCACCCAGCAGCACCCCCGGCTGGTCGCCGTCCTCCGCTGTCGGGGCCTGGCTGCCGCGCCGGCTCTGGGCCTCCCTGTCCAGCTCACCCCCTCCTGAGGCTGGGTTCCTGCAGGCGGGGCCTCAAGTTCTTGTGGGGCCTATCCCTGGCTTTGGCTTCCACAGGGAGGGCGCCCCCCAGCACCATGCCCAGGAGAAGGCGACGCGCAGTGGGGCCACAGGGACCAGGGCTGGGGGCTCTGCCCACTCCTCAGGCCTGGGTGTGCCCCTCAGGCTTTCTGCAGCCATGGGCCTCATTGGCGGTCATCCGGTGGCCTGCTCGGTCCCTGAGGGCGGGGGGAGTCCTGGCTCTGCCCCTGCCAGCCGGTGGGGAGTTTGGTGAAGGGAAGTAGAGCCCATTGGCTCCTGTATCGGCCAGCCCAGGAAGACGTTGGTCCTTACTCCACTCCTGCCTCTCAGGCTCCAGCCTGCAGCCCCAGGCCTCCCCGTGCCCCGCGCCCGAGGCCTCACCTGATGGGGAGATTTGGGTGCGCCCCTGAGCTGGGGGCGCAGCATCCTGAGAGCAGGAGGGTCCCCCAGGAGCTGGCTCCGGCCCGTTCCCCCCCAGAACCACGCGTCCAGCAGGGGCAGCGCTGGGGCGGCCACCCCGAGCCCCTGCCACACACGCCCATCTTCGCTGCCACCTCGGACGAGCGGAGGCCCCACCGGCCAGGCGGGCACAGTGCATTTGAACAGTGGAGTGCGATTCCGGAGCCATGGGAAGAGAAAGGGAGAAGCCTATGAATTATTACAAACACACTCAATCTCTGCAGCCGCGCGGCCAGCCCAGCCTGGAAAGCCTTTTCTTCTCGTGTTTAAGTTAGCGTGGAAGATGAAATAGTCACAGAGACGCACTGGCCACTCGAACCTGTTATTGCTGGCTCGGAGTGCCTATAAATACTTTTCTGATTTATAACCTCGCTCTGCTTTATAAATGGAAAACCAGAGATGCCTTCAAGAGCAGCTTTCGAAGCCCGCGCTTTTCTGCATGTCCACTCGCGGGCGTGAATGCCAACACCCGGGAGGCGCCCTCCGCCGTTCCCCCTGCAGCCTGTGGGCGCCGGGCCTCTGCCTGGGCCTGGGTCAAGTTTGGATTCTGTGCGTGTTGGCTCAGGAGGAGGGGGGTCCCAGATGGGGGGCGTTCAGGGCTAAAAGCGGAGTGAGGTGTTCACCCTGACTCTCTGGGAAGCACTCTGTTTTGGGAAGAAAGCAGGCGCACAAACATCTATGGATGGTCCTAGCCCTGCATGGGCTTATGCCCCAGAGGGGAAGCTAATGTCCAAGCCCCCAGCCCCTGCCCAATCCCAGCTTCCCAACACCCCCGATCGCTGCCGATGACAGGGTGCTCATGCCCAGCAGCCTCCTGCGGCGCTCACCTGGGCCAGGTGGCCCGGAGCTTTCCCTGAAAGATGGGCAGTGACAGCCCCAGGGCCACGTGTATGTGGGCAGGAACATGCGGTTCACCTGCGGTGTCCCGGCCGGTGCCCGGCACAGGGAGAGCTTGGGAAACGTCAGCTACTGACCATCCATATTACAGTAACCTGACGTGTCGGGGAAACGGAGTCTCACGAAGGCTAAGCCACCTGTCCGGAGTCCCGCGGGGACTGTGAGCGGGGCGGGCACTGCCCCAGGACGCGACATGCACGGTCGTTCCCTCACACGGGCCTGGCGGGGCCAGCAGCCCTGGCGGTGTCAGGTCGTCACGGAGTGCCCAAGGCCCCCCGGCCCCTCGCCCGGGGCGGTTCTGGACGCCATCAGAGGATTTGCCGGAGACCGTGTTTGGGGTTAAAGAAAAGGCGTTGGAAGGAAGCACTCGGGGTTGGATTTGCTCTGTGAATTTTTGAATCATCTAGAGAATATGAGCTTCTTGATGAAAAGCACGATTCTGCGTTATGAACCAGAAAGTCATGGGCGATCAGACCAGCGAGCCGGGCTGCAGCACCTCCGTAATGTCCCGGCTGCTGACACGGCTGCTTCCAGGCAGATGATCCGGTAAACAGGCCGTCCACCCCGGAGAGCCCCTGGGCATGCTTCTGGCCCCCACGCCAGGCCCCGCCCCCGGCCCCCACATCTGCAAGGGAACACGAGGGACGGACAGCCTGGAGCTGGGCATGTTTGGTCCTGGAGACAATTTTATCCCGAGTGGGATCAACCTTGGCCGTGGAGGGCTGAGCCCGGCTGCCCGCTGTCTGCACCTCGAGGCCACTCCGCTCCCACGTAAATCCCCATTCCCTGCACGCCACGCACCACGCACCACACACAGCTCCCTTGGCGGGGCCGGCGCTGGAGAAGTTTCTTGAACAGGAGGTAAAATTGTGACCTCCCGGCCAGACAGAATACTCACCCACGAGCGTGTAGATTGGCCACAGGGAACCGTTCCGGGGCCTGGGCTCGTGGTGGAAAAGCAGCCCCCACCGGAGCCGAGGGTCTCACCAGCAGACCTGGGCAGGACCCGCCGGCAGCACCCACGGCTGTGGGCAGCCAGCAGCCCCAAGAGGGCATCTGGGAGGCCAGCCCTACAGGGGCATGGGGGGCCACGCAGCCCCAGGGAAACCCACTCCGAGGCAAGGGTCTCCCCCGCGCCCGCCCCCAGCCCAGGCCCTCACCCTCAACACCCTCTTTCCGTGGTCCAAATGAAAACTCATCATGTTCCAAGACTGGCGGTCCAGGCCCAAGGAGCTCCACATGCACGCGGTGATCGTCGGCGATGGGCCGCGGGGCGGCTGAAACCCCCCACATCTGGGCTGCCCCGGCCCAGCGCGGCTGTCAGCATCGAGTACATCCCAGACGGCTGACCGCTCGGGGCCATCTCCACACCCTGGCATTTCCTGTGCAGGATGAAGGGGCCATAAAACTTACTTCTGTTGGTTACACACCGTTCTGCCAGCATCGCAAACCGCCAGGGGTCACCAGCGTGGGGGTGCTTGCGGCCAGGCCCCCTGGGGGCCGGTCAGAGTGAGTGGCTGTGTGTGTGACCAGCCAGGTCGCTTTCCAGGGCCACCTGCTTGTTCTGGGGCAGCATTTTCCATGAAACGTGGGGGAGTTTCTTTGACCAAAGCCCGTCCATCCTAAGACAGGTGTAAGCCGAGGGCCCCTCAGTCCAACCAGAGTCAGCAAAACAGGTGGGTTCCAAAGTGATGGTGCCCGACTTGCTGAGCAGGGAGGGGCTGGTGCTGCCCCACGGTGGGGGTGGGCAGCTGGAGAAGCTTACTCGGAGGGCTTATAGGCCAGATGCTGACATGGTGGACACCCAGGTCTCTTGGGCTCCCAGAGGGGACCCAGGGGTCCCACCCGGGCTTTGCGGGGAGGTGAGGGGGCCCCGAGCCGTGGGCCGTCTGGAAGCACGGGGGCCCAGCCGCCACCACGCTCTGTACTTGAGCCCTAACGGCAGCTCTGGGCCCGAGATGCCCGGGGGCCCCGGCTGGCAGATGCATGGGGCGTGTGGTCCACACGTGCAGAAGCGTGGCATGCCGCCGTGCGAGGGAGCGAGCCATGCCACACCTGCAGTGTGGACAAACCTCGGAGCTGGCTGTCCGTGAGAGATGCCAGCACAAAGGCTGCTTCCAGGCGGCGTCCAGGGCGGCAACCACGGCGACAGACCCGAGGGGCGGTGGCCGCGGCCGGAGCGGGCACTGACTGCTGGTGGCGGGCGTGGTGGGGCTAGGGGCCGGGTGGCACCACCTTTCAAAGGGGCTCAGTCCACTGAAATGCACAGTTTAAAATAGTTCGTTTTAGTTCTCTGAATTTCACTTGAATTAACAAAATAAATCAGTAAAATGAATAACTTGGACTGGAGACCATGAAAACAGGAAGGAGGTGACAGGGAGGGAAGGGGGATGAGCCAACATCACTGGGAGGTCGTGAGCCGCCTGCAGGTTCCCCTGGGTTTGCAGGGAGGCTGGGCTGGAGATGCAGCTATTTGGGGACTTCCTCTGGGCTCAGGTGCCTCTCAAGGGGCAGGGCCCCAGGCTGAGGCCATCGGCAGGTTTGGGGCTGCCCGATGGGGCCCTGGGTGTCCTCCAGGGGTTGGCACACCCTTGGGGTCAGAGTCGACCAGGCCTTAATTGTGTCTTCTCCTGGACAAGGGGGCCAGGAGCTGAGAGGAGAGGGGTCTCTGGGAGGAAGACTCCCGGCCCAGCCGCCTTCCCCAGCACCACTCCCAGCTGACCAGCCGTCGCACCCATGGGAGACGCAGTCGGGGCCTCAGTGGCCCTGGACTCAGGTCTGGCAAGCGGGAGCACGGCCGCTCAGTCAGGGGACTGTGGCCCCCACACTGCAAACCCAGAGACCCCCAGTGTCCCGGGGGTTGCAGCCTTTGTGTTTCAGAGGGCACAGATGGACCTCAGGGCTGCCAGCCTCACGAAAAACCCATAGGAAGGGCCCCAGGTCAGTCTGGGTTTGGGAGCCGGGCTGCACGGGCTTCCTCCAGGCATGGGTGGAGGGGATGCGGGGTGGCTGGGGCTTTCAGGACCGGGGGGGAGCCCCGCAGCCGTCACGAAGCCCGGGCCGGGGGGCCTTGCTGGCACCAGGGACCTGCCCCTGAGCCCACATCCGCCCCTCGTCCTCATCGCTGTCATTGCAGGGACGACGTGGTCCCTTCGTTCTGGGTCTTGGGGCTGAGGACAGGTGGCCCCCGGCCCTCGACCTGTGAAGGATGCCTCCCCGTGATACTGGCCCAGAGGAGGGCTGGGAGGCCCGCAACTCAGTTTCCTCCTCTGGAGATGTAGGGTAGTGTATGGTCCCTCCTTGGCGTGGTTCTGCGGCTACGGGGGAGGCATGAGACTGAGCGGGCAGCGCAGGCCGTGCGGGGCAGCGGGGACCCCAGCGGCGGGTCAGGTGTCGCGACCCAGGGGGCGGATGAGCGTGCAGCGGAGCCAGGCCCTGTGTCCGCGCCCGCCCACCGAGCTCTGCGGGGACCCCTGTGAGGTAATGGCCCGCACTGAAGCCTTCCTGGGCCCCGTGGCCACGCGGCCCTCCCCGGGGTCCGCGCTGCGTGATGGAGCGCTGACGGGAGTAACCCGGGCTGAGCTAATCGAAGCTGAAAAGGCGGAATCAGCGCGCGTCGGATCCTCTTGCCGCCTTCATCAATCCAGCTAACTGGGTTTGAGCGCGCGCCCGGCAAGTGTTCGGCAAAGGGAATTAATATGTAGGACATCTGAGGCCTGGCGCGGCCGCAGGGCCGCCAGTGGGCGCAGGGCTGGGCGGCGCAGGGCCCCGACCCTCGGCCTGGGGAGGCTGCCGCCCGGCCCGGCCCCCCCACCCGCAATTCAATTACGTCGGGGCTGCTGCATATGCAGGCAGCCGGCGGGCGGGGGCCTCAAGACAAAGGCGTCCGCATTTACCCCATCATAAGCTTCATTTGGAGGAGGTTTGAAAACAATTCCCCGTCACATTTGTCCCTGTCAGATCACATTATTCACAAATGAAGTTCACAAAGTATCAATTCAATTTCAATGAGCCGCGTTGCAGGGCTCGGAGGGGTTTGGCCCGGCCCCGCTGGGGGGGCTGCGGACACCGAGGCCGTCAGAGGTAATCAAAGGCAGGCGGCCACGCTAGCACTTTCCATTTCACCCCTTTTGTGCACATCTGTTCCTGGATAATCCCATTTTCTACACTTCCAAATCACTGAAGACGGCCTCGGAGGGGTGGGGCCCGCGGGAGGGGGCCGCACGTCCGTCCGTCTGTCGGTCCGAGCCACAGCCGAGCAGGGGTGCGGTGGGCAAGCCGGCCCCAGGGCCCTGCCCTCCGGGGTCCCTGCGCCCCGGGGTCTGCAGCCTGGGCCCCCCAGCACGCCCACACAGCTCAGAGGGGCGGGACACTGACCCTGTTCAGGAAGCTCGTCGAGGGGGTGCTTCAAGGTGCTTCCTGCCTCCAAGGCAGCCCACCCCCCCACACCTCTCTCCACCCCTCAGGGGCCCCCTCCCCTCTGACCAGAGGCCTGTCTGGCCCCCTCCTTGGTTGGGGCTGAGGGGCTCTTTGAGGCGAAGCCCCGTGGGCGGGTCTCAGGCTGCCCCCTGGCCTCCGATGGCAAACAGGTCGTGGGCACCCCAGCATAGACCTGCCCCAGATGGGACCCGGCGGAGAAAACCTTCCCAGTGTCCAGGCCTCTCCCCTCTGCTGTGTGACCTCCTGCTGCACCCCGGACTTCTCCCGGCCACTGGACCTGTGCATCCCAACACCAGGCCCATCTCCTGCCCCTTCACTGCCTCTGAGGAGGTGGGGGGCCCTCCCCACCAGCGTAAGCACGCAGGGCGGGGGGGGGGGTGCGGGGCGCTGGAGGGGCCCTGGTCATGCCGGCCTTGGCTCAGCGTGTCCACATGTCAGGTCGGACCCTGCCCTCCCACAGCCCCATCAGCTGAAGCTACGTGTGGCAGGGGAGGCGAGCACCCACCACCCCATGGGACCCACCAGCCAGCCACCTCACCATGCCTCCAGGCCCGGCTCTCCCCACTTGTGAAGTCAGCTCTTTCCTGGGCCGGGCCTTGCAAAGACTGCTGACCCCACAGGAGTCCTAGGGGGCTGTGGAAACCGGTATCAGAAACCCGGGCAGGATGTAGAACCGAGTCGAGAGCCGTGGGGCAGAGTGGGCGGCGGGCCCCATCCCCGCCTGCAGCAGCCCTGCCGGCTGCCTGTGGCCTGGCCCCTGGGACGGGATGCATGCCGTGGGGCTGCCCTGGGCTGTTGGCTGGAGGCCGCTCCCCCAGACCCAGACACCCAGGGAAGGAAGGAGGGGCTGTGGTCCACCCTGGTGTAGCCATCCATGGGCTCGCACCCGCAGCTGGGGTGCTCTCGTGCACGCGGGGCAGCTGTGGGCCTGCACGTGGGGTGTGTGGGGGGGTGTGCACACGCAGGGAGACAAGCACAAGCTGTGTGTGTGCCGTGTGCACCTGCAGTGGGTGTGTGCTCCCGTGCTGCTTGGGGCACGAGCTCCACCGCATTCTGCTTTCTCTGCATTGAACGTTCTCCTGCCAGGGCAAGGCCTGGCTTCCCGCTGCAGAACCTCCGGCGCCCCAAGACTCTGCCAGCGAGGATGGGGTCGGGCTGCCTGTGGAGGTGGGCCTCTGGGGGCATGGGGAGCGCCCAGGCCTGAGCCGTCCTGTCGCCCTGCGATGAGGCTGAGCCTCCGAAATGGAAGAAAATTGCCAATTCATAGCACTCACTTGCATTTTTAAATGAATAAACTTCATTTTCTTAGAGCAGTTTGAGGGTGAGAGCAACACTGAGAGGGAGGTTCAGAGAGAGATCTCCCGTGTGCCCCCGTCCCCCCACTACCCACATCCGCACTGGGATGGGACATCTGTTACGGGGGACGGGCCTCCACGGACACGTCATCCTCACCCAGAGTCCACAGATGGCCGCAGGGCCCCCCCTGGTGGTGCACATTCTGGGGGTTTGGACACGGGCATCAGGACAGGTGCCCACCACCGCAGCACCACCCAGAGTTGCTCCCCGGCCCCCATATCCCCTGTGCTCCACCTGCTCACCCTCCTCCCCGAACCCCTGACAACTGCCCATCTTGGTGCTGTCTCTGTGGTTCTGCCTTTTCCGGGATGTCCCACGGCTGGAATCCTATTGCGTCTTTCCCTCAGTAATGTGCATTTAAGGGTCCTCCGTGTCTTTTCACGGCTTGGGCGCTCGTTTCTCGTGAGCATGAGTGATAGTCCATTGTCTGGGTGCAGCACGGTTAATTTATCCACTCACACACTGAAGGACGTCTTGGTTGTTTCCAGGTTTTGGCGACTATGAATGAAGCTGCTATAAACATCCGTGTGCAGGTTCTGGTGTGGACGTAAGGTTTCAGTTAATGCGGGTGACACCACGGAGCAGGATTGCTGGACCGCACGGTGACAGTAGGCTTGGTTCTGTGAAAACCAGTGTCTCCCAGTGTCCCTGTCCAGGGATGAGCCCAGGTCTTGGAAACGGGAGAAACCCAGCATCTCCTAGTGTACGCTGCAAAAGCGAAGCTCACCTAGCTGCCACGCTGAGCCCCCAGGAGAGCCTGGGATGTGAGCCCGCCACCCCACCCTCACCGCCCCCACCACCAGCTGCCTCCCGAGAGGGGGGCGCAGCCTGCCTGCCCTGAGCGGATGTGGGGGTGCTTTGTCCTGGGTGGCTGCCCCACTGACCATCTGGGCCAGACTGTACCTGGTCCTCGGCTCTCTCGATCTATTGATCCCAGGGCCAGAGCGTGCTATAAAATGTGGCGATCATGATAGGATTTAAAGTTAGGGCAGCTGAAGCCACCGGAACACAGAGCGAGGGTCTGGCGGTTTCATTCACTGCTGCAAAATCGCCCGGCCCCAGCACGGCGGGCTCCGCCAGGCCCAGGGCCTCGGGCCATTGAGCCCCACTTGTCATCTTTCCCCACAAACAGAAGGGTGTGTCTTCAAACCAGAGGAGCTCACAGCAAGGCCAACCCCGCGGGCAGCCTCCAGCCCCATGCACACGCTCACACATGTACACACTTGCACACGCATGCAAGGGGTGCACATGGACGTGTGCCCGAGCACGTGTGCACGTGTGCCCCTCACGCGCACGCACGATGCCTGGGGCCTGCAGGTGGGGAAGCCTTCTTGTCCTGCCTCAGGGGGAGCCCCGGTGCCCATGCAGCTGACGCACACGTGCCTGGGTTCCCACGGGAGCACCTCACAGACTCATGCCGCCGTCCCAGGGGCTGGCCCAGGTCCCTCGCGGCCTATGCTCCCTGGGGGAGGTGCTGGGAGGCCTCCTGGCACCCCAGGGTCCTCAGCACCATCACAGGGGCTCACCAGCCCTGAGAACAGTCCATCCTTCTGTCAAATGCCTTCCTTGGCACCCGGCCTCATGCCTGGCCTGGGGCTCCACGCAGGGCCCTCAGTACCCACCCGGGGGCAGTGATGGGACAGTCCAGGGACAGGACTGAAGTGAGAGGCTCAGCCATCAGCAGCGGGGACCCCCAGGAGGAGCTGAGAAAGGCTGGGTCCGGGAGCCTTCTCGGAAGAGGTGGTCCAGAGCTGGCCCTGAAGGCCTGGCCACCCGCACAACTCTGTGCCTCCAGCTGGGCAGTTTGCGAGGCCTGAAGCCTCCTCCTCAGCGGGGAGCAGGGGTCCAGTGGCCCCCTCATCCCCGCCCACCGAGTGCGGGGCACATTCTGGAGAGTCTGGGTGCCTCAGCCCCGTGAGGCTTCCTTTACTGGTCCCTATGGGGCAGTGGGAGCTGCCGGGCCCCTAGCGCCTCCGGGCCAAGAAGCGTCCAGAGCCCAGGAGCTGCCCGGGCACCAGCCAGGGGTCTGCTCTCCCAGCCTGTACATCAGGTGGACACCGGGAACATAGAGATGTATCGAATTCAGCTTAGCAACCCAGGCATGAATGCCCGTCCTTTAAAGAGAAACTTATCTGTAATTAAAATCATGCACAAGTTTTAGAAAGAGTCTGTTTACAACTGGGAAGAAAGCTGATTGTGGAAATGAATAGGCCTCCGTTGGGGCTGGAGGGTTTAATTCAGGAATAAATCCCCCACAGGAGGTGCCTTGCTGGGGCTCTTTTCCCCCGTGCCTTTGGGGGGCTGGTGACGGCGTGACTGCGCTCGCGGTTGACGTGGCCCTTATCGAGCCGCGATCACAGGCACGAGGGCTGGGCCGCGGGCTCCCGGGTGGCTGGAGAGCTCCCTGCAAACCCCGCTCCTCCACGCGTCAGCAATAAATTAGCCCAGTTAAAATCAGCAGGACGCGCGCATTCCAAGTTTATGCTTCCCTGTGAGCAGATGGTGGCTCGGCACGTGCGAAGCAGGTGGCATCAATCACCAGCCTCGGAGTTTGGGGGACGGTCACACCGGTCCTCACGGAGGAGCTGCCGCCTGCACGTGGTGGCAATAAGAACGTGATTGATGCTGGCCGGGGGCTGGCCACGCCGGGGTGATTTAGGATTGTGGTGGCTGCCGCCGTTAATTGGGAGAGCGGCGGATGGATAATTTGGGGCACCTGCACGCAGAGCCCGGCCCGCACTGTATTTGCATAATCCTCCCCGCTATCCTTGTCCCAGTAGACATCAACGGACAGAATCGACTGTTTTTCTGGGTATTGATTGCAATTAAGAGCAGGAATATGAGCTGGAAGATGGGGGGCTTCCAGGCGAGAACACTTGCTGGGTCTTGTTGGTGCCTCTAGCCTTCTTCCTCCTGCCCACCCCCACCCCAATGAGGTAGAGCCCTCCACCAAGACCCCTCGATATGGAACAAGCCCACCCAAATGTTCCTGACAGATCCCCACCACCCACCCGCTCTGTGGCCCACTTTGGGCAGGGTGGCCTGGGGGTGGGGACCGTGGAGTGGGGGGGCCAGAACCCTGCTCCCTGGCTCCTACTCTAGGTCTCCTGCTCGCGGGCATGGGGTGGGACTTTCTTGAGAACAACTCAGTGCAGGAGAACCTACTCCCTCCAGTGGGGACACACAGGCTTGTCCACACGACCAGGGGACAGCAGGTCCTCAGAGCCCGCATGGGGGCATGCGTGGGGGAGGCCACACGGGACACAGGGTGGGTCCCCAGGTGGGCCACGAGGGCCTGGCCAAGAACGACAGCTGGGACAAAGACCGAGCTGCGGGTGGAGCGAGGGGAAGCCCCGTGAAGGCTGCACCCACCAGGTAGGTTCTTCCTGCATTTGGTGGCAGGCTGGACCTGGGCGGTGGGATCCCATGGATAGAGAGGGTGGTGTGAGCAGAGCTTCCCCGGAAGACCAGGGCCTCCATCACTAAGCGCACCGGGACTGGCTTGTACCAGGGCTGCTTGGGGCAGCCCCTCGCCTGCCTGGCCCCGTCTCAGACCTTGGTTCCTGACCCTCCAGCCGCTGACTTTCTCCTCTGACTCCCACTGACCCCCAGCGCCCCGTCCTGCCCATTGCTCAGCCACCACCAGCCCCCTGCCCCACCAGGAGGAACCAGCCTGCTGCTGCTGGTGTCCAGGGGCCGGTCCTCCCCTCCGCTCCAGGGACTGGTGTGAACGGCAAGACCACAGGGGGCGGGGTGCAGGTGGGACAGACCGCAAGTGCCCCAGCTTGCCCCCGGCCCTGCTGGAACCTCTCCAACACCCCAGCCACGTCCGAGATTCCTCGACCTTGTTTCCCACCATCTGACTCGCTGGGGCTCGAGCTCCCTGAGGAGGGTCACAAACAGCAAGCGTGGGGCTCCCTGTGACCCAAAGCTGGGCACAGGCAGGGTGGGGTCGAAGAAGAAAATGTGGGGGATGATCTCCATGGCCCGGAGGGAGTAAATGATTTCTTCATTTATATTTAGAGAAACACAGAGAAAGAGAGCCAGCATGCGAGCAGGGGGGAGGGGCAGAGGAAGAGGGAGAGGCAGACTCCCCACTGAGCAGGGAGCCCGACGCGGGACTCGATCCCACGACTCATGGGATCCTAACCTGAGCCGAAAGCAAGAGCCAGACGCTTAACCGACTGAGCCCCCCAGGCGCCGCTGCTGTCCTAAATAGGGTCCCAGAAGCAGCAACCCCCGAGGAGAACACTGAGAAACAGCCACGTCAAGACGCGAGCTCTTCATGGGGACGGGCCGGGAGAGCAGACGCCCTGCACCTCTGCAGAGACACACAACCCAACACAGGAGGAGCAAAGGCAAGAGCTAGGCCTCTCGAGGGAGGAAAGGGGTGGTTAGTGACGGCCACGTCCAGGTCAAGGACGCAGAGTGTCCTGGGCTTGTGGCACTGGTGACACGGAGCTCGGCTGTGGGACTTGTGTGCCCCACGACCAGGAAACCCCCAAAGCCGGGCTCCCTAACTTTTTATTTCTAATCACAGCTTTTTGTAAAACGAAATAGTTCTCCCTCTCCATGTTACCTGTTTGTGGCTTGTCTCACTCTGGCTTCCCCGCTGAGCCCTGGAAGCTGCCGCTTCTCCAGCTCTCGGGCAGGGCTCAGAGCGCAGGGTCTGAGGGCCGTGGGTGCCTGTTGCTGGAGGGTAGCGCGCACTCTGGGCGCCGCAGTGCACGATCCAGGAGTTACCTGTGTGCGTGCATGTGTGTTTGTGCAAACTCACACACTCATAAAGAACACTACTGGGGCAAGTGACAGAATCTGAAGGTCTGTAGGTTAAATGACATTTTATTATGCTAATTTCCTGACTTTGATCGTTACATTGTAGTTACGTAAGAGACTGCCCTTGTTTTCAGGAAGTACCACTGAAGGATTTAGAGGGACGATGTGTCTGTAACTAACTCTCAAATGACTCAGGGCGGGGAAAATACACACATATATGAGAGAGAGAGGAAGCAAATTTTTCATCCCAGGTGAAATTAATAATAACAAAAATACTTAATACTGGTTGTATTTTTAATGTTATTTTTAGTAGGTACTGGGTGCTTGGTAAACTGATACCTATATGGAAAAAGCTAGAATTGACCCCATGCAAAAAAAATCTTCATGGTCTCAAGATAAGAAAATATCTCTTAAATAGTTCAACATTAGGTATTAACTGTAAACAAATTTTAGGAATTCAAAGCTTTTCTTCATCAAAAGCGCCACTGAGACTGCAGGAGAAGATGTTTGCACACACGTCGTCATCAAAGGGCCGTATAATCACACGTAAAAAATTGTTACAAGAAAACGCGAGTAGGCACTTCACAAAAGTGGACAGTAACGGCCAAGAAACACAAAAAAGTGCGCCGTGCGTCATTTGTGAGCGGAACTGGCACATTAAAGCCTCATGAGATGGCGCTAGACACCCGGGGGGGCTGCTGCACAGAAAAAGACAGGGAGCACCAGGGGGGCAAGGACTGGAGCAGAGACGTGCTGGTCAGTGTTCAAGGAGCCCCTCTCCAGGGCAGAAGGAGCCCTGACTTGCAGTGCCGGCCACTGTCAATGGAGTAAATAATCCCCATGTGGCTCATGGCAAGGTGCCGCTTCACATCTCAGCAGAGCTGAGAAAGATGTGTGCAAGGAGCTCTTGTGAGCCTCTGTGAGCCGGCCCCCGCCAGCACTTGGGGGAAGCCAGGACTCCCGCACACGGCTGGTGGCTGTGTGAATTGGTAGAGACGTGCTGGAAAATGATTTGGCAACATCTACAGAAGCCCAACATATGGCACACCTCGAAATTCCACCCACAGATGCATCTGCAAACAGAAACACACACATATGTTCACCGAAAGATGTGTACAAGAATGTCGTTAGCAGTGCTCTTCTGGAATAGCACCAAACTCGAGAATACCCAGATGGCCGCCGACAGTAGGGTGTTGTATATCCACACAATGAAATAGTCTACAAATGAGACGAATAGCCTGCTGCCACACGTAGCACCACGGATGAGCTTCCTGAACACATTGTTGATCAAGGCAGCCAGACAGAAAAATACTCACTGCATGCTTCCTCTATGTGAAGTTCCAAGCAGACAGAGTGAATTTGTGGAGTTAGAAGTCAGGATGATGGGCCTTTCCATCCAGTGGCAGCCATCAGCTCAAAGGTCCTCAAACAGGTCCATCCAGGAGCTGTGGAGGAAGAAGCAGTCCAACATAATGCACTTTCTTCACACAGGGAGCCAGCTCTCTGCGCTCCATGGGGCCCCCTGCCCAACTTGGCCCAATAAAGTACACAGACTGGGGTACAAGGCCAAGCAAGGTTATGTCACCTATCATATTCGTGTGTATCATGGTGGTTGCAAACACACAGTTCCTCAGGGTACGACCTACAGTGACCCTGTCTATCACGGTGCTAACCGGCTCAAGTTTGCCCGAAGCCTACCGTCTGTTGCACAGGAGCGAGCTGGATGCCACCGTGGGGCTCTGAGAGTCCTGCATTCTTACTGGGTTGTCAAACACTCCACATACCAATTCTTCAAGGTCATCCTCATCGATCCATTCCATAAACCTATCAGAAGGAATCCTGACACCCAGGGGATCACCAAACCAGTCCACAAGCACAGGGAGACGCAAGGTCTGACATCTGCAGACCACGAGAACGTGGCCTTGGGACAGGTCCAAAGTTCACCACACTATTGGTGATTCCCACCGTGTGGCATGGAGAGGATGCAATACTCCCCAGCTCCACCGTTACCACTAATATAAGTAATGTTTGCAGAATTCTTACTAATAAACAATTTAGGACAGTCAAAAAAAAAAAAAAAGAAAAGGAATGAGGATAATGGTTATCTCTGGGGACAACAGAAGTGCCTGGGAGGTGGCACCAGGTGGGCTGGTGATACTCTTATTTCTTGACCTGGAGGTGGACACATGAATTTCATTTTGTGACATTTGGGTGGTACATTCATGTTCTATGCACTTTTCTGCATGTGTACAATGGTTAGATTTTAAAATGTGTGAAAAATCATGAAGATTTTTATACACTAAAAAAGAAGAATCCAAAAAAGAAATTAGGAAAACAATCTCATCTATAATAACATCAAAATGAATAAAATACTTAGGAATAAACTTAACCAAGGAAGTGAAAGATTTATACATTGAAAATAACAAAGCTTCACTGAAAGAAATTAACAAAGACATAATGGAAAGACATCCCATGTTCATGGACTGGAAGACGTAATATCATTAAGATGACAATACTACCAAAAGCGATCTATAGATTAAATGCAATCTGTATCAAAATCTCAACAAGGCATTTGGCAGAAATAGAACAATCCAACCTAAAATTTACATGGAATCTCAATGGTCAAAACAATCTTGAGATTTTGGAAGAACAAAGCAGAAAAACTCAGAGTTGCTAAATTCAAAACTGACTATAAAGCTACACTAATCAAAATAGTGTGGGGCTGGCATCAAGACAGACATAGAGACAAATGGAATAGAACAGAGAGCCCAGATATAAACCTTCATATATGTGGTCAGATAACCTTCAACAAGGGAAAAGGAAAGGACAGTCTTCCAACAGATGGTGCTGGAACTGCACAGGAACTGCACATCCCCATGCAAAAGAATGACATCGGAGCCCTACCTCACACCATATGCAAAAACTAACTCAAAATAGATCAGAAACCTAAAGTAGGAGCTAAAGTATAAAACTGTTGGAGGTAAACATAGGGGGAAAACTTCATGACTTTGGATCTGGCAATGATTTCTTTGATATGACACCAAAAGCACATGCAAGAAAAAAAATAAATTGGATTTAATCAAAATAAAAAACTTGTGTGCATCAAAGGATGCAATCCACAGGGCAGAAAGGCAGCCCACAGAGCAAGAGAAAAGATTTGCAAATCATTTATCTGATAAGGGACCAATATCCAGAATATGTAGAGAACTTCTAAAACTCCACAACAACAACAACAAAAAAACCCAAAAACAAGCAACCTGATTAAAAACGGTCAAAGGACTTGAACAGGCATTTCTTCAAGGATTATTTACAGATGGCCAACAAGCCGCGGAAAGATGCTCACACCACTAAGCATTAGAGAAATGCAAATCAAAACCACAATCAGATACCACCAGCCGTTAGCATGGCTACTGTCAAACAAAACAAAACACCAAAATACCACGTGTTGGCGAGGATGTGGGGAAACTGCAACTCTGTGCGCTGTTGGTGGGAACGTAAGCTGGTGCAGCCGCTGTGGAAACAGCGTGGAGTTTCCTCACCAAACTGAATAGAGAATTACCATATGACCCAGCTATTCCATGTCTGGTATCTCCAGAAGAATTGGAACCAGGGACTGAAGAGATGCCTGCACCCCATGTTCACAGCAGCGTTAGCCGCAACAGTTAAAATGTGGGAGCAACCCAAGTGTCCATCAGTGGGTGAATAGTAAGCAAAAGGTGGTCCATCCATGCAAGGGAATGTTATTCAGCCTTAGAAGGAAGGACATCCTTCCACCTGCCACCCCGTGGGTGAGTCTTGAGGACACAATGCTCAGGGAAATGAGCCAGTTGCAAAAAGACAAATACTGTGCCATCCTACTCCTGTGAAGTATCCAAAGTGGTCAGATTCACAGAGACAGAAAGGATGGAGATGGGGCTGGGGGAGGGGGGTGGTGTTTAATGGGGACGGAGTTTCAGATTCTGGGATGGATGGCAGTGACTCCCAGATGTGCATGTACTTAACACCCCTGAGCTCTACACATAAATGGTGAAGATGCTAAGTTTATGGTATGTCTGTTTTACCACGATAAAGAAATATGAAAACAAACACGAAGAGGGTGTATCAGTCTGGGTCCAGTCAGGAGACAGACACCACTCAGGGTCAAACAGGGAAGTTTAACGTGCAGAATTACTAATGTCGAAAAGGAGTAACTGTAAGAGGGAAGGAGCTCTGGTCTCCCCGGCCCTGGTCTGGCTGGGTCAGACCTGGCCTGGGGTCTCAGGGCCGGCAGCATTCCGCGACGGCGTGGCGGGGAGCAGGTGGTCAGCCATGGGCGGCGCTGCAGGTGGGCTGCTGGAGCAGGCGGGAGGCCTTCGGGTGCTGGTTTCCATGTAAAGAGGGAGAAAATCTTCCCATCGGTGGGGCAGGAAGGAAGCACAAGATATGCATCACCTCCAAGTGTGTGAGCAGGGCAGGATGGGCGACCCGCGCAGGGCCACGCAGGGCCACGCAGCTGGCTCCCGGATGTACAAGGCACCGCCTCCCGTGTGAGAGCAGCAAGTCCAGCCGTGGTCCAGGCCTGGGACGGAGCCCTGGCCTGGGGACACGCTGTCTCGTGGGGCAGAGTACGACCCAGAAGCAGGGTGCTGGGGAGGCCTGTGGGTCAGCCCGGGGCCCACCTGGTCACCTACCAGCGTGGCTGCCTCTTACTCGAAAGGGTAAGAGTTACTCTTTTGCTCTTGACTTTAATGATTAGAGAAATCTGTGCTGAAACATAAATTTGAAAACAGGGTGGAAAGTGGGGACACCAGACTTCTAGGTCACAAAGGGCGTGGGGCGGGTGGGGGCCAGCCAGACCGCTGTCAGGACAGAGGGCCAGAACCAGCCTCTCTGCTGGCAGGACCGGGCAGGCGGGAGTGCGCAGGGACCCCCCCACTTCAGGGGCTCTAAGCCCCTTTGAGAACTGGCTCCAGGTGTCTGCTGCAAGGACGTGGGCCAAGCACCTGCTCCTGGAGTCCCCTGGGGAGAGCTCAGCTTGAGGGGAGGCGCAGCAGGGAGGAGGCCGTGGGGGGCCGTGGGGGGCTGGGGGCAGGGCTCTGCCTGCTGGGAGGAAGCCCACCCCATGCTGCGTGTGACTCCCTCCCCTGAAGGACGGGGCAGGAGGGCTGGCTGACTTGCTAGCCTGGCTCAGAAAAGGTGATGCAGCCTCCTCCGGGCTGGCGCTCTGGATGCCGCCCCGGAGCCAGCCGCCATGCTGGAAGGAATGCAAGCCACGCGAAGGCCACGTGCAGGGGCCCCGGCCCAGCTGAGTCCCAGCCCCGCACGAACCCCTGGCACCACGCCAAGGGGCCTCCAGCGACTGTGGCCACAGCTTCCAGCCGCCCAGGGGCACTGGAGGCGCTGGACCCTGCCCACGGTGCGGGCTCTCCGGCAGAACAGACGCCGTCACGGTTCCCACGTGCGGGGTTTTGGGTGCGCTGGGGAGGCCTGCCTCCCGGTGCTGGGGACCCCAGACAGATGGCACCGTCCCTGCCCTGCGAGGGCGAGCCCGACTCTGCTGAGGGCCCCCCCAGGTGGTGCAGGACGGGAGGGATTGCTCGGGCACGACAGCCTGGTGATGAACAGGGGGCCTGGCTGTCATTTTTCACTGCAGACCAGGGCGGGGAGACACGCACTGCGTCCAGCAGGGAGGGCTGCTGGCCGTCCATCACTGGGCAGCCAGCCACGCCCGGCCCCCACTGCCCTCCACGGCAACTCCCAGTGACCTTGTGACCAGAGCAGAGGGGCCTCCAGCTGGGCCAGCCGCTGGTCTGAGTGGCAGACACTGGGGCCGGGGGCGTCAGGCTGGCCCATCTGCCCCAGGCCCCTGGGGTCCAGCCCTGCAGCCTCCTCACACAGCCCACACCAAGCTTCCTGCCCAACCTCGACCTCCCTTTTACCCTGTTCCCCAATCCCGTGCCCTGCCCCCATTCGTGACCCTGTCTACGTGCTGACCCTCCAGGTCCCCTGCTGTCACTCCCTCCTCCAAGAAGCCCTCCTGGTGGTCTCCCACGCACGCTCAGTCCACACCGCCCTGCAGTCGCTCCTGCCCACAGGCCCGCAAAGCGGGCGCACAGTAGGGGCTTTGGGGGGCCTCAGCCGTCCAGAGCACATTCTGGGACTGGTGCTGGACCCGAGTTAACTTTTAATTTAAAGTCTCTAGGCAAAGCACAATGGACTTTTGACATACAAATATTAAAAATTAAATTTCCCGAGTTCATTATCTGATAATTAGAACCAAATAACATCTTAACTGAGAGGCCAGCCCCACACAGATCAAGTCAGTTCCATTTAAGATTCCATTAGACCAGTGTCGGAGCGGTAAGTAATGGACCATAAAATTTAATTTGGAAATGATCTCGCACCGTGATGGAGCGATAGTCCTCACAAAGGAGGCGGGCAGCCGCGCGGCCGGCCGGGCTCCGGGCGAGCCAGCGGAATTCAAAAGGAAGCCGCTGCTATTGCCCAGGAGAACATGTGTTCAGCGCTTTCTTCTCCTTTCTAGGGCCCTGTGGTATTTAAAAGTCAGAATTGACCAGTGTAGCGCCGTGTAATTACAAAGATCCCCTTATCGGAGTCTATTTGCAGGCACAGAAAGGGAAGGCCGACCCTGGCGACACGCAGCTCATTTGCATGCACGGTAATCCGCGGCCACAATCACTCTGGGATTCAATGCACTTGGGCCATCCTGTCCTGTCCGTCTGCCAGCCACCGCGGGCCTGGGCCACGGCCTTCAGCAACCAGGAGTTCACGCGGAATGAACAGTTACGAACCCTCTAGAGAGAGGGCTCCCCCCAACCCTGCTGGGGCTCCCGTGGACCCCCCCACAGGTGGGGGAGGAAAGAGGCCTCTTGAACTGAATGAAATTCAGATTTGCCCAGGGTCCCACGGACCCACAACAGCCACTCCAAACGGGAACCAGGCACGGGGGGTGGGGGCGGGGGGCTCGGCTGCCTGGCCTCGTCCTCCCCGCCCTCAATATGCAGATGCAAGGTCAGCAGGCAGGAGACCTGCCCCTCGGGCCCCACCCCCAGGCACCTGCTTGGCACCCATTTCACCCGAAACATCACCCTGCTGTCCAGTCCCCTCCACGGGTCTCTCCTGTAACCACCAGTCCCCACCTCTCAGCTCTGTCCTAAAGCAGAACCTTCTAGAAGGCCCCAATCCAGGAGTACGGAACTGGGAGATCGGTGCTGCCCCTTGTTCACTGAGCTCTCCCGTCCCAGCCAGGCAGGTGGCTGCTTCCGTGCAATCTGTGCTTCTGGGAGCCACGGGCAGTGCGGAGGGAGGGCCCTGAACTGGGCCATGGGGCTGGCAGAGGGACACTGCGCCGACCCGAGCAGGAGTCCTGCACCTGCAGGGCATCAGAGGGAGGCCTCAGGGCCCACGTCACTAGGAGCAGGACCACTGCTCCCCAACTCCCAGGACAAGACAAAACATAGCTGTGCGCTTTCGACACGGGCCCTCCGTGCTGCTGAGGGCTTCCAAGAACTGGCGGCGGCCCCAGGGCTGTGGGACCCACTCCTTCACAGGGGCCAAGGCCCGCCCCCCTGCACAAACCCTAGCAGCAGGGAGCAGCCTGGCCCAGCAGACCCTGGTGCCTAGCCCTGGGACCCTGGGGGCTGTGACCTTGGGCTTCACTTTCTCTCTGCACAGATGACATGATCACGCTCTTTGCAAAACCCCTCCTCAGTTTCCGGGAGCCAGGAGTTCTGGGCCAGCTCTCCCTGGAGATGCCGAGGAGCCGCCCCTCCTGCCATCCCCTTCAGCGTTCTGGCCTCTGCTCTCTGTTCTAACACGTGTCACCTCTTGGCAACCCCCATCCCACCCCCACCCCCAAAATGATCTCTGGGGCCTGCGGGTGCAAGCAAGCAGCCCCAGGCAGGACACAGGGCAGAGAAGAGCCCTCCAACCCTTGCGCTGAACCGTCTCATTCTTATTCTGCACACATTCCTAAGCACCCTGGGGATCTGCTTTTCTGTCCATCAGAAACCAGGGCCGAAGCGGAAGAAGTTGCATTCCCAGCGACCCCGGCCGTGGTGGGAAGTGGCCACTGGGGACCCGTGAGCCTTCCCGAGGCCCAGCAGTACGAGGTCGGCAGCTTGGGGGCCAGCAGCTTGCGGCTGTCAGCCAGTGCAGAGAGGGGACGATGGGGCAGGAACACGTCCGTGGGGGCTCGCGGCCTCGGGGACCCACCAGCACCAGAGGCGCGGAGGCGAAGGAGGCCAGGGGCCCTCCCTCCACTGCCTGCCCCTCGCCCCCCCCAGCAGGCATGGCCGCAGCTCCCTGGGCAGAAACCCCCGCCTGCCCGGCCCCAGAAAGCTTCTAAAATGAATTCTTGCTCCTGAAGCAGGTGCAGATGACCCGCGATGTACTCGGCCTTCACGGGCGCTCCGCGAGCAGCCGGCTCTGCGTCTTATCTCACCGGTAGCCTCATTTGTTACTTCTCGCTGAATACACCCACTCCCATTATTTCTGTAATTCTTGGCAATAACAGCCTTTCCGCTAATGAAACCTGCATTATTGGAAGGTTGCAGTCCTGACCCAGTGGAGATTAGCTGTGTACTCTGTTATTACTACATATGTAATTGTATAATTGATTTTAAAATTTACTTTTGTGTCCCACATCATAAAGTAAGCAGCCCATTAGGAGAAGAAATATAATTAATATATCTCTAACCATTTCTACCCCAGGGAGAAGGGCATCAGGGGAGGGGTCCACTGGGCTGGGGGTCGGGGCTTCCATCACTTCCATGTCCGGGAGCCTCGTCCACATCTTGGGTTCAGGGAGGGTTTTGCATGGACTTCCCCTCCCTCATCTTCAGGGACGGCCCTGGGCTATCTTCAAGCCAGACCTGGGCTTGAGGGCACGTGGCTGCCCAGTGGGCTCCGTGTCAGGCCGGTGGGCGAGGGCAGGGCAGGGGGGCCACCTTCCAGCATGCAGGGACCTCCCGAGGGGAGTGAGAACCACACGTCCTTCTGGTGGGCAGCTGGCCCTCCCCTGAGGCCATGCCTCCCAGCTGGCAGCCTCCCCGGCGGGGGCAAGGGCAGGGACGGCCACCCCCAGGCCAGGGGCAGGCCAGTGCTCTAGTAGGCCCACCCGCCCATGGCCAAGCAGGAGGAGTGAGGGGCCCACGCAGGATGCGCATGAGCCCTGGGGCTAGAGTCTGGAGCCGGGCCAGGGCTGACCCCTGCTGTGGTTCATGCAGACCCAGGTCTCTGCCTTCACGGCCCTCTCACAGGTACATGGAGGATGCCCAGGGCTGGCTGCTTGCCACTTGCCCTGGCAACCCCACACTCCGTGGAGAAGGCCACAGCCCCCAGCCCAGGCCTGGTCCCCTCCAGGCTTCAGAGCAACCCCGGGCGAGGAGGTGCCCAAGGGCTGGAGCCCAGGCCCCACGTGGGGTGGGGGCTGGCCCAGCTCCAAGCCCAGGGCCCACCACCCTGTCGCCTGAATGCTCCTTTTGGTCCCGAGTTTCATTCTTTTCCATTTAAACAGCCTTATTGAGCTATGACTCACAGACCATTTAAAGTGTGCAATTCAGTATGTCTCTGGTACATGCAGATGTGCTGCCCATCACCATGGTCAGCCCTCCCACCAGCGCTCCCGTGTCCCCTCCCAGGCTCTGACCACCACTGAGCCGGCTTCTGCTTCCACAGATGTGCCTATTCTGGACACACCGTGTGGCATTTGTCCCTCTGTGTCTGCTATCCTACTCTGTGTCCTGGGCTCTGGCCTGTCCCTGTTGTCACGCGGGCCGGCGTTCCGTCCCCGGGCAAGTCTGCATGAGACGTGGCGTGCACTCCCACAGGGCTGTTCGTCCACTCCTCCGCCCATGGACATGAGGCTGGTCCCCCCCGTGGCTGCCCGCTGGCTCCCAAGGTCTGCTGGCACCCGGACGCACACACTCCTGGTGCCTGCACACACTTGCTCCCGTGTGGGTGCGTGGATGCGTGTGCAGACGTGCACACATGGGCGGGGCTCAGAAGGATGGCGGCGGGTGCAGAGATGAGGCAGAAGTGAAGCCCCGCCCATCCCCCCCCTCCCCGGGCAGCAGGAGCCCCGCAGCTGTGGCCTCCGGGACACAGACACCCCAGGCCATCAGGCAGGGCTGTGTGGCCGGGGGGGGCCGGGGGGGCGTGGGACTGGCCTGCTCAGTGCCCATGCTGCAGCCTCTGATGTTCATCAGTTTGGCCCATGGAGGTCTGCATGGCCTCCTGGCTGGTGTCACATGGGGCACGCCCCCCCCCCCCCCCCGTGACAGGCTGGGGTCGGCGTGCAGTCCATACCGAGACACCTGGACTGATCTCAGAGCACTCACGTCCCTGAGAAGAGAGGATGATTTCTGGAATCGGCCAGGGCTTGGGGGCTGATTTTAAGGAGCTGGCTTTGTCTGGCAGGAGTGCTGAGAGAGGGAGCCGATCGTGTGGGTGGGGCAGGGGAACAAGCTTCACCATGGCCACCCGAACTGGAGGGAAAAGTCCATGACCCAATTATAGGCGGTGGGTGTCCCTGGCGACCTGGCTGGGGCTCTGGAGGGAGTGGCCTTGCATCCAAAGGACTGCAGCGGTCACTCCTCTGGGCCAACAAGTTGTGAGCCTGTGGGGAAGCACCTCTGCCAGATGCCCAGGACAGCCTTCGGCATGGCCAAGGAGCCCCCCAACACCTGCTGGCCCCTGCTCAGGGTGGCCCCTGGTGCATGGGGAGGGACCTGCCTCCGGCCTTGCTCCAGGGTCATCGCCACCATCTGAGGCCTGCATGGCACCGGGCCAGGCTGCCCCCCCGGATGGGAGATGCTGGCTTCCTCCCCCACCGAGCTGGGGTCCAGATTCCTTGAGTTGGGTGGCCTGGGGCTGGGGAGAGGGGAGAAGGCCAGTGTTGGGCACCTGGGGTAAGATCCACTTCCCCCACGCACCCCGTGCCCCCTCCAGCCTCCCCCCCCCAGAGGGTTTGGGGAAATACTGTCACCCCATGTGGCCTGCCCCTCTGCCCTAGCCCCGTGGCTCCCTGGCAGGGAAGAGTGGCCCAGGCAGGCCACCCCATCCTTCACCTTATCACGCAGGCTGAGCCTGTCACCAGCTCCAGGGAGGGATTCATCAGATAACCCCGTAAATCACACATCAAAACAGCGGTTTTTTAAGGGAGGCCCTTACAGAGAAGGCGCTTTCTCAGCCTGGTTAAAACGCATATAACAAAATACATGTAAGAAAGTCGGCTACTTAATCATGGAGACGAAGAGCCACCGTGAGAGATTGTTCTGCTTAAAAAATGTGGTGGCAACTTGCAAATATGTTTTTAGAGGCAATTTTATTACAAACTGTCCCATCGGGCAAGCGCCTTGGAAATTATGGGACACTGTGTTCATTCCTCAGAGACCCGGCTGGCTGCTACAGGGGGTTGCTAGGGGAGAATTTATCCCCGGGGGGCTGGTTCCAGTGAGAGGCCAGGGGCAGGCTGACCTGGGGGGCTGGGCCCCAGCAGCCCCAGCTCCCAGCTGCTGCCCAGGAGCAGCCTCCCTTCCCTGGGGAATGGGCTACACAGACCGTATCTGTTGTCAGGAGGCCTGGGCTAGGACGAGCACCCACAGCTGGCCCTGTGGACTCTCGGGGTCTCTGCTGCTCCTTTCCTCCAGCCAGGATACCCTGACTCTGGTTTTATGCAGAGTTAAAGGAGAAGGGGTCATTGTCCACAACTCACAGAACATTTCAGAGGAACTCTGGCCCGAGCAGTAAGAGGCAAATCATAAGAACCCAGGTGACTGGTGCGAAATGTTCCTCTTTGAAAGGAAGATACACAACCTGGATCCACAGACATTCTCTGGTCTCACTCTCTGACCTTCCTTCTGGTTGGAGGGCCTCAAGCCAGCAGATACTCTCGCTTCTTCTTCCTAGCCATTGCCATCACTGTGGCAGGAAGCGTCTGAGATACCATCAGCTCCCTCCCGGGGTTCATACCCTGGGAACCTCCCTGTGGGGCTGGACCAGTGACCTGTTTCCAAGTGGTGTGGCAGAAGGGGTAGGATGCCTCTTCTGAGATTAGGTTATAAAACGACGGTGGCTTCTGTCTTGGTTGCTCACCCTCTTCCTCCCTTCTCTTCCTGCCCCATCTCTCTTTCACCATTTGCTCTGGGGGAAGCCAGCTGCCTGGTTGTACCAACAGTTAGTGAGGATCCAAGGCCTGCCAAAGCCTGGGGTGATCTTGGAAACAAACCCACTTCCAACCAAGCTTCAAGATGCGTATAATCCTGGCTGACAGTTTGCAGCCTCATGAGGAACCCTGAGGCAGAACCACCCAGCTAAGCCCCTGTCAGAGTCCTAGCTTTCAGAAACTGTAAGACACTAATGTTTGTTTTTCTCATCCACCATCACCATCACCACCATCATCATCATCACCACCATCATCATCATCACCATCATCACCATCACCACCATCATCATCATTACCACCATCATCATCATCACCACCATCACCATCACCACCATCACCACCATCATCATCATCACCATCACCACTATCATCACCAACACCACCATCATAATCATTACCACCATCA
>NW_022589788.1:762808-769767 GCF_004348235.1 Phoca vitulina | reverse complement strand
CATCACCACCATCATCATCATCACCATCATCACCATCATCACCACCTTCATCACCATCATCACCATCACTATCATCATCACCATCATCATCACCATCATCATCACCATCATCACCACCATCACCACCATCATTTCTTCCTGGTCCATAGCACTTTTCACATGTGTTCTCTTAATCAGCACAATGCCTGAAGATAAGGACACTGGGACTCAGAGAGACAGGAGCCACAGCTCCGTGCTAGCTAGCTGACAGATGGCAAGGACGAGACTGGAGGCCACATCTAACTCCAAATGCATGCTGAATCCCCTCCCAAGGCCTAGGACAGAGCCACTGGCCCTCTTCTGGAGAGTGCTCTTTGGCCCAAGGGGGAAGGGAATGCCATGGCTGGGCCCCACAGAGAGAGCTGGGAAAGGTGGGGCTGGTCAGGAGAGGGTTCCTCCCCAGCCCGATCCCCTGATCCCTGAGTCCTTGAGCTCTGCCTCCCTGAGAGTGTGCTCCAGCAGCCTTATTCCTCGCCGCCCATGCTCCAGTCTCCCTGGGAGCCAGAGCCCTGAGTCAGCAGTGCTGCCCACCATTGTCACAGCATCCCAGTTTTAACATGATGTTCAGCATCCATGCTGCTGAAGGTGACAGCGCCACCCTGAGAGAAGAGGCGGTGGGGGGTGAGGGGGGAGGCAGGGACTTGGAGGAAGTGGGAGCGTCCAGGCCCTTAGCAAGTCAACCCCCAGCAGGGGTGCCTCGCCCTGCTCCGTGGGAAGCCCCCACTGGGTTCCTCTCAGGATCCACGCAGTTCAGGGAGCTCAGGGCCCCCCTCAGCCACACCCCCTCTCCTGTGGGATGGCCTGCATGCCCTCAGTGATAAGAGTGCCATCCACAGTTCAGAGGGGAGGAGCGTGTCCTTCCCAGGCGCTGGACTCGTGGGCTGCATGGGCCAGGCTTGAGGTCTAGGGCTGATAGCAGACCCGGCTGCATCCGCGTGGAGAGCCGCCTGGATGGCACAAAGGGGCAGGTAGCCTGGTGACGGTTTGTGCTGGGGTGCTAAGGGCCCCCTCATCATCCCACATCACTAAGCCCAGCCCCTGGTCCTAGCTTGGTTGCTCCCCTCTGCCTGGTGCACCCTGCACTGCCCTCAGACCCCCGCTTCTCAGGGAAAATCAGTCCGACATCCAGGTATTTCCGGCTTCCCATCAGGCCCCGGAGGCCTGATGTTGCCTGTGAAAGTGACTCACACGGTGTCCCCTTTAACCGGGGCCATTAATTGATAACAATTAATCTGCCCAGGAGAGAGATCAAATGAAGATTGTGTCCCACAGCAGCCACGAGTATTGACTTTGTTATTCCAATTAACCACTGGCCAGAGGGGCGCTCTGGGGAGGTGTGCACCCCAGAGTCACCCCACAGCTGCTCTGCCCTCTCTGGCTGACCCGGCAGCCCTTCCCGCCCGGCTGCCCGGCCCTCCGCTGGGCAGCGGCTGCTCAGGACTCCACAGTGTGCTCACCTCACGGCTGATAACACTGCCCATTAGAAGAGCTGCGTGCTTGCAATTAACTGCTTTATTTAGAGCATTTTCTCCCCTTCAAAGAGCAATTAGATTTCTGCCGCCTTTGGAAAAAGCAAACGACCTGGAGCAAGACACCCTATAAATCAGGCCCCAGGGCGGGCAAATCCCTGCTTTGGCAGGTGCCTGGTGGGAATGCTGCCATTGTGGGGTGGGGAGCTGTGCCCTGCAGAGAAGTCCCCCGAGCCCCCTCTAGGCCTGTCCAGGCAGAAGCCATCGGACTGTGCTCTGGGAGGGAGGACTGTGCCTTATTGTCTGGGTTTGGAGCAGCAGAGCCCTAAACACCTGCAACCCCCCACCCCTCCCCCAGCCTCTCCCCTCCCCCCTCCCCCCTCCCCCCTCCCCCACCGGCTCCTCCATCCCCATCCCCCCCTCCTTCCTCCTCCCCACTCTCGGGGCTCTTTTCCCACCCCTGCCCGCCCTACTGACTGTCCTGCGGAACTAACTCGTGAGTCGGCTGGTGCCCCTGAGTTTGCTCTGGGCCCTGGAGCCCTGCAGAGGCAGGAGGTGACAACAAAGCCACATCCCAGCCCCCATCCCTGAGGCCTGGACTCCCCAGGACCACTCACACACTCAGGGGGATGACAGGCATCAGGACAGCAGACCCACGGAGGCCCGACGAGCAGGCGCCAGGCTGGGGAGGGCGCGTGACCACCAGTAGCGACTGGTCTCCAATGGGGAGAGGAAAATGTCCTGGAACCAGGTAACGCGGTTAGCTGTACGCCCTCGCGACGGCGTGAAGAAGATCACAGGACCGTGCGCTTTAAAGCGGGGGATTTCGGGCGCCTGGGTGGCTCAGTTGGTTAAGCGACTGCCTTCGGCTCGGGTCGTGATCCCGGCGTCCTGGGATCGAGTCCCGCATCAGGCTCCCTGCTCCGCGGGGAGCCTGCTTCTCCCTCTCCCACTCCCCCTGCTTGTGTTCTCTCTCTCTGTCAAATAAATAAATAAATAAAATCTTTAAAAAAAAAAAAAAAAAAAAATAAAGCGGGGGATTTCGTGTTACATGAATTACATCTCAATTTTTAAAAACGGGGAAAAATCCCTTACAACTTAATGCTAAGAAGACAAACAACCCAATTAAAAACGAGCAAAAGATTTGAGCAGATCTTTTTTTTTTTCACCAAAGAAGATTCGGGGATGGCAAATGAGCACACGAAAAGATGCTCCCCACGCTCCGTCCCTCTGGAAATGCACGTTCCCGACACAGCGGCCCCTCCAGGATGGGCTGCAACCCAAGAGCAGGACCCGAGTGTGCTGCGGGGAGGAGCTCTCCCTGCGGCCAGAACTGAAAGCCTCAGGGTCAGGAACAACTTGGCCACGTCTTAAAAAGTTCAAGATGCACCAGCTAGTGCACCCCGAGGTTCCTGCCCAGGGGAATGCAAGCGTGTGTCCACGTGAAGACCTGCCCACGAACGTTCACAGCAGCTTTCCCTGAAACAGCCCACACTGGAGCCTGCCCTGTGTCCCCGACAGCTGAGTGGATGGGCTGCTTCCTGTGCACACTCAGCACGAAAAGGGGCACAGCACAGTCACACACAACACCCTGGTGAACCTCAAGATGATGCGGAGCAAAAGGAGCCAGAGGAGAAAAGTACATTTGTAGAAAATTCTAGAAAGAGAAAATGAATCAGTGGTGACAAAAAGATCCATGACTGCCAGGATGGGGTGAGGCCCGAGGAGGGTTGCGGGGGTGGGGGTTGGGAGGGGCAGAGGCAGCTTTGGGGGTGGGCGTGCCCGTCATCCAGGTCATGGGGATATTTTCATCAGCATAAACACCTGTCAAGACTGTGTGGAGTTTGTCATATGTCAACTACACTTGGATAAAACTGTTTTATTTTTTATTTATTTTTTTATTTTTTTAAAAGATTTTATTTATTTATTTGAGACAGAGAGAATGAGAGAGAGAGAGAGCACATGAGAGGGGGGGAGGGTCAGCAGCAGAAGCAGACTCCCCACTGAGCAGGGAGCCCGATGCGGGACTCAATCCAGGGACTCCAGGATCATGACCTGAGCCGAAGGCAGTCGCTTAACCAACTGAGCCACCCAGGCGCCCCGATAAAACTGTTTTAAAAAGTGACCCCCCCCCGCCCATCCCGGAGCCGTCCTGCCTTCCTGGTCATTTGCCTGTGTCCCCTGAGTGGGCCTGGCAGGTGGGCATCAGTCTTGAACCTTCTGGGACCTCTGCCGGATGCGCCCCCAGCCCCTAGGAGGCCTTGAGCCCCTCTTCCTGCCCCTTGCATGGAAGCAGGGGCTCCCTGCCCAGCAAGTGTGGGCAGTGAACACCAGGGGAGGCCAGGTAGGAAGCAGTGAACACTGCAGAAAGCATCTTCAGACTGCGGAGTGCAGATTGCAGGGCCGAAGGGAGCTGAGCAGCTCACACGCCCTGGCCCTGAGCATGGTCACACCCGCAGATTCCTGACACCTGTGCTCTGCCTGCCCATCCCCTCCTCCACAGGATCCGGTCCAGGGCTGGCTTTGAGCCTCGGCTCTGCTACGTGTCCCGGGTGAGGCCCTCTCTCCAAGGCCTCAGTTCTCCCACCTGTAGAATGGGCCCCAGGTGCTGCCCTCCCTGTTCTGACCAGTGGGGGCAAGGTGCCGCCTAGAGGGTCATGTCCTGCTGGACCCCATGGTGCTTCGGGACCTGCTGCCCCCACCAAATGGGGTCAGAGGGAGACCTTGAGGCCTGGCTGCTGCCTGAGGGGGTGGGCTAGGTCTGGAAGGATGGGAGGGAGAGAAGCACACTTTCCTCCCCTCCTCTGCCCCGGCTGCACAGAGCCCACCCACCAGGAAAACAGGCAGTAGGTCCGGAGCCCTTCTCTCCCCAGATGCCCCCCGCCCAGGTGCCCACTCCATCCCCCATCCCAGCCCCAGGACCGGCCCAGCCTGGGTCCCCGCCTGTCCACGGGGGCCTATCTGCATTTACGAAGCTGAACCTCTGCAGCTGCCAACCTGCCACGGCCCAGGGAAACGGGATTGCCCCAGACAGAGAACAGGGACACCAAGTGTGAAGAATTGGGCTGACAGCACCGCGCTGATAGCTTGTTGAATGAGTGAGCGTGACTCGGAGGGAAATTTACATTTATATAGTGCATTTCACCAGGGCCTGGCCAGGGCCGCACAGCTCCTGCGAGACCCAGGCCGCCAAGCCCCACCCCTGCCGGCCACAGGGACGCAGCTGTGAGCCTGGTCGGATCCAGGTCAGCAGAACCGGAGCTCCAGCCTGCCGGGGGTCTGTGGAGGGACCACCACGAGGTCCCCCAGGTTCCCCAAGGGGCCCTGTGCCCTTCCAGCCTCACCCCCACCCCACAGCCACCCTGGGGAATGCCAGCCTCCACCCCCAACTTCACCCTCTGCCTGCTGACACGGGGGTCACACCAGGAGGCCAGGGAGGGGCCTCAGGAGGAAACAAGCCCCCAGCACCCCGATCTGAGACTTCCAGCCTTGGCACCAAAAGGAAATAAATTCTGTTCTTTGAGTCGCCTGGTCTGTGTTACTTGGTCACAGCAGCCGGAGTGACTGAGACACGCCATCAGGGCCGAAAACCAGAGGAGAAATGACCCTTTTTTTTATAGGTGATGTGGCCGGATCCGGGGAAGAATTGGCTGAAACCAGATCTGGTGGTTACTCCCTCCCGTAAGGGGCTGAAAGCAGAGAGAACAGCGGGAAAGCAGTCCCGTCCTGCACGGACAAAGCTCCCAAGCCCCCAGGAGGGATGTGAGGACAGGAGGAAAAGGCCTATCCCAGGACAGAAAGGATGAACATGGACAAGACAGTGTCTACCACCATCTCCCGATAGAAACGGCCCACCAGGGTTGGTTCCCGGGTGGTTCCTGCGTGGTTCCTGCGTGGTTCCTGCGTGGTTCCCTGGCAACAGCACCAGGTACGTCCCAAGGAGGAAGGCAGCAGAAAGCACCACCAGCGGGCACTGGCCACGGCCACGACGGAGCCACGGCCACGACAGGGTCACAGCCACGACAGAGCCACGGACTTGGCCCCCTGCATGCTGAGATTAGAACAGCTCCAGGGGACCTCTCGGGGTGGGAGGGCAAAGGTGGGACGAGCTCATGAAAGGGGGGGAGCAGCTGCTGAGCACCCCCCCACTCCCCAGAGCAAAATAAACTAGGGATGAAACCTCCCGCATTCTTAAACACAGTCTCAGGGGAGAGAAAACTTTGAAGCTACACAGAACAGAGAAGCCATGAAAGATTAGTAAGTTTGACCACGTAAAATCAAGTATTTCTAAACGGCAAAAACTGCCCCTTCATAAAAAGACAAATGGGGTGTGGGGTAGGGGTATTTGCAACCCATCTGAGAGATGGACGGCTAATATCCTTAAACAGGAAAAGCTCCTAAAGAGGAAGAGGCCCAGCAATGTCAGGAGACAAGCCAAGGCCTGGAGGAAGGGGAGCGGCCCTGCGTCCTCCCCGGACCAGCCTGGCGGACCCTCTGCGCTGCCCCCCGCTGCCCTACTCCATCCTCGCATGGGGGGCTTGGCCCTGGCCCTCCCGGGGAAGCCGCCCCATGCAGCTGGCCTGCCAACTTCTGCCAGGCGGTCACGCAGGCCCTGCCCCCAGAGGCAACCGCGCTTGCTTTCATGCTCGGCTGCCACCATCTTGAAATTCTTATTCTTCTTAAGTAAGGGGCCCACAAATCCTCTCCTCGGCCATCTGAGAACCCCCTCGCGTCCCAGGGCTCGTCTGCTCCCTGACGCCTTGAGATCTTTGCTCGCTGAGTTTGTGCCCCAGGCACTGAAAGCCCTGTTTTTCAGGACAAAGGCAGCCTGTCACCTCCTCTGTGGAGCCCTTCCTGGCCCCCAGCTGGCCCCCACGGGCCCCGGGCATCCCCTCTGCCCCCTGAGCTACAGAGACGCTGTTCCAGCCACTGCTGAGGCTGCTGCGTGTGGCTTGTGACATGGAGCCCAGCTCCACGGCGGAGGACTGTCCCCGGGTGGGGTGGGGAGGGACCCCACCAGCTGCCGCGCTCGGAAGCCCATCCTCACCATGGCGTTCAGCCCCCGCCTGTCCCACTTGGCACTCCCAGGCCACCCAGTCTGCTGCCGCTCTGTTCTTGGGGTGTGGACCCTGGGGGCACTGGGTGCCGCTGGAGCAGGGCCATGTGGCACCGGCCCTTCCTCAGTCCCTGAGTCAGCCCCTGACTCCATCCCCAAGTCTGTCCCGAGTCAGTCCCCATCATCCTCCGCAAGTCCATCCCCATTGTCGCTCCCCATTGTCAGTCCCCGAGTCTGTCCCCATTGTTAGTCCCCGAGTCAGTCCCCGAGTCAGTCCCCATTGTCTGTCCCCTAGTCCATCCCCATCATCAGTCCCTAAGTCTGTCCCCATTGTCATCCCTGAGTCCGTCCCCATCATCAGTCCCCAAGTGCGTCCCCGAGTCTGTCCCTGAGTC
>NW_022589788.1:724677-762798 GCF_004348235.1 Phoca vitulina | reverse complement strand
CCCCATCGTCAGTCCCCGAGTCCGTCCCCATCGTCAGTCCCCGAGTCGGGCACCACACCCTGTCCCCCCTGCTCAGCTGACACTCTTGGGGCCTCTGGAGGCCCTGTTCTGGGGCAGCACCAGCCCCCACAGCTGAGGGTGTGCTGGGCAGCAGGGCAGCCATCCTGGCCAGGCTTTCTGGAAGACAGAGTAGCCGGGGCCTCTGCTTCTGGAGGGAGAAGACGCAGGGGATCTTTGGCCAAGGAGCTGCCCCTTTCCCAGAAAGCAGTCCTGCCCCCAAGGATGAGGACCACCTGTCCTATGGGGAAGGCTCTGCAGGTGTTTTAAATAAAACTCACTTTGATTCCCTGAGTGCAGAGGGAGTCTCAGCACTTCCAGGGGCCCATCCGTCACCTCCCCAGAAGAGGAGGGAGCGGGTTTATCATGTCGATCACAAGTACATGGGATTTACATATTTTGTACCGGGAGGGAGAGGGTAGAGGGCAGGTCTTGGCCCAAGAGACCAAGGCCAGGTGGAGGCTGGGCCATGTCCTCTTGCGATGGCTGAACCTGGGGGAGTTGGGGTCCAAACAGCATGGAGAGCCCCGCCGGGGCCCCAGTTGGAGACAGGGGAGGAAAGGAGGGATTGCCCTAAACCATGAACCGCGAAGTCCTCTTTCCCCGCCATGTCCTCCCTGGTGGCCTGCTGGAGGCGGACCTTGGGACCCAGTAGCCCCTCTTGCGCTGGCCCCCTGACCCTCTTGGCCTCCTGCTGCATCCGAGGGGGCCCAGGTCACGTGCACCAACCAATCCCCTGGCCAGGGTCGTGTCCCTTCTCTGACTTGGGCCAGTCGGGCCCAATTCCGGAGCCTGGCCGTGATTCCAGGCTCCCCGGACGGCCCAGAGCCCATTTCTCCCACCTTGCTCAACTGCCCGGTCACTTTAGAGAGACAGCGGACATGAGGGAGGCGCAGAGCAGGGGTGTCAGGAGGGCCGGAAGCCCCTGTACGTAAGCACTGCCCAGTGCAAAGCTGAGCAGGTGCCATCAAGTCCTCACAGCCCAGGCCCCTTCCAGCCACTCCTGTGTGTGCTGTGTGTGGCTGCCCCTAGGAGAGCAGGGGCCAGGGAGAGCAGGGGCCAGGGAGGGCAGGGGACAGGGAGGGCAGAGGGCAGGGGCCAGGGAAGGGCAGGGGCTGGGAAGGGTAGGGGCCGGGGAAGGGCAGGGGCCGGGGAGGGCAGGGGCCGGGGAGGGCAGGGGACAGGGAGGGCAAGGGACAGGGAGGGCAGAGGGCAGGGAGGGCAGAGGTCAGGGGCCAGGGAAGGGCAGGCGCCGGGAAGGGTAGGGGCTGGGGAGGGCAGGGGACAGGGAGGGCAGGGGCCAGGGAAGGGCAGAGGGCAGGGAGGGCAGGGGCCAAGGACGGCAGGGGCCAGGGAGGACCAAGTCAGTGAAGGTGGGAGAAAAGAGGCCCCAGGTCAGTGTCAGGAACCGGGAAGGACAGGCCCTACTCCAGAAATGGCCCTGATTGGCCCACGTCAAAGGCAGGGCTCTACCCTGGCCAGAGGATTGGCCGGCCTAATCATGCGCGATGAGAGCCTGGGTGGTAAAGACCTAGCGTCAGGACGTGGGCCAGAAGGATGGGGATAGGTGAGCAGGGCTGATGTGCAGGCGGGGTCGGGGACCAAGGCCCTGCAGGAAATAGCCCGCAGTCCCCCTTCACGCAGCTCTGCACCGGGCTGGGGTGGGTGTCCCTCCTCTACTGGGGCGGGGCGAGAGTGGGGCAGATAGGCGGGCTGGCTGGCTGGCAGTGGTGAGCTGGCCGGGCCCAGGGCCAGAGCCACGGGCGCTGTGGCCACGGTAGGTCTTGGGCAGAGCGGCCAGGTCTCCTGAGGGACCCCCCAGGGGAAATGTTCCTGGGACACGGGCTCCCCAAGCAGGCTTTGGCTTGATTTTTTATGCTGCCTGTGAGTTATCAATCTCCGCTCTCTCCAAGACAAATGCCGCGTCAGGCTGGCCGCCTGGACCCCCTATTTATCACCATTTAATATATATTAAAGTGCTCTCACCTCTGATTGCAAAAACAAACAAAAAAAGCTGCATCAATCATGGTGCAGCAACAGGCAGGAGGTGGGTGGGGTGTGGGGTTGGGGGCGGGCTGGCCCAGCGAGCAGAGGGCATGCCCTATGGGTAGACCAGCGCTCCCCACCCCGCCGCACAGTCGTTCCCGGCACAGGGAGGAAATGGGCACACAGGGGCCCATGGCCGCAGGTGTCCCACCGGGACGGGGCTCCTGCTAGAGCTCACACCTCAGGCCCACCTCTGGTCAGCTCTCAGCCCTCGCCGGCCCGGCACTCCCTGCGGAGACCATCTCAGCACCGGTGGTCAGGGTGTACGGAGCCCGGGGGGCAGGAGAGCCGTACCCCTCTCGGCACAGGCCGCCCAGGAAAGGGCCCTCCGGGCTAGGGCGCCGTGAGGCCCGTCGGTGCTGGACCCTGGGCCTGCCGGCTGTTCGTAGGGCAGAATCTTCCACCAGGAGAAACAGACCCCTTCCGGGGAAACATGGGAACCCAAGCACAAGTTCCAGCTGGAGACAGCACAGGGAGAACATACCACTCCCCGTCCAGCCATTGGCCACCGCTGACTTATCAATGTGGTGGTAGAGACAAGATGCTGTCGATGTGGCCCATGGAGCTCGGGCGCAGCGGGTACACGGCCCCCTGCGGACGCGTGCGGGGCTGGGCCCAGGGCCTGCAGCCTGTGCATCAACAGGCACCCACCCCCACCCAGCGCCCGGGGTCCCAGCCCCCCTCCACCACCGCCTCCCAGTCGCCACTGTCCACTCCCCCTCCCATCCCATTACCAGCCAGACCCCTGCGCGTGGAGCTCTGGGCAGCCCCCAGCAGTGGGGGCTGCTGGGACTGCAGTGGGAGGGAGGGGCACGGGCTCGGGCCACTAAATCAGTCCACGCCTGTCACCAGCTCGGGGCCGCGGGAGCCGCCCGAGCGGAAATAACAAATGGCTGTCATTGTGGAGCCAAAAACCTGTGATTATAATTATCACATCCTCGGTGACCTTGCGTAAACTTTAATCCCTCTCCAATGGAGCATTTAAATAGCCTTCGGTGCGCACCGCAGAGCCCCCGGCCCGCCCGCCGCGCCCCCAGCCCCAGTGGCTCCCAGGGGACAGGGACGCCTCTGGAACCGCAGCGCCTGCCCCTGGGCGCGTGCTCACTGGGCACTGAGCTGGGGCTGCCTGTGACCCATCGCCCCCGCCTCACAGAGGCAAGCACAGGGAGGTGGCTCCAGGGCCCTCTGACTTACCCTGTGTCCTGCGGTGCTGTCCAGGGGCAAGGACAGCGGAGGGCTCAGCCCTCCTGAGGTAGGGGGCACCAGAGGGGTCCCTCAGACCAGGGCTCCATGCTGGGCTCTGCAGAAGTGGGGAGAAGCTCAGTGGGGCCAGAGAGAGCCAGGCGGCGGCAGAAGAGAGGAGAAAGCAAACCCACAGAGCCCTCGGGGTGGGAGGGAGCAAGAGAGGGCTCAGCCCGCCTTCCCCCTGCACTTGTCCTCACGAGGTGACAATTGTGGGGAAGCAAGCTCACACATGTGCACACAAGAACACAGTTTGAGCACACGTGTACTCGTGCACACACACGCACATGCACACCTGCGTGCTTATCCATACAGCCCAGTGCACACAGAGACAGGCACACGGGCACACGTGTCCACAGTCGTGTGTGAACACGCATGAACACAGGCTTACGTGCACACACGTGTGCAGGGCTGCATGCATGAGCATGCACACACGAGCACACAGACGCCCATGCCCACATGTACAGTCATGCGCGTGAACACGGGCTCATTTGCACACGCGTGAGCACACACACGTGAGCACACAGGTGCCCATGCACACATGTGCAGTCATGCGCGTGAACATGGGCTCATTTGCACACGCGTGAGCCTGCACACGTGAGCACACAGGCGCCCATGCACACACACGAGCACTCCCCTGCACACGTGCGCTCCCTGATGTTTGCCTATGTTCACACACATACACACAGGCCCCCCTGTGTGCACACTTGGTCACGCTGGTATCACTGCATCCTTGGGGTAAGTCAGAGGCTAACAGCTCTGGGTTCCGGGGTGGGCGATGGTGCTGGCCCCTGAGACAGGGAGCGCCATGGAGGTGTGCTCAGGGCGCCCCGTGCGAAGGGCTGGCTGGAGTGGGGCCAGGGGTCTGGGGTAGCAGCTGAGCCTGCGATGGGGAAGAAGGCACAGGTGGGTCAGTGAAGGGAGCCACGGGCCCAGGACTGAGCCCTGAGAAACCTCCACATGAGGAGGCAGAGGAGGCCAGCCTGGTAGAGGCAGAGGAAGAAGGCCGAGCAGATGCAGGCCAGGAGGACACTGTCCTCTGAGTGGGGAGGGCCAGGTCCAGAAGGAGCGTGTGGCCCCAGGGCCCAGAGGGCGCACGATAAGGTGCCCCAGGGGGTGGCACAAAGAGGTCTTAGGGGCCCTGCCTGAGGCATGACCTCCTGGGACGGGGCGCCCTAGTGGCCGGCAGGGTGGAGGCTGCAAGTAGAGACCAGGCACCGATGGGTGGCCCCCACCCCCACCGAAGGGTCGCATCTCACTCTCCAACCAGGGTCAACCACCTGCGGCCCCATCACAGATGCGGAAGCCCAGGCTCAGGGGGTGGGGTGGGTGGTGGCCTAAGAGTTCAGACAGAGGCCACATGCCCGCTCCAGTGGGGGAAGCCTCGGGGGCCACGTGGGCTTCGAAGGACCTCGGGCCACACAGGCCACACTTCCCCAAGGACTCTGTGTGCCACCAGGCGGGGAAGGCTCCCGCAGCTCAAAAGAGGGAGCCACGCGGGGCCCTCCACACCTGCTGGGCCTCAGTTTCCCAACCAGTCTTAGCTGAGGGCAGAACCAGGGTCCCCGAGACGGGGGGTACTCTGGAGCCTGTGGGGCGTCGTGGGCCAGGCCTACAACAGTGGCAGGGACACGCCCGTAGTTCACGGGCCAGGACCTCAATTACCGCCCGCAGATGCGCAAATGTCAGCAGCGCCTCCTGTGCCCTCGGCCGCGGAGTTTGGGCCTGGAGTGGCGGCGGCCCTGGCCTGGCCTGGAACAAGGCACTCACAACTCCCATAATTGCCGGCTGCCATGCAGTCACCCTTGACAGGCTGTCTCCACCCGTCCAGGTGACACGCAGCCCCCAGCCTCCACACATCCCCTCCCCGTGGGGTCCTCACTGCAGCGGCAGGATGTCTGGGGGCAGCTGGGCAACGGCTGACTCTCCCTTCTCGTGGGGTGGGGGCAGGGTGGGGGCCCCCTTGTGACCCAGAGACGTGCACACACGAGGAGCTCGGTGCCTGTTAGTTCTTACCCCCACCCTTCCAGATAGTCCTGGGCCCTCTGGAACGTCCCCCGAGAAACCAAGGGTGAGAGAGAGCGGAGGGAGACTCGCTGTGGCGGTGCCGACCCCCCTGCTCCAGAGAGCAGAGACATGGCTGCCTGTGGCGGGAGCGTGTGGGCGCGGGGTGGGGAGGAAACTTCAGAGAGTGGCCGTCATGGGAACACTCTTGCAAAGCCCGCTCAGGGGCTCCTGGAGGTATGACGTGGGGCTGTGTCCCCATCTTCACGGTCTGCCCCCACCCCTCAGGGCACCCATGAATGGACGCCCCCTTTCCTGCCGTGTGTACTCAGCCTGCGACTGAAGCTCATGAGAGCCAGGGACCCGCACCCTCCTTCAGGGGCTGGCCTCCACCTGGTCTGGGCTGAGAGAGACAGGTGTGGTCGGGAGGTTGGCCAGCAGTGGGGTGGGAATGGAGGAGACCCTGACCCAAGTTGTGGGGGCCCAAATCCTAAGCTGGGGGAGCAGGGACAACCCCAGCTGGTTCCAGACAGGGGCTATCTATCCTTCCATTTACCTGCCCACCCATTCATCGTCCTCCCTCCCTCATCCACCATTCATCCCTCCTCCATTCATCCATTCAAACACAAATTTATCTATCCATTCATTCATTAGTCCATCAACACTTTCATGAACCCATCTGTCCACCCCTCCACCCACCAGGCCCCATCCATCTCCATATATCTATATATCCATCCACCAACCATTCATCAATCCATCAACCTATTCATGCATCTATTTTTTCTGTCAGTCAGTTGACCCATCTGTATGGAGTCTGATGCCCATGAGCTGGTGCCGACCTTCCCTAGGAACACAGGGAGGCCGCCTACGTCCAGGTGAAAGCAGGTATGCGGGTGGCTGTAGGGGTGGTGGTGGTACAATGGGGGACTTCTGTTTTAGATTATCCTAGTTTCTCAGTGAATGAAGTAAGGACAGCAGCTGAGACTGAGGAGTAAGGAGTGTTGGCAATTTAAGGAGAGAAGAGAATGGCGGAAAGTGTTCCTGAAAGCAAGAATTTATGAGTGAGAAAGAAAAATGAAGTAGGTTGGCTAGGCAGTGCTTAGTACTCCTTGAACTATGGTCATAAATTTCGAGTGGTCAGCATGGTTGTGTGTTTGTGTGCAGCTATGTTCAGCCGCTTAAGTGTACCTACACATTCATCCAGGGGATATCTATCCCCTATCCATCCATCCCCAATCCATCCATCCATCCATCCATCCATTCCCCATCTATCTATCCCTCATCCTTCATCCATCCATCCATCCATCCATCCACCATCCCTCATTCATCCATCTATCCCCCATCCATCCATCCATCCCCTATCCATCCATCCCATACATCCATCCATCCCTCATCCATCCATCCATCCATCCATCCACCATCCCTCATCCATCCATCATCCATCCATCCATCCATCCATCCCCCATCCATCCATCCATCCCCCATCCATCCATCCATCATCCATCTCCCATCCACCCATCCATCCATCCTCCATCTCCCATCCATCTATCCACCATCCCTCATCCATCCATCCATCCATCCATCCCTCATCCATCCCCCATCCCTCATCCATCCATCCCTCATCCATCCATCCCCCATCCCTCATCCATCCATCCAGCCAGCCCATCCATCCATCCATCCACCATCCATCCCCCATCCATCCCCATCCTTCATCCATCCCTCATCCCTTATCCATCCATCCATCATCCACATCCATCCATCCATCCCATCCATCCCTCATCCATCCCCCATCCCTCATCCATCCTCCATCCCTCATCTATCCATTCATCCATCCATCATCTGCATCCATCCATTCATCCCCATCCATCCATCCATCCACCCATCTCCCGTCTACCCATCCACCCATCCGTCCCTCTATCTACCCATCCACCCATCCATCCATCCCCCTATCCCTCTATCTATTCATTCACCCTTCCTTCCTTCCATCTTTCCTCACTACCACCCATCCATCCTCTCTTCATCCATCATACCTGCTTCATCCCTCCTCCATTCCAGGGAATGGTATGGGGACAAGATACTGTTCCTGCCTTCAAAGAGGATTGAAATCCAGAGTGGATAGAGGGGACAAGTGAGTGACCATGGAGGGATAATGCCCACAGCCACTGTGGGGTGGGGCAGTGCTCTGTCCCTCTGTGGTTGCTACAGGTCTGAGACCTTGCTCCTCAGCCTTCTGCTGCGCCCCAGAATGTATGGGAGACCTCTTGGATCAAAAGTGGTGTCACAGACAAGCTGTGAGCTGGGGCAGTACATGGGACCCCCTTCCTTCTTCCCACTCACTGAGCTTCTGATGTCTTCTACCTTTTCAGCCAAGGCTTGACCCCAAAGCCCACATGTCCTATAATCTACAAAAAAGCAAGAGAACATGAAAACTGTCCAAGTCCTTGCTGTGACTCCAGACTTTCTGCCCACTGTGGGGTGCGGGCAGGAGTGGGCAGGGGCTGGGGTCCACGGGCCCCCCCAGCAGGGCACCCTGACGGCAGTGTGGGCGGGGGCTCGGGTCCACGGGCCCCCCCAGCAGGGCACACTGACGGCAGTCACCGGACCTCAGGAGGCACCGTGTCACTCAGCTGCCCCTGGACCCGCAGAGGATGCAGCTGCCGCCAGAGGAGAAAGCCTGAGGCTGCCTCCAGGGCTCCCTACGGGTCAGGCCAGGTCTTTCTGCAGCGGCTTTGTCATGAGGGATGCTCGGCGGGATAGCATGGCCGCACCCGGCCGGGCACACATAGAACTCAACACAGGGCTGTGACTGACCCAGCAGCTCCAGTCAGCGGCCAGCTGTGTGCACCCAGGCGCGGAAGCGGGGGTGGCTGAGGGTGAGGGCCCCCCCGCAGCTGCCGTGTGGCCCGCAGGGTGGGTGCGCGGGCTGGAGCCGGCAGGCGGGTGCACACCTGAGCGCCGCCCCACACCTGCACCTGCCGTCGGAGCTCACGCAGGCAGGTAAACACGATGTCACTCTTAGCCCCGGGACACACGCGAACAGGCCCAGGGGCAGGGCCGTGCCGCAGCTGCGGTGCTCTCGGCCCTGACCCAGCACCCACACTGAGACCCTGGCGCCACGGGACCACCGCCCAGTCTCGCTCCGAAAGCCTCTTCTCGCATGGTGACCTTGAAAGGCAGAAGTCCCAAGTGATGGGGAGGGGAGAACGACCCTTGTCTGTTGCCGCCCCCCCAGCCGGCACTGTCAGCCTCCCAGCTGCCCCCACCCCTGCCCACAAGAACCTAAAACCCAAAACTTCCGTCTCTCCCACTCCTTCTCAGGAACGCTCAGCAGCTCAATCTTACCAGGCTTGTTACTCATGTGTCTCTTCTCCCAGCAGATGGAACAGAACCTCAGAATCACCAGGCCATGGCTCCACAGCACCAGCACGTGAACCTGGAGGAGGGGGCTCCAGGGCGGTTCTGGGGGGAAGTGGGATCCCACCGGGGGAACCGGCCTACACGTCCGCCCCACCCTCCAGCCCTCAGTCCCTGGAGGGCAGGGCCCATGCGTGGGGCTCTTCCTTTGCTTAGTCGAGGTCGGACCAACGGTGGGGGCCTTGTCGGTCTGCAGGAACAGAAAGACAGCTAGTGCTCGGAAGGCTCAGTGGCAGCTGTCTGTTGGCCCCTGGGCAGGCAGCCTGCACAGAGTGACCCTCTGCAGCCATGGGGGACCCTGGCCCCCCCGCTCCCCACTCGGCCCTGACCTGCCCTGTCTCCTCGTTCTTCCTGCCCCTGGCAGAGAGCCACAGCATGGAATGAGGCCCTTCACCGGCCCTCCACCTGCATCTGTCCACTGACTGCCACAGAGTTTCCACCTGGGGCCCAGTGCCACCCTCAGCCTTGGGTCGGCAGAGGACAAGGCCGGGAAGTCCCCCCGGAAGGCAGGTAGGAATGGGCTGCAGAAAACGCAGATGTGAACATGTTTGCCCACAACCTACAGACACACTGTGGCCCGCACGCAAGTCCCTCCTGAAGGCCGGTCACTCCTTCCTTCCTTCTGCACCATGCACCAAGTGCCCCTCGGCTGGGTGCTGGCCGGGGAGACCCTGGAGTCCCCACCTGGTGCCACTGGTATTGGTGACCTCACCTTAGCTGGAAGAGCAGGGAAGGGTCGTCGAATAGCCGAGGGGCAAAATCAAGTCACTTCGCCTCCAGCCTCAGCCACAGAGGCCGCCCCCATGGCCCGGCTACATCCGCACACGGGAGGCAGAAGCCCGGCAGCTTTCCGCAGGCCGGCCACGGGGCCCAGCTCCACGGCTGGCTTGTCTCCTGATCCCAGTTCCGGGCAGTCCTGGAGCCTCCTGGGCTCAGAGCACCAAGAGCTCAGGCAAGGCAGAGCCGAGCCCACGTCAGACCCGGGGCAGCCCTGACTCTGGGCTCGGGGGTGCTGGGGTGTCCGTGGCTGCCAGGGCTTCCCACCAAGGCCCACCTGCCCACAGGAGCCCCCGGGAAGACCTGGCCACAGTGTGCGTCCGTGGGTAGATCTGCCCCCAAGGGAAACAAGACTGGGAGGAGGAGGGACTGAGCCGCCCTTTCCCCGGGGCTCCTGCCGAACCCAACAAACACTGCCTCCTGGAGAACCCACCCCACCTCTGAGCGCGGGAGGGAGGCGGACAGGAAGCCAGGCATGTGCGGGGAAAGCCCCATTAATAGGCACACATGTGCACACCACACACACACACACTCACATATACCACACACGTGCACCCAGGTCTGTGCACACACGTGCACACACCTCATTCCCGCCCAGACAGAAGAGAGCAGCTCAGGGCCCTTTCCCCAGATGTGTCGCTCTCCCGGGCCTCTGCTGGACAGAACAAGTCTGCCCCAAGCAAAGTCTGCCGGCCGCTACCTCCACTGCTGCCCCCCGGGCCCCCCCGGCACCCGATAAGGCCGTGGCCGGCACGCAGAAGTGGACAGCCCTGTGCTCGTGGCCAGCTCCAGGGGCCCTGTGACAGGGTGGGACACCTGTGACTCAGGACTGAGGTTGGAGAGGGAGGTTGACTGAATAAAAGGAAGAAGTGGGTTCAGGTCTTGACTCAAAAGGGACCCTAGACTGCCCCTTCGTCTGACGTCACTCCTCGTGGTATGAGGCACCCTGGGGGCCTGCCCACATGCCTCTCAGGCCTGAGAACCAGCACAGCGGGCCCTGCCCAAGGTCACCAGGCCAGGCCCAGGCTGGGCCAGTCACATTCCTGCTCCCGCAAGTGATGGTGGGGCCTTGACCTGAGAAGCCTGTGTCCCAGGAGGAGAGCAAAGGGCCAGCGAGGTTCCAGAGATGGACAGGGGGCCCTGCCGGGCTCTGTGGTGGCAGCGATAGGGACCCCAACTCACAAAGCAGCAGGGAGAACTCTGCTTCCAGCAGGCAGGTGGACCAAGGACACCTGTTTCAGGCAAGGTTTGATCCGGCAGCTCTAAGGCTGTCCACAAGAAGCAGTTTCTCCTGCCCTTCCCGGTGACTTCAGAGGCCTTTCTGTGGGAGGACCAGGGCTGGGAGTGGCTCCGGGAGGGCCGAGGGGATGAGATCCAGCTGACACTCAGGCTGCCGGGCACAGACGGGCCCTGCAGGAGAGCAGAGGCAAGTTCAGTTTGGCTCATGCTGGAGCCGGGAGCACATGGTGGCTGGGATGGACGCTGTCCCCTGGAGGAGGGCAGGAAGGAGGCCGAGGAGGCCCATGGAGACACCTGCCCCCATGGCAACATGGCTCAACCTCCCTATGCCTGGCACGCATCAGGCTGCACACCCACCAAACGAAGGGCAGCCTGTCCCTGTGAGCCCTCAGGGGTCATGGGAAGACTTTGCCCTGTGGCCGGACCTCTGGAGGAGCAGGGGTTTGTGTGGCAGGTGGACAACAGGCCGCGCCCCCCATGGCTGCTCACGGCTGGTGACCACAGGTCACTCAGCCTCGGTGAGTATCAGTTTCCCTCGCTCAGGGCATGAAGGTGGGTCACAGAGGTGAGCTCCCTGGGGCCACTGGGGGCTCTGGACCAGCAAGTAGGGGTGGGTCACGTCGTCCCAGTGCCCAGCCATCCTGGTCAGTGGGGAGGGTGTCCACCAGGCCGGCGACCGCGACAGATGGGAAGGCCTTGCACAGATCCCGCCACACATCCCGCGAGGCACCCGGCTGGCCGCGTGCCCCTGGCGCTCTCTATGTGGCTGGACGGGGACTTGCCCCGGCCACTAAGGGGAGGGCCCCAGGCTCCGTGGTGGTGGTTGGCAGGGGAGCCCCCAGGCTGACCCCCACAACAGCCACGGGCCATCTGCTGGGAGCCACACCGTCCAGACCCCAGCTCGGGTACCCGCGTGCCGGGAGTAAGTAAGTTCATTACCTTCTACAACATGATAAGCCCCGTTCTGATTGCTGCATTAAGGGACAGAACTGCAAGATCATAAATTACAGGGATGTGCTCACGTGTCTGTCTCTCCAGGGCCAGGCAGGAGAAGTTAATTATTTTTATAGGTCCAGATAGGGCCCGGTTGATCAGGATGCCCGGTCCAGGGTCCGAGCCAGCAGGACGCAGGGCCCTGCCCACCCCTGTTAAGAGCACCCTGTGCCCGGCCTCCCCTTGCAGCCTCCGAGGCCCTCGGCCTCCCGTGGAGGAACAGGTTAATGGGTGTCTGCAGCTTCTTATTATTCCTGCCTGTGGAGAGGAGTGAGCCGGGCCCAGCCCTGTGAGTGGCCGGCGGGACCATCAGTATCCCTGAAGGATACTCAGCAATCTTTTTTTTCTCCCAATTGCCCACCACAGCCTATATTACAAATACATAAATCATAATGTTTCAACAAAAGCAAAATTTAATTTTCTCCTTTCAGCCGTTATCTGGGCCGGGTGGTATATGGCAGGCTGCGCTGGGCTCATTTATTACACCCACTGAATGGATAATGGCAGGCCCGGTCGATTGTCGCCCGCTTTGTTAGGGCTCTGAATGTGCCGCGCAGCCTGCGGTGGCCCAATCTCTCCACATCTGTAATAGATACACAGGACTCTATTATTCCTTGCCAGAGCAAAATTAAATAGTTGTGTGTGTGTGCCGGGGCGGGGGCCGGGCTCCTGGGAGGCGGAGGGAGCGCTCCATGAGCAGGCATGTTGGCCCGCCCGGCGCCCCCCGCCCCACCAGCCCAGCCCTGAGCCCGGGCAGGAGCTGCCGGGTTTCTGGGGAAACCTGCCACAGCCAGGCGGGAGTAGGCTCGGGGGGGTGGCAGGCGCTGCCCTCTTGAACAACAGATGCGGCTTGGAGAGGCTGGGGCTCAGCCGTCAGGAACTGCCCCCCTCCAACCTCCATGGCCTTATGATCTGCGCACACCCATCATTTGTACGATGGACCCATTTCACGGGCCCAGGAAACTGAGGCCCGTGAGGCTGAGGCCGGCCTGGGCCAGGGCAGCATCCAGCCCTGATCCCGTCGGCGACCCCTCCTCAGGCTCTGGTGTTCCTGGGAGAGCGGTCTGCTGGGACTGGGGTGTCAGAGGCTCCAAGGCCTCAGCCCATGGAGAAGCCCTGCAGATCCCAGGGCTCAGATCCCAGGAGCCTCACCTTGGGCTTGCAGAGCGAGGGAGCTCATGCCTCCACCACTCATGATCAGCCCTCGCCCCTTCCTGTCCAACGGAGCCCCCTCCACCACGCAGGCGGCAAGCACAGGCCCGTCCCCTGCAGGCACATACCCCCTTGCTGACATCCATCGGGTCGCTGAGTGCCGGGGGTCAGGAGCGTGCTCACTTCCCAGGTGAGCAGAGCAGGGCCCCTGGCCCCATTCCCCAGTGAGGAGACTGGGGCTGGCACCTTGCTCCATGAGCCAGTACGGCCAGGGTCCAGGGCCCCCTGCAACCCCGGGGCCCAACTCCTCCCTGCAAGTCCCTGGGGCCCTCAGAGGGGGATTCCCAGGACCCTCCCTGAACAGACTGCTGTGGCCCTGGAACCCGGGGCTGCCGGGACCCAGTGGGGCCACGGGAGGAGAGCCCTGCAGCTGGACAGCCGCCCCATTCAGCTCCTGGGGATCTGTCCTGGGGCGGCAGGAGGCGGGAGGGAGGTGTGGATGCTCTGGCGCGCGGGCCGAAGGTTACTTCCTGCCGTGTTTCTTCGTGCGTATCTGCAAACACGCTCTGACAAAATGGAGATGAAGTGTCAGTGAGGCCGCAGCCCATCCTTCATTTAACCTTTTTAAGCACCTTCCTCCTGTCGTCAGAGGCTTTCTGAGGATGCTGCCCAGCCCCCCGCCCACGGAGGTGCCCGGCCTATGTCTCCAGCCCCCCACAGACACAGGAGCCCGACGACCCCGGACTCCCGGGGCACAGCCAACTTGACCTGGTGCCCAGGGCTCTACAGCTGAGGGCCCCCCACGCCACGCGGGGTCCTGGCCTCTGCGGTCGCGGTGCTGCCCTCACTGTGACACCCCAGCTGAGCACCAGGCCACACAGAGAGCAGGGCAGCCGGGGTCCTCACATGGCAGGGGGCCCCCCCGTCCCAGGAGCCTCCATTCTGGGGGCTGCCCCATGCCCAGGTCCGGCAGGCGCTGAGAGTCCATGGCCAAGCCCCAGGTTGAAAGGCAACAACGTGGGGCCCCCGTGGTTGCAGTTCGAGCTGCTGTGGCCCCGGGGTCAGCGTGGCAGAGGAGGGTGCGCTTGTGGGTGTGGGGGGCAGGGACATAGGGCAACCGTGCTTTTTTCCTGGTCACTTCCCAAAACTGGTTTGTCCCTTAATGACTCTTGAGTGGATTTCTTAAGTTTCCGGTCACATTTGGCTATTAAAAGTCTGGTCTAGAACTTTAATCACAAACCCGATTCTGGTTGGTTTCCCCCGCCCTGCAAGAGCTCAGACCAGCGCTCAGACGCTCCCCTTTGTCTCTCCTTAGCACCCAGCGAACATTCACTGAGCACCTACTGCGCGCCAGGCACCGTGCTGGACGCAGAGGACACAGCAGGGAAGCCGAGACCAGGACCCCTGCCCTCGGGAGGGCGTACGGAGACAGAGACCGCCAGTAAGCATGCTAAACCAGTGTTTGAGCTGCTATGGGAGTGGGGGGCGTGGAGGGGCACTGGCTGCTTTCAGCAGGGTGTCAGGGTGACTGACAGTGAAGGGGGAGGTGAGGGAGGGAGAGTCCTGCAAAGGACCTGAGGCCAGACCTTTCTGACCTGCTCAGGACAGCAAGGAGGCTGCAGGGGCTGGCAGGGGGCGGAGGGGTGAGGCCCAAGCACAGGGAGCCGTGCACAACTCCGGGAAGGAAGGTATGACAAGGCTTGAGAGGCGAAAGAGAGGACACGCCCAGCAGCTCGTGGAGGAGACCCCAGGGTCCTGGGTGCACAGGGACATGGGTTGGAAGCCTCAGTGACCCAGCTGAGAGGTGATGGGGGGCTGGCCTGGGAGTGGCAGGAGGGTCAGACTCAGGATGTATTTTGAAAGTAGGGCCAACGGGACTTGTTAGGGGACTGTCTGGTGGGCGAGTGAAAGAGGGGAGTCAGAGGTGAGCCAAGATTTGACCTGAGCAGCTGCCCTCACCTGAGACGGGGGACAGAAGGGGACTGGCACTGGACACATCGAGGCTGACGTCTGTCCAAGCAGAGATGCTGAGTAGTGGTCGGATTTGTGAATGGCCAGCTGCGAGGCAACTCTGGTCTGGAAGTAGAACATGGGTGTCGCTGTGGACTGATGGGCATGTGACCCAGCAAGACGGTGTCAGAGGAGAGGGACGGGGCTCAGCCTGAGCCCTGGGCACGCCATCATTAAGGGGTCAGAGGGGAGGAGAGGCAGCAGAGGGGATGGAGAAGAAATGATTGGAGAGACAGGAGGGAAGCCAGGGTGAGTCATCTGGAAGCCACAGGACGAAAGCGTCCCCAGGAAGAGGGAGGAATGGTGGGGGGGCAGGGCGCATAAGGTGAGGACAAGAACAGTCCACCTGGTTTTAACACATGGAGGCCTTTGGTGACCTAATGAGAGCAAGAAAGCCTGACTGAGTAGATTTAAAAAGAACGAGGGAGCTCCATTTATGGGCAAGATGGAGTAAGACCTGTGTTTACCCTCCCACACGAAACAACTAGAAACCTAGAAAAGATATGTGGCTTCACGGCTTTGAAGGCACTGGACATCAGGCAAAGACAGGCAGTGACAATGGAGACCCAGAGCACAAAGGAGGTGAGCGCTGGATCTCCCTGTGTTGCTGCCTTAGGAAGCGTCCAGGCCGTGGTGCAGGGGGAGGTTCAGAGGAGCCGTGCGGCATCGAGCAAGTATGCTCACTGGAGTTCTCAAACGGGGAGGCGAAGACAGGAAGAATATTTCAACGATGATTGAAACTTCCAGTTTTGATGAAAACTATAAATCCACAGGTCCAAGAAGCTCAACAAACCCCAAGCACAATTCATTAAAACCAGTGATAACGGAAAAGTCTTCCAAGTAGCCACAGAGGGAAGGCACATTATGTGCAAAGACACAAACACAGGGTGACAACAGATTTCTCACTGGAAGAAGTGTGAGCCGGGAGATGATAGAGCATCTGTGAAGGGAGAGAGGTACAGCGGCCGACCTAGAATTCTTCACCCGATGAAAATATCTTTCAAACACAAAGGCAGAATAAAGACTTTTTCAGACATTAAAAAAAGCTGGAAGAATTCATCACCAGGAGAACCACATGATACAGAATGTTAAAGGACATTCTTCAAGCAGAAGGAAAATAATGCCGGATGGAAACCTGTATTTACACAAAAGAATAAAGAGCACCAGAAATGGTAACTGTGGTAATTGTCTGGAGCAAAAAAATAAAACATAATGCGTTGCGACATTTATAACCTGTGTAGAAGTAAAATGTACGACAACAGCATCACAGAGACCAGGAAAGAAGACGACAGGGGATGGTTCTGGGTAAGGTCCATACCATCATCCCAGTCGCCCTGCGCCACACGACGGCAGACTGAGACAAATTAAAGATGCAAGCTATAAACCGAAAAGCAGCCCTTGAAATAACAAACCGAAAAATTATAGCTCATAAGCCAACAAAAGAGATAAAGTCATAAGAAATACTCAATCCAAAAGAACACAGAAAAAGAGGGGAAAGGGGACAAAGGACAGATGGGACAAATGACAAAACGATGACAGATATATACCCCACATATTAGTGTTACAGTCCATGCGGCTGCCCAGATACACCGTCAAAAGGCGGAGCTTGTCTGGTCGGGTGAAAGCATCAGGACCCACCTTCGACCTGCAAGAAACCCACTGTAAATATAAAAACAAAATAGATGAAAAGTAAAAAGATGGGGAAAAGATAAATTATGCTAACACTCATTAGAAGAGAGCTGGAGTGTCTATACTACATCAAAATAGATTTCAGGGCCAAAGTATTACCAGGAATAAAGAGGGCCATTTCATGATGACAGAGGGTTAATTCATCAAGAGGATACAACAATTCTGAAGGGCACCCGGGTGACTCAGACAGTTAAGCGTCTGACTCTTGATCTCAGCTCAGGTCTTGATCTCAGGGTCCTAAGTACAAGTCCCGTGTTGGGCTCCATACTAGGCATGGAACCTACTTGAAAAAAAGAAAAAAAGAAAAGAGGACACAAAAATTCTAAATGTTTGTGTACCTAACAACAGAACTTCAAAATACAGGAAGCAAAAACAGAAAAACACAAGCAAGCAGAGACAAATCCACAGTTATAATCGGAGATTGCAACACCCCGCTCTCGATGCTGATAGGCTAAGTAGAGAAGATATCAGCAAGACTGTAGAAGACCATCAACCAAGCTGACCTAACTGATGCATAGAACTCTGCCCAGAACAGCATATTTCGTATTCCCAAGTGCACAAGGAACACCTATCAAGAAAGTGCATATATTGGGGCGCCCGGGTGGCTCAGTCGTTAAGCGTCTGCCTTCGGCTCAGGTCATGATCCCAGGGTCCTGGGATCGAGCCCCACATCGGGCTCCTTGCTCAGCGGGGAGCCTGCTTCTCCCTCTCGCACTCCCCCTGCTTGTGTTCCCTCTCTCACTGTCTCTCTCTCTCTGTCAAATAAATAAATAAAATCTTTAAAAAAAAAAAAAAAGAAAGTGCATATATTGGCCCAGAAAACAGGTCTCAGGGAATCTGAAAGTATTTAAGTCATACAAAGTATGTTCTCTGACCACATTAAACTAGAAATCAGTGACAGAAAAGTAGCTGGAAAATCCCTAAGTATTTGGAAGCTAAAAAACACACCTCTAGGGCTCCTGGGTGGCTCAGTTGTTTAAGCGACTGCCTTCGGCTCAGGTCATGATCCTGGAGTCCCAGGATCGAGTCCCACATCGGGCTCCCTGCTCAGCAGGGAGTCTGCTTCTCCTTCTGACCCTCTTCCCTCTCGTGCTCTCTGTCTCTCATTCTCTCTTTCTCAAATAAATAAATAAAATCTTAAAAAAAACACACACACACACCTGTAAATAACCTGGAGGTCAAAGAAATCAAAAGGGAAATGGGAGAATATTTTGAATTGAATGAAAATGAAAATATAACGTATCAAAAAATCTGAGATGCAGCTAACACAGAACAGTACTGGGAGGGACATTTACAGCACTAAGCATCTATATTGGGGAAAAAAACAAAAAAGATAATGAAGATCCTAAATCAATGGCCTCAACTTCCACCTTAAGAAATTAGGAAACAAGAGCAAATAAAACACAAACTAAACAAAAGAAAGAAAATAAAAAGCATCAGAGTGAAAACCGATGAACTAGAAAATAGGAAAACAATAGAGAAAATCAATGAAACCAAAAGCTCGTTCTGTGAGAAGATGAATAAGACTGAGAAGCCACGTCAACCAGGAAAAAAAGAGAGAAGATACAAATTACTCATTCCAACGATGGGAAAGCTGACAACTCCACAGACTCTGCTGAGGTTGAAGGGATAACACGGGAATACGAACACAGTTTATGCCTGTGAATTGGACAAAAGACACAAACTATCAGAACCCATTCAGGAAGAAATAGAAAACCTGCAGAGTCCTATAGCTACTAAAGATTAAATGTGTAGTTAAAAGCCTTCTCAAAAAGAAAACTCAAAGCCTAAATATGTTGTAAAGAAAAAAATAGTATCAATTCTACATAAACCCTTCCAGAAAACTGAAGAGAAGGGGCACTTTTCAATTCATCCTATGAGCCAAACATTATTACCCTGACACCAAAACCAGGCAATGAGATTAAAGACAAGCACAGACCAATATCCATTATGACCCTACATGCAAAAATTCTTCATATCTAGCAAATAGAATCCAACAATATTTTGAAAAGATTATGACCAAGTGATTTATCTAAGGAATGCAAGTTTGGTTTAACTTTCAAAAATTAAAAAAAAAAAAGTAACTTACTACAGTAACAGATCAGAAAAGAAAAATCTTATGATTATTTTAAATAGATACAGAAAAATTATTTGACAAAATCCAACAATTATTTCTGATAAAAAACCCTCAGTAAACTAGAAAAGAACTTCTTCATCACGAGAAAGGACATCTCTGGAAAACCGGCACCTGGCGTCACAATTAATGGTGGAGGACTGAGTACTTTCCCTCTAAGATTAGGCGTCTGTTCCCAACCCTCGTGTTCAACATTGCACCAGGCATTCTAGTCAGTGCAATAAGGCAAAACTTAAAAGCACCCGGAATGGAAAGAAGTAATACTTTATTCCTAAACTGTATGATTATGAAATCCACAAAAAGGCTAACAGAGCATATACTTCCAAGCAAGTTTAGCAAGGTTGCAGGATACAAGATCCGACTACAAAAGTCAGTTCTATTTCCGGATACTAGCAACAAACGATTAAAAATTTAAAATGGTATTTGCAATGCCATAAAAATATAAATACACAGGGATAAATCTGCAAAATATGTGCAAGACTTGTACACTGAAAAATACAAAACATCACTGAGAAATTAAAGCAGCACTAAATAGGGAGAGATGCACCATATCCATGGCCAGAAGATGCAACATTGTTACCGTGTCTGTATTAGAGCCCACTGTGTGTCCCACCTGTCTGGGGCCATCTGGGAACAAGACTGAGAGGCCCCCCCCCCAGAGAGTGGGGGCCACCAAGGAAGACATGTGATGAGCAGATGTGACACAAATAACTCTGAAGGTGAAGAGATCGCTAACAAGGGAAAACATGGTGGTCAACGAAAGCCTCGGACCAGGAGGCCAACTTGTCCAAGGGTCAGAGAGGACCCTGCCTTTGCCTCCCTGGGCTGACACCGTCACTCGCTGACCAGATGCACCGGCTGCAGCCCCGAGTCACCGCGTGGTGGGCTGTCACTGTGTCTGAAGCTGGCCCGAGCTCCCAGCCCCAGGAAGACCCCTATTCAGGGCGCTTCTGAGCTGCCTACCACGGGAGGAGCGACCCCCCCGTAGCTCCAGGCTGGAAGCTGCCTGGGACACTTTCCAACTCATCCTATGAGCCAGATGGAGCACCGCTTTGGGAGAGGATGCACACTACCCTTTGGGGATCTATTGCTGTTTGCAGTCTGCTGACTCACCTCTGCGGTCTAGCACACGGACAGTGATCACCTCTGCAGATGCCGGTGGGGAGAAGGAAGGCGTGTGCCTAGCCCCAGGGTCCGACGGTACGAGCCACATGAGCGGTCATGAGTTAGCCTACCCCTGCCCACTTGTCCCCAACAGGCCCAAAGGCTTAAGCAGAGGAGGGGCCAGAAGTGGGGCTGGTGTCAGGGCCTCACCTGTGGACGGGGAGTCGCAGCCTGGAAGTGCAGGGTACGGAGGCCTCGGGGTGGACCGGCCAGCAGGCTGGGTCAGCACCAGTCCCCAGCACCACCTCTGCTTTGGGCCCCTCTAGGGTTCTCTGCATCCCCTGCTATTTAGGGGTGGTCTCTGCCTGTCTGCACTGCCCTCTCCAGGCCTGGTAGCTGAGCTCACTGGGCGGTCTTTGGTGCCAGGTACAGAACGGGTGCCCATGAGCATAGGAGGCAGTATTTAGGGTGGGAGGGCATCAGCACCCAGCTCAGCTGTCTCCACCCCACGGGAACCTGCAGTGTATACACTCCCTCCTCATGGCGCCCCCATGTTATGTGTCACCCCCCACACACATCTTTGGCCCCCTGCCGCCGCCCCCCATTGAGCCTCCCTGTCTGTCTCTTGAGAAGAGTCTCTCAGACTCTGGCTAAGCCCCGCCCACCACATGCCTACACTCTCCTCAGGACCAGCTGGAGGTTGAGGGAAGGTGAGCGGACCTGTTTGCCCCTGAGCACACGCCAAGCTGCCTGAGTGCGGTAAGGGCCTCCCTCTGTGGCCTTGAAGCCCCTGGAAGAGGGGCAAATGGCGGGGGCGGGTCCTGGTGTCCTGGGTGTTACCCTGCCTTCGTGGTGCTCACTCACCCTCAGACCCTTCCCCTCGCTGCACCATTTCTCTTCTTCCGGGAGATCGAGGGGACGGCATCCAGGGATTTGAATTCATACTATTGTGTAAAGGACTACCCTCCCAGCCTTCCCTGGAGAAGCAATCAGAAGAGGAAGGCAGGTGGCCAAGACCAGTGCAAAGTCCTCACACAGCTTCTGCATGGCGTGGGCTGTCTCCCAGCTTGGAAGATGGGCGCTCCCTGTGGCCGCGAGACCCACAGACTTACATTAAATGGGGCAAGGGATTTTGGAGAGCACAGAGCCCAGCCCCTTGAGCCTTGGTGGCTGCACTTGGCAAGGAAGGGGGGAGGAAGCGGGAAGTGGGGGTGGAGCGGAAAGGGTATCTAGAGGGAGGGTAGGCCCTCTGTGTTTCCCAGCCAATCAAGGTGCATGGCTTTGAGGTGGGGAGTCCACTGCACTGTCCTCCCATTTGTGCCCTAGTTCTGGGCCGTGGCCGTGCCCTCAACATGCATGCAGCAGTGAGGAGCTTCCTAGTGCAAAGGCAGAGTGCCACGAGTCCCTAGCTTAGACCCCGGGGCCAGGGCAGCCCTGGCCACTGTGTGACTGCATTCAACAGCAACCACCGCCCAGCACCCCCAGTGCCTGCTCGGCGCAGGGCGCTTGGCCTCGCAGCTGCCAGGAACAGAGCGGGTGCCCATGAGTCAATGAAATGCACAGACAGATGTAGACCCACGGCCACAGGCACCTTCGGGGGACACGGGAGGCAGGGGGACCCGTCTGAAACCGAAGGATCCCTGGAGTTTACTCAGCCACGAGCCACAGGAACAGCATCTGTGTGGAGGGAATGGCATGAACAAAAGCAGTGTGCTAAGAGGTTGCTGTGAAAACCAGGATTGGACAGGGCCAGCTTGGCTGGGAGGCAGAGAGTCGGGGGCCCTGGTTCAAGGGGCTCAGGCAGCGGCAGCCCAGAGTCTGAGGACCCTGGTAAGATGAGGCTGTGACTTCATCCTAGGGCACAACGGATCACGGTGTCTGAGTCCAGGCTGAGATGGTGTGACAGCGGACGGGGAAGAGAAGGTGAGCTGAGACCCTTAGGAGGCCTGGAGGGCAGTGAGGACACCCAGGTGGCAGGTCCATGCCCCAGTCAGGTGCCCCAGAGGGGAAAGGGCACTCAGTGTTGGATGACTTATGTTGCTGTCTCCCCGTTTCTGGCAGGAGCCAGGCCCTTCTGTGGCCTTGGGGCCAAGTCGGGCTCCCCAAAGTGGGTAACCTGAGAAGGCATCCCTTTCCCTGCTTGGCTCCCCAGCCAAGACATCCCGCCGGCCCCCAGGAGCCCCAGTACTTTCTGGAGGAGGCCGCTGGTTTCCCCCCCGGCCTGGCAGGGAAAACAAAGGCCGGGAGCAGGATCGTCCTAAAGCAATGAGGAAAGGTAGCATGGAGCTGCACTTTTAATTTGTGACTAATTTGTTGCACAGTGAGGTTGCAATTTTCTAATTGTGATTGCCAGTTTAATTTTACTCATGGCTGTGCAACCAACAGTGTATAGTCTAGTAATTAAAATTAATTGTACCTCCACCTGCATATTTCTATTAGGCTGTTAGATTTAGTCTGCAAGCTCAATGATTTTGTTCCCTGAAAGAGGCCGAATTCAATTCTGCCACACTTGGTGACTCCCTCCGCTCATGACGGCCTTGCCCTCCGAGGGGGTGGGGGCCTGCCTCCGCCCCAGCTCCTCGGGGCCGCAGGGCTAGGAGAGCAGAGCCCCCAGGGGCTTTCGTGGAGCTTATGAGCCTATTATTTAATGAATTACTGATGAGTTATTAGACTCCCAAATTGTACGTGGGGATTTCATGAATAATCTTGGAAAACCCAAATGGGCTTTCTCCACCAAATTAAGTCCATGAATGGCTCCCACAATGCACGCTGGACATGGTTTTCCCAGCCTGCGTACCCTGTTGGCCTTGGGCGGGAGGAGAGGAGGCCTGCCTCTGAATTCCAGGTTCCAGACCTCGGAAGAAGGCATCGAACATCAGGTCCAGAGAGCCCTCAGACCTGGCCTGGGTCGTCGCCTTCCCAGAAACCCCCCAGGGTGCCTGGGAAAGCTCTTCTCCTGTGCTGGGGGAGAGTGATTCCAGGAGGCCTTGAGGACAGGCCCTGAAACCCCTCCCAGGACCTCAAGCCCACGTGTCATCTTGAAACATGGAAGACATGGGTCCCACGGCATCAGCAGCTGGGCAGTGGAGTTGGCAGGACAGATGGGCCCTGAGAGGGCGCCAGGGGCTCCAGCCCATCCAAGCTCACTGCCCACCACTAAAGTTAGCTGGAGTTGGTTTCCATGGTTTGTGACCAGGAATCCTACTGACCCAGTCATGATCTGGTTTACAGAGGGGCAAGCTAAGGCCTGGGCAGGGGTTGGGGGGGCTTGGCTCGGGGTCCCGGTTCCATGTCCTCCCCACCAAGCTATGGACAGGGCAGTTGCGACAAAGTTGAAGGCTTTGAATCCAACTGAGCCAGGAGACTCCCACCTCACTGTCACCTCTTCCCTGAGGCCAGGCTATAGTGTGTCCAGAGAGGGGTCAGCTGTGATTGTCCTTCCTCTTCACTGAGGGAAACTTGGCTCCTGATTGGGCAGGAAGGAAGGATGACTACTGGCACCTGCTCAGAGCTCAGGGAACCTAGGAGCAGATGCACCTCCACATACTCATCCATTCACCCATCCAACGCCCCATCCATCCAACCGTCTGTCTGTCCATTATCCATCCACCATCCCCCATCCATCCTCCATCCCCCCATCCTCCATCCATCTCCATCTATATCCCATCCATCCATCATCTCTCATCCATCCCCCATCCCCTGAGCCCCCATTCCCTCACCCATCCACCATCCATTCCCCCATCCATCGTCCATCCATCCACCATCCATCCATCATCCCCCATCCGTCCCCCCATCCGCACCCCCCTCCATCCCCCTACCCACTTAGTAAGGTGCACTGGGTGCTTGCCATGGGTCAGCCCTGGGCACAGACTGGGAACAGTTTGGACAGGACTGCTTGAACCCTCAGGTTTTTCACAATCTCAGGTGTGATTAGCAGACAAGACATAATAATAAATTTGGAAAACAGAATGTTCTGCTGATATGCATGAGGTGAAAAATTGTACAAGGAAGGGAGTGGGGTGCTGGGAGTCAGTGGGAGGCAGGAGAGCTCCCCAGGGAGGAGCATGTGAGCAAAGGCCAGAGGAAGCAAGGGGAGCACTGAGGCGGTATGAATCTCCATTCAGGGGATTTCTCCATCAGGGGATGCCCCTGGCTGGCCCCCCCACCCCCTCTCCCTCCACCCACCACTAGGGGACCCTAAACAATCAATGAGACCAGTTACCCTGCTTGACAGCAGAAGGGCTCTTATCACCCACAGGATCAAGACCAGCCTCTCAGCGTGGCCTTTGGGGCCCCAACAGCCCCAGCCTTGTCTTTCACATCCTGCACCCCACCACCGCCATCTGGCTCTCCTCGAACCCGCCTTTATCCATCCTGTCCTTGCCCCACACACCCTCCCCGCAGGACTTCCCCTTGTGGGCCTCGACCTCCAGGAAGCCCTCCCTGGACACTCAGGCAGGGTTAGGAGACCTCCAGCCAGTGAGCACAAGCCCCGTGTGCACTCACCTAGGTGGGAAACCCTGCCCGTCTCTCCCCCACAGGATGCAGCCCCAAGGCTCTGTCCCGGGTCCCAGGGGGCCCATTTCAGCTCTTCAGCCTCTCCTGCCTCCCCTGCCTGCCCCATACCCCCACCTGCTCAGACCAGAATGCCTGTACTGCTCCTCAGGCTCAGGCCACAAGCTGGGGGTCCTCCTGGACCCCTCCCTCATCCTGGCCCCATTCCTCCCACAGCCAGTGTCACGGCTCTCCTGTTAAACAGCCCTTTGACCTGCACACCCTGCCCAGCCCCCAGCTCTGGCTTGGAGCCACGTCCTCCCGGGCTTCCCCCCCCAGCTGTGTGGTCCAGCCCCTCCCCCCCCGCACTGCAGGCTCTGGGGGGCCCCCCGCCCCCCCCCCCCCCCCCCCCTGGGCGGGCGGGGGAACCCCCCTCTGCCCCCCCCCCCCACTGCCTCCCTGTTCAGTGTTGCACAGGGCTCCCAGGCGGTGGGGGGGCGGGGGGGGCTTTGCTGCTCCTGCAGGACTCCCAGCAGCCAGAATTCAGAGCCAGCCGCCGAATGAATGAAGAACCAACATCGTCCAGCAGCTGATCCCTGAGACCAGCAGTTCCCTAGGTTTCATGTCCTCGAGTTTGTAACGGTAGAGGCCAAATGCAACCACACATTCTAAGCCCGTTAGAGCCGACACCGCAGTGCTGGTGAAGGTGGACAGAGGGGTTCAGCCTCGGCAGTAAAGCCCTGTGCAGCCCCACGGCCCTGACCGGCCCCTGCAGCTTGCTTAGGCCCAGAGTGGCTGCTGAGCAGGTGAGGAAGGGCCAGGCCACGAAAGGGGGTCACGGGAAGGGATGGGGGTTGGCAAGAGCATGAGCGTGGCGATCCAGGGCGAGGGTGAGGTGGGCTGCAAGGCTGGCGAAGCACGTCAGGGAGCCCAGAGTCCAGGCCCCAGGAGCAGCCATTTAGAGACCAGTATCCCACACTCGCCTGGCCTAGCAGCCCCTTGAGGGTGGGCCCAGAACCCCCAGCGGAGTATTTGGGTCAGAGGGCATCCTCCATGACCCGGGTCTGTCAGCGGCTCCCTCCCCAGCCCCCCGGCTGCTCAGGGTGGCTCCTGGCCTTCTTCTGGGCCTGCCTGCCTCAGGTCCAGGACCTCTGGGTTGGTTCCTATTCAGGGCCAGTGTTCCTGGGGAGGGGGGGACCCGGGGCACAAGCAGAGCTCAAGTGTCAGTGCTTACTGAGCACCTACTACATCCTGACCCAGCTCTGGTAGCGAGGACCAAAACAGACTAGAGGGGGGACGGTGATGAAGGGCCCCCTCCCCAGGCATATTAGCAGCGGCCGGGACAGAGAGAGTGCTGCTGGGGGAGGGTCCCGCGTGCCAACAGGGGTGGGAAGGCCTCCTTGCCCAGAGAGGAGAGGAAGGGCTTTGAGCTGGGATACCTGGCGAAGGTCACAGGGGCACAAGCAAGGACAGAACCAGGGGGCCTGGGGGCAGGAGAGAGGGTTAGAGGAGAGGGCGTGGGGCGGCTAGGGCTGGGGATGCGCCTGACTCGGGGGAGGGGAGTCCTTGTTGCCTCTCAGCAGATGAGGGCGCACGCTGAGCAGGCCCTTTGGCTTCTACGCAGAGAATAGAGTGTGGGGTCAAGGGCAAAGGGGGCATCGTAACAGGCCACTGCCCAGAGAGCAAGAGTCTGTCTGGGCGGCGGGGGGTCAGCTCTGGAGAGATTCTGGAGAAGAAGCCAACACTGTGGGCAAGAGGTGAGTGGCCAGGGGTGGCCCCAGGTTCCCCTGTTGGGAGTGATGAGGGGGTGAAGCCAAGAGCTAGCTAAAGCTCCTTGGAGTAGAGATGCCCCAGGACTTGGGGGGCGGGGAAGTCCCGGCCATTGGATTTAGGAGTCCGGAGTTCAAGGAGAGGTTCAAAAGTTCAGGAGCATTCGCCCCTGTCCTGGGCTCAGAGAGGGGTGTGAGGTCCTGAGGCAAAGGAGAGGGTGGACCGGCAGTGGGGGGAGGGGGCCCCGGCACTGCGGGGCGGGGCGGGCGCGCGGCTGGAGGGCGGGGCCCGCTGCCCAGCAGGGGAAGCTCTAGCCCCCACGCCCCCGCAGGCCCCGCCCCTCCAGCCCCGCCCCCCCGCCCCCCCAGCGCACGGCGGCCCGGCGGGACACGGGGACACGGGGACACGCGCGGGCACCGCTGACACCCGTCAGGCCCGATAACGGGCGCGGCGCCGCTGACGCCGCGAGCGCATTAATCTTCCCCAAATTAAAATCTGCAGCGCGGCGTTTAAGATTGAGGCCACCACGGTTCAGCGCGGTGTGACCGCCAATTTTGATAAAAGTGTTTTAAGCGAGGGGAGACGGAGATAAATTGCCCGCGCTGCGGCGCCGCCGGGTGAGAGCGCGCGGACAGCGGTCGCCCCCGCCGGCCCTTCGGCGCGTGGTGACATCCGGCCCGCGCCTGGGGGGCCCCCGTGCGTCGCGGCGCCTCAAGCGCGCTCCCCCGCCCGGCTACCTGGCGGCGGCCCCGGGGCGGCATGCGGGCTGGAGGACCGCGCCGACGCTGTGCGGCCGCTGGACGTGCCCGGGGTCGGCAGACATCTCTCCAGCGCCTGCCAGGCCCCGGGGCGCGCCGGGGGGGCCCCTGCGGGGATCGCCCCACCCTGTGCGAAGCTGGTGGCTGCGCTCAGCAGCCTCGGTCCAGGCCCAGGACCACGCCGGGCTCTGCAGCCCCCACGAGGTCCAGGGGATGGTGGGCTGGGGGCCCGGTCGAGTGGGGGCAGAGGCGTGGGGGAGGCGCACAGTGAGCAGGCTTTCCCTGACCACTCTCCCGCCTCGCCCCCAAGCTGGCTTTGCCCTCACCTCAAGGTCAGGGTCAAAGGCCCTCCTCAGGGCACCCCTCCTCAAGCCCATCACCTACTGTCTGACCTCTAGCGCCACCCCCATCACTGCCCCTCACCGTCCCGCATCTTTTCCGGGGGGCAGGGCCCCCTCTGACCCCTACCCACCCCAGCACTGTGCCAGGCCCCACCCCATTCCACAGACCCTCCCAGACACCACCACACCCCTTCCAGCTTCTCAGGGTCAAGACCTGGCTGGCTAGAGCTGCTTCAAGTACAGGAGGGGCCTGGGAGAGGGACCTAGGGGGTGAGGGAAGGTGGGACGTGGGCAGACCCAGTCTCTGGAAGAAGGTAGAAGCCCTGGTCTGGAGCCCTAGACAGAACCAGGCCAATGGTCTGAGAAGGAGCTCTCCTGAGGGCTTCCTGGAGGAGGGGGCTTCTCAGTCAGCCTGAGGAAGGAGCAGGAGGGACCAGCACGGACAAGGTACAGGACTCCCAAGTAGGGATTGGGGGTGAGAGGGAGGGGCTACTGCACTGCGGTCATGGGGGCGGGGCAGGCCCAGGATGGGACCACAGGACCTTGGTGCACATCTTGGAAGAGCCCGGAGGAGGTAGGCTGGCATCTGCTCAGCTGCATGCGTCCCTGACGGCTTCCTCTTTTCCTTACAAAGTTCGAGCCAGCAAGAAACACACAGTTTGCAGTGGGCATCACCTGCCTATTTCTCTCCCGCCCTGAGCAGCCATGAAACTGATATTTAAAACTAATTGTACAGCACCCTCGGGGCAGCCGGCCCAGGCCGCGGCCGGAGAGCGCCGCGCTCATTCCATCTCGCCTCCGGCTCTGTCCATGACCCCAGCCTGGGGATTAGGGGGCCGAGGATGAGGGCCTTATCTCCAGCGGACAGTAGCTGCCCCACCCCCGCCTGCCAGGCGCAGCCCCCTCCCCCACCTGCCTGGCGGCCACTGAGCCACCCCCTCTCACAGAGTGGCCCTCTGATCTCATAACATCCAATTACTGCCCCGACTGCTGTCTGGGGCTCGGATCAAATCGCTCAGCTGCAGCGAGCCCCAAACAGGTCAATCTCAGCCGGTTAGACATGGTGTCCGACGCCAGGCCGCATGCAGCGCCCTCAGAAACCAGAGGCAGCAGGCAGGACCCGGGGATCGAGTGGCCACCAGCTCCTCGCGGAGGCTGGCTCTCACTGTGGTTCAAGGCCAGGTCAGGGAACACCGTCGGAGAGTGCGGGGCCGGGCAGGCGTGCGTAGGAGGGCAGTGGCCTCTAAAAGGTCACCAGCAACTGACCGCCAGGCTTCCTGGCGTGGACGCGGTCCGTGCCGTAGCAGCCCTCCCTCCAAAATCCCTCCCCACCCAGACTGTGTGTGGCTGACTCATGCACGCAGGGTCTTCGCAAATGTAATTAGTTCCGATGAGCTCATGCTGGAGGTGGGTGGGCCCTTAATAGGAGGACAAGTGCGATTGGAAGAAGCACACACAGGGGGAAGCCGGCCAGAAGGCCCAGGCAGAGATGGAAGGAGCAGCAAGGATCGCCCAGGAGCTGGGAGAGGCAGGAAGGACGCTTTCCCAGAGCCTCCAGAGGGAGCACCGCCCTGCCCGCACCTCGGGCCAGACATCGGGCCTCCAGACTAAATGTTCTTTTAACCCACGCAGCTTGTGGTATTTGTTGTGGTGAGCAAGAAACGAATATACCCAGTACATTGGTGAAAACCCCTGGCCTCCAGCCCCAGCTTCTGCCTCTCTCCGCCCCACCTGCCCCTCCCAAGGCCCCCATTCCTCCTGTAGCCTCTCACCTCCCTCATCTGTACCCTGCTGTCCCAGGGCCCCATCTACACCCGCCTCCCGGCATGGCCACCCTCAGAATGCACCCAGAACCCTTAGCAGCTGCTGTCAATCCCAACCAAGTCTCCAAATGGGGGCCAGCCAGTCTCCTGTGACTCCCCCTACCCCAGTGGCCTCCATAAAGCTCACTCAACACAGCCGTTCACCCCCAGCAGGCCCTCAGCAGACATTCTCCTATGCCCCTTGGGGTTGGCACCCATGCAGGGACCCCTCCAGAACGCCAACCTTCAGCCTGTACTGGAAGGTGCCACCAATGCATTTGGCCTGCTCTCCCCCTGCAGCCTGGCCTCAAACGTTGGTCATTCACTGCCCTCCTGCCACAGGCTCTGATGTTCACCCATGGCCTTCCAGAAATGATCGGCTCCCATGTGATAAACAGTCTCTTGACTTGTGTGCTCCACCAAGTTGTTAAAAACCCAGTATCCCATTCAATCTAATGGCAATAGTGTGAAGGCAGCAAAGAAGGTTCATTCTCATTATCACCCAAACATTATTGCCTATATTCACCAATCATCACCACCATCATCACCACCACCATCACCGTCATCATTTGTCACCACCATCATCGTCATCACCACCATCACCACCATCATCACCACCATCACCGTCATCATCACCACCATCACTGTCATCATTCGTCACCACCACCACCATCACCACCATCACCACCATCATTGTCATCACCATCACCACCATCATCACCACCATTATCATCAACACCATCGTCACTACCACCACCGTCATCATTCGTCACCACCACCACCATCATCACCATCACCACCATCATCGTTATCACCATCACCACCATCATTACCACCATCACCGTCATCATTTGTCACCACCACCACCACCATTGTCAACACCATCACCATCACCATCTTCATCATCACCATCACCATCATCACCACCACCACCATCATCACCATCACCACCATCATCACCACCATCACCGTCATCATTCATCACCACCACCACCACCATTGTCAACACCAACACCATCATCATCCAAAATCAATTTTCAGCTGTAGTCAAAGGCCAGAACATTGGACGACTCTCCCAAGGCCACATAACCAGTTATAGAAGAGTAAGGACTCAAACATTCAAACACCTTCCATCCTAGTCCCAAGAGAAATGCTACCTAAGCAGCCGCCATGTTGGCCCCACCCTCTTGCCTCCGGAAGACTTGCTGATTTTCTGGCCTGTGCCACAATCAGTTTTGCTTGAGGCACCTGTACCCTGCTCACTCCCTCAGTCATGCCCTGTCTCTATAAGACTAGAGAATCCTTTTCCATAATATCCAATAAATAACCAGGATTTAATTGAATTAATATCGACAGCATGTAATTGCTCCTTGTTGCTCAAGCCTGCCTAGGAGGGGCGGTGAGGGGGCGGAGCAGCGAGGTTATTGCTTTTAAAAAATGCCCTCAGCCCTGAGCAGCGTTTTGGCCTTATTATTATAGTAATAATGAGGGCAGCTGATTTGATCTCTCCTTCCACAATAGCGCAGCACAGCCAGCTACATAAACAGCCAAAGTCCTTTGTCCCTGTGGGCTGTTTGTGGGTAATTAAAATCAATAGGGTCTTCCTCGCAGATCTCCTTAGCCTCCTCAAAGCTCAGCGCTCAGGGCTGCCAGGTGTCAGACAAGCAAATGAACTCGGCCCAGCAGAGGGCCCTCCTGTGCCCTTCCCCGCCCCGCTCCAGGACCCTTCCCTGTCCTGGGACTTCAGGTAGCAGTTACAATCCCCGGGGTGGTGGGAATTCTGGGGCATTGGCTGTGAGGTCAGGGTCTGAGGGCACAGCCCCAGAGCCAACAAGGAGGAGCCCCAGTGACATTCACTGTCAGGACACCCAAGTCGGGGGCTTCCCCAGGCTTGGGGTCTATGAGGAGGAGGATCAGAAAGGGCTCTCTGCCCCCGTCTGGGGACCCCTCACTCTACCTACAATTTTATGGACCCCTGAGCTCCCTTGCAGGCTACTGCGTTCCGGGGCCGGAGCTCAGGGGTGCACACACAGACACACAGCTGTGCACGCACCGTCACGCGCGTGCTCACACCGCCCTCCCCGAGGCTGCTCCCGGAGCCCCCACTGGCCAAGCATCACAGCACGAGTCTCTGGTCTGTGGCTGAAGGAGCCACACATCCGAAGCGGCCTGGCCCGGACGCAGCCTCCCCCACCCCCCACTCTCCTGCGGCAGTGGCCTGCTTGTCTGCTGGAGACAGGACCCGCTCCTAGTGCAGGCGTCACAAGAGTCTCTGTCTCCTGGGTGGGCTCAGCTCTCTGTGGCTGCGTGCAGCAAGTCAGGAAAAACCCCTCCCTGGTCCAGCTTTAGTTAGGCCCCTCGGACTGGGCAGAAATGAGGCTTTTGCTGTCAGTGCGGGTGGAACCACCTGGCAGCTCCCTCTCAGGGCTGAGAAGAGGCTACCACCTCATTCTGGAAGTAGAGGAGGGGCGCATGTGCTGGGAGCTCCAGCAGGCGTGGCCGGGGCAGCCCCTGGGCAAGGATGGGCGGAGGCCCCGGGGGGCTCAGACTGACTGGTTTGGGGAAGAGCTGTCTTCCTACTGTCCATCTCACCTCCCCAGCCCTGGGAAGCCTTCAGGTCAGGCTGGCTCAAGGGTACCATCCTGCCTGTGAGCTCGCTGTGGTTGGGTTCCTTGGGCCCAACTCAAAGCCTTCTGTCCACCAAGTGTGGCTCTTGTGGGAGGAGGGGATTGGACATGCAGGGAGCACAAATGAAGACCCTGGGAGGACAGTCGATCTGGACAGCGAGTATGGGAGCCCTGGTGGGCAGATGCTGTGGGAGGCATCCAGGAAGGACCCCAGCCTGGCCCCCAGACATTTGCCTTAGGGCTAGACCCAGGTCCCCCCAACTCTCTTCAGACTCTGTCCTGCCTTCCACCTCTCTGCCCGTCTGCTTACCCTACAACGGGGGAGAAGGGCAGTGAGCACCTCCCGGGGCCTCCAGGGCAGGTGGTGAGCCAGGTGGTCTCCTTATCCTCACTTCCACCACAGCTGTAAGGGGCTGCTGGTCCCAAGACCCAGCTCTGCCCCTGCCCATGCTGGGCTCAGCAGAGATTTATCCAGGTCCCCTGGAGCCTGACCACCTGACCAGGTGACCATTTCCCCATGTGGCCTAAAGGCTCACGCAGTGCCCTCGGACGTCTGCCTTTGAGGCTCACTGATCATGGCTGAGGGTCGGGGAAGAGCTTAACTCTGTACTAAAAGGGGGTGTCAGCAGATGATCTGTGAGCCCTCCTCCTTCTTCCAGCGTACCAAACGTACGCTGGAAGAGCCTGCTTTCAGTGAGTGTGGGGGAGGCAGTACTGACCGGCTGCAGGGCCCCTCTTCCTGCTGGGCAAGGTGGGCAGCCCACACAGGATGGTCCGTGGGCCAGTGTCGCCCCAGCCCCAGCCTGGCGTCTGCCGGCCTCGGAGCACTCAGTAGCGGTCCCTCCCCAGCCGTGAGCACCCAGAAGAGGGCGCGTGTGTCCTTTCCCTCTGAAGCTCTGGGGCCCACCCGAATCCTGGGTCCCCTCCAGCCCCTGGACGGTAATTCCTGCGGATCTCACAAGGAGTCTGGCCTGCTGCCAAGGCTGCCGCAGGAGTCCGGGGGCGTTGCGGGGGGAGGGCCAGGGCCGGGCCGCTGTGCTAGCGTGAGCCACGGTCCTGCTGCCCGAAGCCCTGCCTGCCCCCAGGGGCGTCACTGGCAAGGACACCGCCCACTTAGGGACACAGGGTGGTGAACCGTACCCCCAACCCGCCCTCAGTCCAGGGGCTACCTGCCTGGGTGAGGGGCCTGGAGGCCACCCCGCTGGATCAGTTACACAGTGAATGTGTCCTGCGCTTCCAGAAACTTCCTCCCACAAAGCCCGTCTGGATTTGAACGCAGGCCCAGACAAGGCTGGTAGCCCCACCCCTTTATCCATTCCGCAAAGTTCTTCTGAGCAGCTCCCAGGACAGGTGTGTGCAGAAGTCTGGCGGGGAGAGAAGTGCAAACAAGCAGAGGCAGTCCCTGTCAGGCAGGACTGGTCGGCAGGCCTGGGCAGGTGGGGGGCACTGAGCTGAGGCTGAGGCAGGGAGCTTCATGCCCACGCCGGGGGCTCCTGCAAAGGCCCTGAGGCAGAGGACAGTGGAGGTGAGCATGTGACAAAGTGGGAGGAGAAAAGGCAGAAGGGGGGCTGAGGGTGGGGGGAGTGGGAGATGCTATGAATGTGGAGAGAGGGGCTCCAGTCTGGGGGAGGCTCTGCAAGGCCAGACAACCGCCTGCGCCCTGTGGCCTCTCTGAGGTCGGGGGAACAGACCACACTGGGCAGGCCTGACAATGGCCCCCCCGGGGGTGATCTCGGGGCCCCACCGGCAGTCACTGCCCCGAGATCCAGCTCGCTCCCGGGACCCCCATGTGTAAGCAGGTGTGGGCCCCACACAAGGGCTTTTGTGACTAGAAGGGAGACAAGAGTGGGCAGTCCCCGCGGGACGGCTGCAACACACGTGCTCTCCACCACAGGCCTACATTCGTCAAGACCCACAGAGACACGGCCACCCCTGCTCACTCCCCCGCACATGACCCACGTCAGCAAAGTGCAGGCCACCGGCCACGAACCGCCACCCCTGAAGAGCTCAGAGGCTTCCTCGTGCATGCACACACACTCGCGCTCACACTCAGCCCGCCACCACCCTGTGGCTGGCGTGCAGGGCCCACACTCGGGCCACCTGGCCACCCAGCAGATGCCTGCTTCCTCGCTGACCCTCCGGCAGCAACGGGAGGCTGGGCGCACACCCGAAAGGTGGGGCGGCTCTGCGGGCTGGGAACGTGGGTCATGGGGGAGATGCTGGGTGGCCACGGTGAGCCATGGGGCGTCCGCTGCCTCGCCGAGCCCCTCTCTGGAAGCTGTCTCCCACACTGCCCTCTCTAAAGCTGAAGATGTAGGCCTTGTCCTGGGCAAACAGTGGGGTAATTCTGCACGTTCCGGCGAAATGCCGCCGCTGCCCCTCACCGAGGAGGCTGGGCTGGGCTGCTTCTATCTGCAGGGGCCACTCTGGGCTCAAGGGATGGCCCCCGGGAAGGCTGGGACCAGGGCTGCTCCCCAGTCTCCCCAGCACAGCCGAGCCGCCGTCCCAGTGGCTGTCCTAAGATGCTTTTGGATCAGGTTCACGTGCCAGGCGCTGGGCCAGGTGGTCTTCAGGCATCTGCCCTCTCTGTGAGGAGCACCCTTCCCCCTCTCAGCATCCCCCGCCCCCAGCACCCCATCCAGCCACTGCTCTGCGGAGATCCTTTCCTGAGCCCCCCCCTCGCCCCCCCCCCCCCCCCCCCCCCCCCCCCCCGCCCAGGGCTAAAACAATGGGCCCTCTAGCCCCCTTGCTCCATTTATGGGGAGCTCCAGCGCTTCCTGTCCTCCTGACCCAAGTCCTTTCCCGCCTCCCCCTGAGGGAGGCTCTCCCAGGCAGGAGGGGCCGTGGGCATCTGTGGACCCCAGAGCCAGCTGTGGGCCCTGTGGGGCCCCGAGGGCAGGCCTGGGTGCAGCCTCCCTAGAGGGCAAATCTCACTGTTGCTTAATCCATGTGCAGCGTCTCAGCCCTTCTCCGCAGCTCAGGGTGGGGGGTGGAGGGGGGCAGCCTCCAACGTTGACCCTGGAGCCCCTCAGGCACATAACCAAGGCCAGTCACCCTGCGGGTGCTCCCACAGGCACAGGATCCAGAGATGCCGGCGGAAAGCGGGCAGCCCCAGAGCCCACAGCTCAGCCGCCAGGTTGGGTCTGCAGGGCAGGGAGGCAGGGAGGGAGGCCTGGGGAGAAGCTGACCACCCCGAGCCAAGCCGTCAGAGCCCCCGCCGAGGTTCAGGAGCCCAGGGGACAGATGCGTCCTCTTGCTCAGCACGGCAGCGAGAGGGGGAGGACACCGCCTTCATGCTTTATTCTCTGACAGTATCCATCTTTCCAAATTGATTTTTGATATCCATAGTGACCTGGAAGGGAGACACGGCGATAACTCTCGGAAAGTGGAAAACAATATTATCGCCACAAATATGAATTACTGGCCGCCAGGTTAAATCTACTGTGCAATGAATTATGTGACCCTGGCGCTCCTATAATTCTTGGGAATTTTATAGAGTCAGGAGAGGCCTGTGGGCGCTGACAAGCACTTAACAGCCAGAACCGGTCCCAACAACTCTCGGGGCCATTTGATTTAGCCACCCGGGCACCGCGGGCCACTCCGTTCTGCCTTGGGAGCGAGAGATGATGGGCAGTCACTTCTGGAGTTACATCTAAGCACCTCTCTAATGGAGCCACCTGTGAGCTCCGTTCCCTGCAGGGCCGGTGTCGACTCTTGTTGTCATTCCCGGGGCTTTCTCCCACCAGGAGCCAAGACCCGCAGGGCAGCCCACAAGCCGGGGCCGCCCCCCAGGGGCTGTGGGCTCGGGGAGCTCTGGGGCCTCAGTGCGTACCTGCCCTTTGGACAGTGGAGACCCATGTGGTGCTTGCGGAGCGACTTGTCGCTGTCTGGGGAGAGGGCCCCTGGGGCGCACCTCATCCAACCAGAGAGGGTCACACAGCGGGAGGTCAGGAGTCAGGGCCAGCAGGAGGTCCTTCTCCCAGCTCCTCCCAACCCCCCACGGCCAGGACCCTGGGCCTCACTTGGGGTCAGCTGGGCAGGATGCTAGATGACCCGGGGGAGAGGCAGGTGTTCCTGGAGGCTAGGCGCCCCCTCAAGGCAGGGTGGGGGTGCTTTAAGTCCTGTGAGCAGCTACCACCCTCTGGTTGAGCAAAGGCAGAAAGCAGAGAATGACTGAAGGGTGGGTGGACCCTGAGTGAGAGAGGGAGAGAGCAGAGCCCATGCTGCCCCTGGGAGCCCAGTGTCCAAGCCAGGGGGAGCCCTGGGGAGCAGGGGAGGGGCAGGCCTGAGCCCCATTCTGCATGCTCCCAAACCCCACCTCATCAGAAGGGAACTTGGGTTGGGGAGGAGGGATGGTCAGTCTGGGCCCTGGCTTGAGCTGAACTCCTCGAGGGTACCCCCATTCCCCCCCATGGGGACATTGGGGCCGCTGCTGGGTGCTCTGGAGCCGGGCACAGGGATGTCTGAGGCAGGGCCAGGGGAAGTAATGGGGAGGGCATGGAAGGGGGCAGCAGGCTGGGAGGGGGGGGGTTGCTGGATGCAGGGCTGAGGGAGGTCTCCCTTGGGCCTGTACTCAGGTCCTATGCTCTAGGGGCTGCCAGAGGACAGCAGGAGGACAGCTCAGCAGGGACAGTGATGGTGAAGCCATCTGGTGTCGCCTTCTCCCAGGCACCGGGCCCTGGCAGGACGTTGAGCAGGGGGTCCCGGCTGGGGGTCGAGGGAGAAGCCCCTTGTCCAGCCAGGTCCCTCGTGAGGGGGAACAGGCCCCCAGCTCCAGGCCAGATGCCCTTGGAGCCCCGCCCCCGACAAGGGGGGGGTGACTTCCAGGACCGTCAGAGAGGACTTGGTGAGGAGGGACCCCCAGGCTGGGGCTGCCAGGGTCCCCGGCCGGGAGGAGGTGCCTCTTCAAGGTCTGGCTTGGCCAGGAGACGGTCACTGCCATCCTGAGGGGATGTCTCAGGGCATTTCCCCAGGGAAGCGCAGGGAGACAGGACACCGGCCCTGCAGGGAACGGAGCTCACAGGTGGCTCCATTAGAGAGGTGCTTAGATGTCGGGTGCCAGCATTTGTCGGCGGGGGGTGGGGGAGGCTCTCCAGGCTCCACTGATCCCAGGGAACTTGCGGAAGCTGAGAGCAGGGCTAAGGTCACCTCTGCAGACCCTGGAACTGTCTGTCCCTGTTCTCAGGATGCCTAGAGGTCTCCCTCAGTCCTGGGCTTGGGACCTTCGCTGCCCAACGGTGGTGGGAAATCCTGCCACCCTTCCCACACCAGCTGTCCTGGGCCGCCATAGGGCGCGGGGACCCAGCCCACGGAGGTCTTCGGTCGGGCGATCGGCCTAGGGCTCTGCTCCCCTCCCCCTACAGTTCCCACTCCACCAGCCACTGCCAGGCTCAGGAAGGGACTTCCAACCTGGGCTCAACTACCTCCCACAGAGCTGGGGCTGCAGCAACACAAATGTCATTTAATTTACATGACAAAGTGGCGCCATTATTGCAAGCTGACAGAATGCCGCTCAGGGCAATTTCCGAAAATTATTTAAACAATGTAATGAGTTAAATGTCAGAGCTGGCTAATTATGTTTATGCTAATTGTTAATTAGCCCTATAATGGAGACAGTCTTAATTAACAATAGTTATGAGTGTGGGAGGTGGGCTCACTGTGGGTGACACCGGCCGGCCTAGGCTGTCAGCGGCCCCTGGCTGCAGCCCAGTTGTCCCTTGGGCCCAGGGCAGGGGTCCTGCCAGCCAGCCCAGGGGTGCGAGCCCACCCCTGCTCCTGCCGCTGCCGCCCCGCCCCTGCCCCACTCTGTCGGACGTAGCCCGCGCTCACCCTTGGTCTGTCCACGCAGGTGGTCAAGAGGGCCCGGCGTCCTTCCCCCCTCCCCCTTTCCTTCCCCCATCCCTCTGAGCCACCACATCCAGAGCACTAATGGGTCCCGGGGGTCACACATGGCAGCAGGGGGTGCTACGGCCAACAGGGGTCCTGCATGAGCCCCTCCTGTGGGAGAGAGAATGGGATGCACCTGCCCCGTTGACCAGGCACATTGGGGTGGGTGGTGCCCAGCTCCATTCATTCTCTACCTCCCAAGACCCCAGGCAGGGGCAGCCTTGAAAGGAAGTCCTGTGCGAGGGCACCCCCTTTTCTCCAAGCCCCCTTCTGCTTGGGAAAGGGGTTCTACCACACAGTCTGTTACTCTGGGGGGAGCCCCTCCCGAGGCAGGAACCGGGCCCTGGGCTGCCGGATCGGCAGGGCTGTCCCAAGAACAGAGCCAACCGTGCATCCACAGGTTGGCCCAGGGCCCAGGTCAGGGATGTGGAGGGAACAGCCGGGATGTGCTCCTGGAGGGGCCAAGCCTGAGACTGGACCTGAAGCAGAGCGGGTAGAGGAGCCGGCTGGGCCTTCAGGATGGGCAGGATCTGCTCAGCTGGGGTCCAGGCCACCGGCTGCCAGGCACGGGGGGGGGGGGGG
>NW_022589788.1:695862-724577 GCF_004348235.1 Phoca vitulina | reverse complement strand
GGGGGGGTGCTGGAGAGGACAGACAGGGTGGGAGAGGGACGGGGGGGTGGGGTTGCGGAGGGGGGCCGCGAGGGCAGACGGGTTGGAGGGCGAAGGGGGATAAGCGCGCGGTGGGGGGCGGCGAGGGCAGACGGGGCAGGGAGACGGCGGGGGGCACGGGGGCGGGGAGGCCGTAGACTGGGGGCGGGGAGAAGGGGGGCGGGTCGCGGGGCGGGGGCGGAGAGGGCAGATGGGGGATGCGGAGAGGGCGGAGCGGGTTGGAGGGTGGGGGGCAGAAAGGGCAGACGGCCGGGGGCGGGGGCCGCGGAGAGGGCGGGGGGTGGAGGGCAGACGGGCGGGGCGCGGAGAGGGCAGAGGGGGAGACGATGGGGGGGGTGGAGAGGGCGGGGGCGGGGCGGACGCGGGGCCACTGAGAGCGAACTCTGGGAGCAGCCCTCGTCCCGGGAGCTGCAGGCTCTGACCGCACGGAGAAGCCGGTTCGGCGAGTGTGGGCAGCAGCGGCTTCAGCTGCCCCCAGGAGAGCTGCCCCCAGAAGAGCTGCCCCTGGGTTTGGAGGTAATGTTTTCATCTTGCGGGGACCGCGGGCTTGAACTTCTGCACCCGCGAGCGACAAGGAACCGCGGACGCCGGAGTGGCCGGCGCAGGGGCCAGCGGGGCAGGTGGCCAGCCAGTGCGGCGGGTCGGAAAGGTGCCGCACCTCCCGCGGACCCCTGCCCGGCGACAGGCTCGGCGCGCACGCGGCCCCTGGTGGCCTCTGGCTCCCGCGCGTAGCCAACGTCTTTCCCACCCGAGGGTCCTCACTCGGCAACTCAGAGGTGGTCCGGGTCGGGGTCTCCGCTCCGGTCCGCCGCGGTGGCCAGCGAGCTGGCGGTCATCGCTGGGGCGTTGCCGTGTCCCTCCGCAAGGTCCCTTTGGACCTAGTCACCTCCCTGTGACTCTAGGCCCTTCTCGCTGCTGCTCCGGCCACAGGCTCCCCAGAAGCAAGACCCCACCTCTTCGGTGCGCAGACCCCCACCCGTCTGCGAATCCTCTTCCCCCTGCCCCTCCCTGAGCCCGGTGCTTGGTGGGGCAGCGCGCAGGACCGTCGCCAGAACTGAGCCCAAACTCTATTTCCTGGCCCTCCCCCACCGCCACCCCCTCCCCCGGGAGAGACCTCCGTGGGGGCGGGGCCTTCGTGCGGAGCGGTCTCCGCAGGGGTGGGGCCTTTGTGGGGGAGGAGTCTCTGCGGGGGGAGCAGGGGCAGCAGCAGCGGGCCTGGCACTTCCTCCTTGGAGCCTCGTAGGTCTGGAGCCTCAGTCCAAGTGTTCAATAACTTGGGAGACCCAAGCCCAGCATTCTCACTTGTGTCCTGTGACCTGCACTGTGTCCATCTGTCCCTGAGCCTGGGAATGCTGATGTCCACGTAGAAGGACACCGCTCAGGCCACAGGCTGGGGGGCCGGGGGCCTTGGACACAGCTTCCCGGAGCGTGAGGAACTCCGCAGTCAGCAGCGGTATGTGCACCAGATGGGCCCGCAGGGCGGCCGCCAAGGGTCACCGGCCTCCTCCTGGATAGGGCTGGGGTCCGTGGTGGCTGTGCGCTCCGGTGAGGGCGAAATGGCGGGTAAGCAGCGTCTGCTGGCCCCATAAGGGTCCACACTTACTTCGCACACACACGCATGCGTTTCCTCACATGCCCTGCTTCACGTCCCTAACCCCTTACACACCCTGCAGCATGTGTGTGTGCACACACACACTTATCACCCCAGCCTCACTTGGGGTCACTCCAGAGGAAGGGCTTCTTGGAGGCTCCACCCTCCCATGGAGGACCTCCAGCCTCAGCCCCCAGGCTCACTGTCTCCAGATCTGGGGAATCCCCTCACTCAGAGCTGAGTGGCAGTAACCAGGGTGCCTGAGACTCTAGCCCCAAACGCACACCAGCATGAGACAGAGACAGAGAGAGAAGGAGAGAAGAAAGAAAAGTAAAAGAATACTTACAGGAACATTTTGCTGCAGAAGAGATAAAAATTTGACTAAACACAGATGATACGGCCTTCCTGAGATGGATGAATGGAGAGTTCAAAACAGAAATACAAAAGCCCAAGAAAGAAATAAGACAATGGAAGGAAATGACAAATGAGCTCACAGATCTCAGGAAAGAAGAGAAGGATGAAAACACAACTTTCACATGGGCCAGCCCTGACCTGTTCATTCCGAGGAGGGCACAGGGGAAGGGGCAGGAAGGGGCAGGCCCGGCCAGGCAGGGATGCACACCAGCTCCGGGAAAACCACATGAAATGCAATGGAAGGAAGCAAAGGGATTCTTGGGGTGGCTGGGGGTTGGGGATGGGCAGCTAGGGAAGGCAGGCAAAGCACACCCAACATGTACCCAATGGGTGCTGCTGAGAGCATGAACAAAACACAACAAAACTTAAATTCCAATATATATATATATATATTTTAAAGATTTTATTTATTTATTTGAGAGAGAGAGAATACTAGCAGTGGAAGCAGCAGAGGGAGAGGGAGAAGCAGGCTCCCCGCTGAGCAGGGAGCCCGACGTAGGGCTGGAACCCAGGACCCTGGGATCATGACCTGAGCCGAAGGCAGACGCTTAACCAACTGAGCCACCCAGGCGCCCCTCCAATATATTTTTTAAATGAGAGAAAATGTTACTGGATGAAGAAAGGTTTGGAAGGACATACTGTTTTCCCAGGGGGGACTGACAGAGCTCAATTAACAGTGAAACTTGAAAAATCAAGTCCTGTGGACATCCAAGCGAAGAAGGGAAAAAAAGTGATCAAGTTACTCTGTGGGAGAAAGGAAGAGGCCAGCATCAGAGGAGCAATCCAGTGGCTCAAACAATGGAGGAACTGTCTAAAGATGCTTCAGGGAAAAAAGTATACACAGAATGACCCAGATCAGAAAGACGCTTTCCCACGTGTGGTTTGGAGCTCCTGGAGCGTGGTCCCCGGGAGTCATCCTTGAAGGGACCACTAAACCCAAACTGGAACCACAGGGAAAGGAGGGGTGGAACACTAGTTTCATCAAGCAGAAAATAGTAAAACCAGCTCAACATGATGGTTACAGAACAGAACAGATGGTATAAATCACAGCAGCATCGAGCGCAGTGACTCGGGGGCCCGAGGGAGCAGAAGAGAGGAGTAGGCGGGTGGCCTGCCATCACCTGTGGCACGGTTGGGGGCGGAGAGAGTCCGGTGACTGCAGGCCTGTAGCCCCCTCACCCAGGCCACTGCTACACGGGAAGGGCAGGAGAAGAGAGAGCACCCATCCATACTCATGACTTTCCAATCACAGCCCCACCCTCCGGTAAACAAGGCCCAGCTGACACCTTACATCTCAGTCTGACCAATCAGGTTACCTAAAGTCCCCCATGGGGGAAGGGTCAGAGGTACAGGGCTTCCCTCCCCTTTCTGTCTGTCCCCAGGGAGTCACTCACCCCTGCCGGATCCCTGAAAGGGCCCCTACCTCTGCATCCCCCACTGCTCTCCGCACATTGGCGGCCCCCACTCCAGCCTCTCCGTAGTCTGGGGAGGGTGACATAGAGAGGCCATGGCACATGATGATGACCGCAGGATGGAGGGATGGGAAGGGGACAGCGGGGGCACCTGCCCCAGACTGGGACAGAAGGCCAAAGAAGCTATGCCCTTTGGTCATGGGAAAAGGCTTCAAAATCAGATAGATATGAATGCAAACACTAATTCCTACACTTAAAAACTCTGTGACCTTGAATAATCTTCTTTATCTATCTAAAGACAGTGCGGGGGGGCACCTGGGGGGCTCAGTCATTAAGCCTCTGCCTTTGGCTCAGGTCATGATCCCAGAGTCCTAGGATCGAGTCCCACGTCGGGCTCCCTGCTCAGCGGGAAGCCTGCTTCTCCCTCTGCCTTTGCCGCTTCCCCTGCTTGTACTCTCTCTCTCTCTCTCTTGCTCTCTGACAAATAAATAAAATCTTTTAAAGACAGTGGAGATAGTTTCAAGTAGGAATATAACACCTCTTTGGCTGGGTTGTTTACAGTGAGGAATAAAATGTGCAAAGCATCTGGCATGCAATAGACACGAGAAACATCATAACAGAAATACAGAAAGTGATGGTGGTGATGGTGGTGGTGATGGTGGTGGTGGTGATGGTGATGGTGGTGGTGGTGATGGTGGTGGTGGTGATGGTGATGGTCGTGATGGTGGTGATGAAGGTGGTGATGGTGGTGGTGATGGTGATGGTGGTGATGATGGTGATGATGGTGGTGGTGATGGTGATGGTGGTGATGGTGGTGATGATAGTGATGGTGATGATGATGATGGTGGTGATGGTGGTGGTGGTGATGATGGTGATGGTGGTGATGATGGTGATGGTGGTGGTGATGATGGTGATGGTGATGATGATGATGGTGGTGATGGTGGTGGTGGTGATGATGGTGATGGTGGTGATGGTGATGATGATGGTGGTGATGGTGGTGGTGGTGATGGTGTTGATGATGGTGGTGATGGTGGTGGTGATGGTGATGATGGTGGTGATGATGATGATGGTGGTGATGGTGGTGATAGTGGTAATAGTAGTGGTGATGGTGGTGATGGTGGTGATGGTGTTGATGATGGTGGTGATGGTGGTGGTGGTGGTGGTGATGATGATGGTGGTGGCTCAGTGCAGAGCCACAGGGACGGTGGGTCTAGCACCAGCAAGGGTGTGCCATTGGACACACAATTCCGAGCTATGGGTCAACCTCACACCCAGTGTCAGACAAGCCATGGTCCAATGTGGGCAAGGGTGTAAAGGAAATGTGAGATAATGAACTGCAGATGCTCAGAGCCAAAACAGTGACATTTGACTAAGCACCACTTACACTGAAATAGTAACTTTTCATTCATGCATTCAGCGAATATTTCTGGAGCAGCTACTGTGCTGGCATGTCCCTGTCACTGCCTAAGCAGTGGAAGCAAGATGTGCCCAAAACTCGTGGAGGAAGCAAAGCAGCCCTGGTTTCCTGAGCACCCGCACTTCCATTGCACTTCACACCCGCCCTGTGCTCACACCTGCCCTGTGTTCACCCTCACCTGTGTTCACACCCGTCCTGTATTCACCCCTGCCTGTGTTCATACCTGTCCTGTGTTCACCTCTGCCCTGTGTTTGCACCTGTCCTATATTCACCCCCACTTGTGTTCATACCTGTCCTGTATTCACCCCCGCCTGTGTTCACGCCTGTCCTGTATTCACCCCTGCCTGTGTTCACACCTGTCCTGTATTCATGCCCGCCTGTGTTCACACCTGCTGCTTCACCTGGTCCTCCTGGCAATTGCTGTCTGCTAAGAGCCTCTCTCTCCCCGCCCTGAGCTCTGAGGAGGAATCCAGGGCAACAATCATGCTGTGACCTGCCCACTTTTGGCCAGCACCTCCTTTTCCAATGAGGAGGCATGTGGGGTTGTTGCATGTGCCCAGGTCTCAGAGTGAGGAGCAGGTGGGGTTTAAGCCATACCATTCAGGCTCCTAACCAGTACCTTGCCCTCATGCCCGTCAGCTGCAGGGAGCCCACAAAGCTTGAACTGTCTCAAGAGCCCAAACCAGGTGCCCAGGAACTTCTTTCTGTCCCCACCTCAGCCAGTGGAAGCCTGGTCCACACCCAGGCTCACCTGCAATATGGGCACAAGACAGCTTGATGGAGAAAGAAACGGTCCCAGGAGATCAGCTGAGCCCAGGTCCACACCTGGAGGCATACAGGGCTACCTTCACAAAGGGCATCTGGAGAGTCGAGGGGAGGCCACACCAGCATAAGGCCTCCGGATCCCTGGGACAGAAATGCAACTCAGACCGTGAGGCCAACAGGAACACTGGGCTGAGGCTGGGCTTAGGGAGACCAGGTCCCCTGCTCTCTGATGTCTCCGCTCCCTGCTCCCTCCCTCTCTTTGTCTCTCCCCACCCCACCCCATCCCTGCCTCTCTCAGCAGTTTGGCTGTTTCTCCATCTGTTGTCAACCCAGCCAGCAAATCACAGAGAATCTGCCACCGTGAGAGATGACCTCTCCCGTGGGTGCCACTGGGGCAGGTCTAGCCAGGACTCAAACCGCGACCACCCAAACTCTAGAGCCCCCTCTCTGGCTTTGCTCTCCTGTCTGCTTCCATATGATCCAGGCACTCTGGCGGGGGTGGAGGGTTGCACAGAGCTGTGCCTGCTCTGGGGACAATGGCAGGGCCATTCCTCCCCAGGGGTGGCCTGCCCCAGTCACACCCAAAGTCCCTGCCGTCCTGGGATCAGAACCCCACACCAAGATGCTATGGTCCCCAAACCCCCTCTGTGGCCCCATCCTAGAATTTCAGCTCAGAGACCCGACTACAGCCCAGAAAGTGAGAGGTCATGAGGCTCCCCCTTCCTGGGGGCATAGAGGCTAAGTCTCCATGGACCCCTGCTCCCTGGTCTCAGGGGTGAGCTCAGGGTCCCGGGCTCCAATCCTGCCCCTGGACAGCTGGGCTACTTGTCTGTGGGCCAGTCTGTCACACTGAGTGGCAGGTCACGAATATGTAAAGCACATCACAGCACCCAGCCCCGGGGCCAGGGGGGGAGATGGAGCCTAGAGCAGGTGGAGAGCAGCAGGTGGGACCCCTGCTCAGCCTAGATGCTCCTGACCGCCCCCACCCACCCACCTTTCCAGGCCGGAAGCTCGGGCACAGCTTGGGGCCAGCCCCCACCCCACCCCACCCCTGCTGCCCTGGCAGGAGGGAGGGAGGCCTAAGACAGGCCCAGAGGTCTGGGATGCTGAGGCTTGCCCAGCTCAGCCTGCAAGAGGTGGCAGCAGGCTGTATTTTTCCCTTAATGTGACAGACACTTAAAGCAGAGAAGGGGACACACAGCCCCATAAAACAGCGGCCCCGTCTCCCAGGCCCTATTTTATTCATGGCAACAGAAATAAAAGTGCCTTTTATGGGGCCTCCTGTTTCTGGCTCCCCAACTGCACAAAGACGTCATTTACAAGGAAGCTAACTAATGCCCTTATGAAGCTCCCGTGGGGGGACGCCCACATGGGCCCTGGCTCCACCCCAACCACGGTGTGGGGCTTCTAGGGGTAAGCAGAGCAGACTCTCAGGACCTCAAACAACCCAAGGATGGTGGTAAAGGTCCCGGCAGCCACCCCCTGGCCAGGGCATTCCCAGGCGCCTCGGTCATACCCACCGAGCAGAGGGGACCTTCGTCCCGCCCCAGCCACGATGGAGGGTGTGGGGGCACACTGACCGCACTGAGCGAGGCCATCTCGTTAGAGCCCCCGGGTCGCATTCCCAGGCAGGCAGAACAGGGGTGCCAGTGGGCTCTCCCCATCTGACCTGGACATAGAATGGCCGAGTTGTTCCATCATTCATTAGCCCATCTGTTGTGCACAGTTACTGACCCGGGTGCTGGGGCAGCTGCTGCTGGGGCAGACCCGCCCCACTCCCACCACACGGCACCTGATCCTGAGTGTCCTTGCAGGGGGAGGTGCCATGGAGAGGGGCGGCCTCTACCAGGAGGAGTGTCAGGGGCTAGAGAACTTGGGGGGGGTGGGGGGTGGGTGCAGGTGGCCATGGGGACAGGTTGGGGGCTGCGCCAAGCATGGAGACCACAGCAAGGCAGCGTGGACGCTGGAGGGGACATGACTTAAGCACAGGGTGAAGAGGACTGGATCAGAGCTTGGGGTCTTCAGGGGGCTGGGATAGCATGGTAGGGGGGACCCAGGGAAGGGTCTTTGCAGGCAATATCTGGAAGCTGAGAGCATGAGTGCTGGTCAGACGTGGAGGTGAGGAGGGAAAGGTGATGCCCATCCAGGGGCGGGCAGGGACCACAGGAGACCCAGGAGACGTGGGGTTGGGAAAGGGGTTCTGAGCTGCAGGAAGGACACCCGGAAGGGCCTGTCCAGTGGGCAGTGGGCGGACAGGACTGGAGCCCAGGAAAAAGACTTGCCCTGCAAAGGATGCAGGTGGAGACCAGAGACTAGGAAGGAGTGTGGGGCCTGGGGGCTCTGGGGCAAGAGGGCAGAAACCAAACATAGCCAGCAGTCAGTGCGAAGGAGGGCGGGCAGTGTCCAGAGGCAGGAGGAGAGCCCACAGAGCGTGGTGTCAGTGAAGAAGGGGCCTCGTGCCAGCCCATCAACCGTGAGTCCGAGCACGGGCCTGTTGAGTGTGAGTGTGAGTGTGAGCCTGTCTAGTGTGCAGGCCCATCTGAGTGGGCACAGTCAGGCCTGGCCTGCTGCCCGACAGCAGGTTAGGGCCCAATGACCTTGGCTTGGACACGGAGCCCCCGTTTTGCTACAAAAGGGAGGAAATGCTGTCTACAGGCTGTGGTCTACTCACCGCAGAGAATGATGGATCGGAATCGACTCATGGTAGCTTATCCCTCACCTGGAGGCTTTGCCCTCACTCTCCTGTCCCACTTACTGTCTTTCCTGTAACTTCAGCATCGGTGTGGACACAAGCCCCTCCCCTCTCACGCATCTCTCACCAGTTCCCAGGACAAGGCCCATGTGCTCTTTGAAACACCAGCGACAGGCTCTCCAGATGGCAGGCTTCTGCCGGGGATGGAGGCTGTTGCCCAGGAGGACCCTGTGGTCACTTGGCCTCTTGACCCTAGGGCCCCTGTCCTGTCTGGGGCAGACCCTCCAGCACCCACTGGTTTTACCGCCATGTGCCCTGGACCAGGTGTCAGCCAGGCTTTCCAGAGACAGAGACCAGTGGGATATATCTGTGGATCCAGAGGTTCATTCCACAGAATTGGCTTGCATGCCGCGGGGTCAGCTGGATAGCTGGGGATCCACAGGGCAGGCGGCAGGCTGGTGTCTCCAAGTGGAGCCCCCTCCTCCTGAGGGGCCTCCGTTTTGCTCTGCAGACCTTTTACTGCTTAGAGGAAGCCCTACTTTGCTGGGGGCCACCTCCTTTATTTCAGGTCCACTGATGGTAGACGTGACCCCACCTGCTAAAGACACACCCGGCGAAACCTGAGCAGGTGTGGGATCGCACCTGTGCTTCACCAAGTCCGACGGCCATCGCTGTCAGAGCCTACTCAGGGCAGGGTCTGGCCTACCTGCTCCGTGCGACCCAGAGGGTCACCGCAGAAATTGGGTCCAACGGGGAGCCCCCCGGCCCAGCGCAGACCGCAAAGAGCAGCCACCAACGGAAGCCACAAGGGCCCAGGGCAGGGAGCAGGTGAGTGCTCAAGGCCATTGGGCCCCCTTCCCAGCACAGCCCCCAAGCCATCAGCACACTTTCTCCTTCCCTTCTGTGCCAGCACGCCAGGCTTTGGTGTCCCCCACCAGCCACCAGGACCTTCCAAGGTCATCAGTGACTCTCCTCCCCAGACCCAGGGGTCAGCCCACAGGTGCACTTATGTCACCTCTCAGCAAGCTGGGGCCCAGACACCCCGCCCGAGGCACCTTCTTCCCTGGGTTCCAGAACCTTCCCCTCCTGGGAGCCCTGCAAGCTCAGCAGCTGCCGCCTCAAATCTGGGCCTGGAGCAGGAAGACAGGGAGGAAGCATTTGGTATGCCACCGGGCCCCCTGGATGCCACACAGATGCACGCGGCGAGCTCATGGTGAGCGTGTCACGGGATTGGTCAGGCCTGGCCCAGCAGCTGGCAGGACCCACCCTTCCTTGGCCCCCTACACCTGTCACCTCAGGGTCCTCCCCTCCCATAGCCCTGTGACACCCCACTGCTGTCTCAGCCTGCAGCCTCCCCCAACCCAGGCCCCGACATCCAACTGCTTGCTCAGTGAGGCCTCTGGCCGTGGAAAGAAGCACATGTGACAAAATCTAACTGTCCATCCACCCTCGTCCCCTCCCCCCTTCCCTATCCCAGGAAGAGGCCTGGGCCACCATGGGTTCTCACCCAGGCTCAGACAGGGACCATCCCCTGGGCCGAGCCCTGTAGGGAGCTTTGCTAACAACTGAAAGGGAGACATGAGGAGAGGCCAGACACGGCCTTCCCTCCTGCACTCCCACCCGGCAGGCCCGCCCTGCCCCAGGCCACAGGCTGCACCAGCCTCTACCACACATGGCCACCCAGACTGCCTGCCGCCCCAGGCATGTCTCCCTGGTCCACACAGGCTCAGGCCACTGGCTCCAAGGCCAGTCGATGGACACTGAGGTCCCACCCCATGTGTGCACATGGGACCCCACAGATGGACAGTCCGGGACTTGCCAGGCCCCTGACTACCCAGCAGGACAGCAGGCCCCCCAGTCACAGCCATTAACACCTGCTCTGTAGCCAGGTCCACACCCACCTCCTGCGACTGTCTGCTGGGTCTCCAGCCCAATGCCTGTGGGCACTCTGGTCTTCACCTCACTGGAATGTGCTCCTTGCCTTCCAAAGCACTGTGGTTAGCCTGATGGAGCTGAGAAGAGGCCACCAGGCCCATCAGAAATGAAGGTCATAAGCACTTCCAGAAAACCCACCAGAGCTGCACTTTAATTCTGCAACAGCCCAGCAGAGAGGTTGCATCATCCCAATTTTCAGACTGGCAAATTGATTATCACAGGTCCCACTCATTAGAGACCCAGCTGGTTCCAGCCAACTCCATAAGAAGAAACACCTCAAAGACCAGGCAGAAACATCCAAATGGATCCAGAACCCTGACCCACCCTGCGGGTGGCCAAGCATCCTGCAGCCAAGTGGCTTGGTCAGAGCGGAACTGCCCAGAGACGGAAACTCCTTGCTTTCCAGGCCTCTACCCACCCTCTACCCACCTCTATCCTCCAAAAATCCTGCACAGCCTCAAGGCCCCAGGGCCACGAGAGAAGACCCAGGAGGAGGGAGAGGTGATGGCAGGGGGCTGTCAGACTACCCATCCCATGCCCCCCTCCCAGTGTCCCCCTCTGCTGCCTTCCTTTGAGTCCCCCAGAGTCTGCTTTCCAGCCGAAGCCTGACCTGCTGAGATTGAATGCAAGGACAGCTAGTCATTTGTGTGCACCCAGAGTTCAGAACGTTTGTCAAGTGAATGAATGAGTGGCCTGAAACACTGCCTTGAGGATAAACTTCTGATGCAGGAAACTTCCCAAGAGCTGTACAGTGATGTGCATGGAGGGAGTCGGCCCTGCCCGGTGCCAGGTGTCAGCCCTGCACGCCAGGTGGTGGTGGTGGTTACTACAGTAGTATTATCATCGTCATTATTATCTTCTAGTGGCTCACCTATTTTAAGGACCCAGACAGTAGCCTTCAAATGTGGGCCTGTTACAGGAGGAATGAGCATGAGGGGTCATTTAAAAGCCAAACATGGGGGCACTCTCCCATTGACCCTGGGGGAGCCTGTTAAGCAGGTGCCAGGCCCAGGAAGGGAAGCTGTGGGGAGGGAGAGGGTGTGAGGATGAACAACTCCATGTGACACAGGTCGATGCAGAACAGGGCAGAGGGGCTGAGATAAAAGGAAGACGTCTGTGAAGGTACTTTGTCATATAATTGTGGCACTGGAGCTATGTAAAGGCTTTACACAACAAAAAAGTTTATATAAAAAAGGAGAAAATCAACCCACAAAAGTTTAAAGCAAACTGGAACTAATGAACTTACCACACAGAAAAAAGAATTACATTAAGTGACTGTAATGCACGGTATTTTTATATGTATGCCCAGTGAGACTTATTCTAAGGACAAACAAACAAACAAACAAAACTGTATAAAGAAATCTTAAACTGCACTTGGAGATCCTCTTGCTAATAGAAACATTGGCTCTGGGGCGCCTGGGTGGCTCAGTCGTTAAGCGTCTGCCTTCAGCTCAGGTCGTGATCCCAGGGTCCTGGGATCGAACCCCGCATCGGGCTCCCTGCTCCGCAGGAAGCCTGCTTCTCCCTCTCCCACTCCCCCTGCTTGTGTTCCCTCTCTTGCTGTTTCTCTCTGTCAAATAAATAAAATCTTTAAAAAAAAAACATTGGCATTACTATTTTGAAATTACTATAGATATATCATAGGATGAAGCATGTAAGTAATTATAGTAAGGTCATTAGGAAACAAGATTTTTAGCATGAGAGGAAAAAAAAGAGATGAAATTGCAAATCAAAGAAATGAAGTTTAAAACTGTAATCTGAATAAACCATCTGAAAATAAAATTAAGAGAACAATTCCATTTACAATAGCATCAAAAAGAATAAAATACTTAGGAATAAATTTAACCAAAGAGGTGAAACACTGGTACACTGAACATTACAAAATATTTGCTGAAATTAAAGGAGACCTAAATAAATGGTAAAATATCCTGTATTCATGGAGTCAAAGACCGAATATTGTTTTAAGATGATAATACTCCCCAAATTGATCTTCAGCTTCAATGCAATCCCTCTCAGAATCCAAGCTGGCCTCTTTTTACAAATTGACAAGCTGATTCTAAATTTCTTATGGAATTGCAAGAGACGCAGAATAGCCAAAACAATCCTGAAAAAGAAGAATAAAATTTCAAAACTTACTACAAAGCAATGGTGATCAAGACTGTGCAGTCCTGGCACAAGGATAGACAGAGATCAACAGACTAAGACAGAGTCCAGAAATAGAGCATGTGTCCATGGTCAACTGACTTTTGACAAGCGTACCAAGACAATTCAGTGGGTGAAAGACAGTCTTTTGAACAAATGATGCTGGGAAAATGGGATATCCACATGCAAAAGAATGAAGCTTAACCCTCACTCCACACCACATACAAAAATTAACTCAAAATGGATCAAAGACCATGTAAGAACCAAAACTATAAAACTCTTAGGAAAAAAACATAGGGGTAAATTTTCATGGCCTTAGGTTTGGCAGTGGTTTCTTAGTATGATACCAAAAACAACAGCAATAAAAGAAAAAACAGACATATTTGACTTCATCAAAGTTAACAACATTTGTGCTTCAAAGGACACCATTAAATAAGTGAAAAGACAACCCAGAGAATGGAAGAAGATATTTTCAAGTCCTAAACTGATTAGGACTTTGTATCTCAAATATATAAAGAACCCTTAAAATTCAATAATAAAAGACCAAATAACTTTATTTAAAAATGGGCAAATGATCTGAATAGACTTTCTCTAAGGAGCATATACAAATGGCCAGTAAACACATGAAAAGATGCTCAACATCATTAGTCATCAGGGAAATAAAATCAAAGCCACAATGAGATATTGCACACCCACTAGGATGGCTAAATCAAAAAGCCAGATAACAAGTCTTTACAAAGATGTGGAGCAGTTGAAACTCTTAAACAGTGCTGGTAGAAATGTAAAATGATGCTGTCATTTTCATAAACAATTTGGTAGTTCCTCAAATTATTAAACATAGTTACTGCATGATCCAGCACTTCTTCATTTCTAAATATATATCCAAGGGAAATGAAAACATCTGTCCACATAAAAACTTGTACACAGATGTTCATCGTAGCATTATTTATAATATCAAAAGGTGGAAACAACTCAAATGTCTGCCAACAGATGAATGGATACACAAAGTGTGGTGTATCCACACAATGGAATATTATTGGGGAATAAAAAGGAACGAATTCCTGAGATGTGCCACTACATGGAGCCCCAGAAAGAAAGGAGTAAGTGCAGGAAAAAATACTTGAAGAAATCATGGTCCCAAACTTCCAAAATCTGATAAAAGACATAAATTTATAGATTCAAGAAGCTCAGTGAACTCTAAAAAGGATAAACTCAAAGAAATCCATGCCCAGAAATATAATCAAACTATTGAAAACCAAAGACAGTGAAAAAAACCTTTAAAGCAGCCATTAAAAAAATGATAAATTACATACAAGGGAAACAATGACTGGAAAGATTATGGATTTCTCATCAGAGACCATGGAAACAAGAAGGTGGTGGAACATTTTTTTTAATGCATTGTTTTTGTTTTTGTTTTTAAGTAAGCTCCATGCTGGGTGTGGAGCCCAATGTGGGGTTTAAACTCATGTCCCTGAGATCAAGATCTGAGCTGAGATCAAGAGTCCGATGCTCAACTGACTGAGCCACCCAGGTGCCCCAGGAACAACATTTTTAAAGTACTGACAGAAACGAACTGTCAATCAAAAATTCTCTATCAAAAATCCTTCAGAAATTAAGGCAAAATAAAGACACTCTCCAATGAAGGGAAATGAAGAGAATTTGTCACCAGCAGACCTGCTCTAAAAGAAATTCTAAAAGGGGTTCTCCAGGCAAAATGAAAATGGCACCAGAAGAGAACTTGAAACTTTAGGGACAAAGTGAAAGAAATCATAAATCTCTACATGAAACTCTGGTTTTAGTGCTTACTTCTTTAACATATATATGAAGGCTGAAACAAAAGTTATAGCATGGTCTGGGGAATTTTCAATGTATGCAGATGTAATAACAAGACACCCCCAACTATAAAAGGAGGATAAAGGTGGTTTGAGGACCAAGTTTTCTGCATTCCACTGGAAGTGGCAAAATATTCACTTGAAACAGACTGTGACAAGCTCAGTGTCTGTACTATAATCCCCAGAGCAATTGCTAAAAACATAATCATACAAGGAAACATAGTAAAAAAAAAAACAACCCACCCAGTAAAGTGAAATACTAGAAAGAAAGAGAGAGAGAGAGAGAGAGAAGAAAGAAGAAAGAAAGAAAGAAAGAAAGAAAGAAAGAAAGAAAGAAAGAGAGGGAAAGAATCATAAAGAAGGCATTAAAGAGAAAAGAGAAGAGGTATGAGATGAACAGGCAAAAACAGTACAGTGTTAAACCTGAATCCAAACACATAAATAATTATATTAAATGTCAATGGCCTAAACCACCAATTAAAGGACAGAGATCGTTACACTGGACTGAGGAAAATTCAACGTGCTGTCTACACAAATCCACTTTAAATATAACTATATAGGTAAATTAAAAGTTAAAGGGTGCAAAAGGATAGACTGTGGAAACACTAATCAAAAGAGAGCTGTACTCATATACTGTATGGGTACATATATACTAATATCAGATGAAGGAAAATCACCAGGAGTAAATGGAGATATCACATAATCATAAAAGGATCAATTTCAAGTAGATATAAAATCCTAAGTGTGCGTTCAGCAAACAACAGACCTTCACAATACATGAAGCAAAAAGTGATAGAACTGCAAGTTGGAATAACAAATTCACAGTGATGGCTGTGACCTCAACCGTCCTCCGTCTGTGTCAGCAGAACAAGCAGCTAATCAGCAAGGAGGTAGAACCGAGCACCACAACCACCTGCTCCTAAAGGGCATTACCGAACCCTCCATCCAACAACAGCAGAATACACATCCTTTCCAAGTGCGCATGGAACATTCTCCAGAAAGATCAGATCCTGGGTTATATAAAACCAACCTAACAGATTTAAAAGAATTCAACAAACACCAAGTATGTGCTTGACTACAACGGAATTAAAGTAGAAATCAATATAGAAAAGTGTTTTGAAAACCCCAGAGGCTCAGAAGTTAATGCACTTGTAAATAATTCATGGATCAAGAACATGCCTCAGGGGAAACTGGAAAACATTTGAACTAAATGAAAAGAAAGTTTTCAGTATCAAAATTATTTGTGGGATGCAGTTAAAACAGGGCTTAGAGGGAAATTTATAGTATTAAATGTTTGTATGGAAAAAGAAGAATCCAAGCTTCCTCCTTAGTAAACTAGAAAAAGAAGAGCAGAAGAAAACCAAAACAACCAGAAGAAAGGAAATAAGAAAGATGAAACCCAAATCGGTAAAATTAAAAACAGAAAAATTTTAGGTAAGATCAATGAAGTAAGAACTGGTTCTTTGGAAAAGACTATTGCATGATAAATCTCCAGCCAGACTGACAAAGAAGTAAGACAAGACACAAATAACCAAGAACAGGAGTAAAGAAGAGGTCATCACTATGGGATCCACAGACATGAAAAGGAAGAGTAGGGTCTGCTCCACGGACACAGACTCCGATTCAGCAATCTGGATGGATGGACCAAGTTCCTGAAATCCACAAACTATTAAAACTTACCCAAGAAGAACTCACAACTCGAATACCCTCTGTCTACTAAAACAATTGAGTTCATAGTTCATAACCTTTCAAAGAAGAAAACTCCAAACTCAGATGGTTTCACTGGCAAATTCTACAAAATAGTTAAAGATTAAAATAAAATGGGGGGGGGCGCCTGGGTGGCTCAGACGGTTAAGCGTCTGCCTTCAGCTCAGGTCATGATCCCAGGGTCCTGGGATCGAGCCCCACATCGGGCTCCCTGCTCAGCGGGAAGCCTGCTTCTCCCTCTCCCACTCCCCCTGCTTGTGTTCCCTCTCTCGCTGTCTCTCTCTCTGTCAAATAAATAAATAAAATCTTTAAAAATAAAAATAAATAAAAAAATAAAAAATAAAAAAAATAAAGCTCTTCATAATCTCTTCAAGAGAATAGAGGAGATAATTCTTACCCATTTTATGAGGGCAGCATCCCCCAATCCCAACAGGAGACAAGGAGAGGACAAGATAAGAAGCTACAGAACCATGAACATCTATGCAAAATCTACAGCAAAATATTAGCAAGTCGAATCCAGCAACATACAGAAAGAATAAAAACATCATGACCAAATAGGGTTCATCCCCAGAATGCAAGAGTGGTTCAGCACCGATCACCAATCACCATAGTAACAGACAAAACCACAGGGCACTCTGTACATGCAGAGAAAACATTTGATAAAACCATGTGTTCATGATAAAAACTCTCAGAAAACTAGGATCAGGAAGGAAGTTCCTGAACCTGGAGATATTGTAAAAAAAAAAAATTAATTTCAGTTTTGAGTTATTGATTGCTAGTATGTAGGAATTTTGACCTTTTATAAGTCATATCCTCTGACCTCCCTAACTGGTCCTGGGAATGCATTGTAGGTCCGCCCAGGTTTTCCAGGTGGATTCTCATGTTGTCTGCACATAGTAGGGACAGTCTGAGTTTCCTTTGCACTCTATATGCCTTTTACCTCCTTTTCTCCACTGAAATATTTGCAGGTGAAGGGACCTGGTGTGTGGAGATGTGCTTAAAAACATCACAGAAAGAGAAGTGTGGCCGTGAGGACATGGGGTCATGGGACACACTGATGCCCGCTGAGCCCGAGTGGCAGGGCTCCTCTCTGCATTTCTGTGTGTGTTCAACATGTTTTATAATAAAGGGTTTTTAAAAACCTGGTAAAACAAGGCCAACAGTTGAACAAATGGAAAAGGGACAAAGGCAGTTCACAAAAAATTAAAAACACACATGACCAATATTCACTGAGGAGAACTCGCATCCTTACCAGTAAGTTCCAGCGAGAGAGGACCTGCCCACCTTGTGCGTGGATCTGCGGGCCCCGGGTGATGTGTTGCTGGGGTCACTTATCCAGTGCCTTCCCACTAACCCAGGGACTCGCGTCTGTTTCCTCCTAAAGAGGGGATGGAAATCTAAACCATCCACATGGCAACGTGTTTAGAGTAACCTGAAGCTAACCGAGTGATAATTAGCTCAGGTCTCTGGACGAGGTACCAGGCACGTACCGTGGGGCGGAGAAGCGGAGACCCAAGGGCACGCACAGCGCCAACGTGCACATCTTTAAAAAGCAGAAAACACGGTAAAAGGAAACAGGCAAGATGTGCACTGAGCTCTTGCTGTGGGGCCGGATTACAGAGGCTCCAGCCTCCTCGCTCGTCTCCACGGGTGCACGTTACCTTTATCATCAGAAAAGATATAGATTGTCTAAGAACGCGGAGATAGCAGGATCCTTCCCACGGCCCCACAGCAGGGCCGGGTCAGGTAAGCAGGAGCCCACGTGGCATCCCACCCCCCGAGTCCACACAGCAGGCTCCTGCCCATTTCAGCCCCAGCCCCCCCCCGCCCCCCAGGCCTGGGCTTCTCTGCTGACAGTACCCGGGGCTGTCCGTCTCCAGGAGCCGGGACCTTTACATTTTCTGCAGACTGTCCACCCTCCACCCCACGCCCAGTACAGTGCGCAGCCAGGTGACGCGGGACTGGGGATAGGAACAGGGCCAACCAGGCAGAGGTCTAGGGGCCAACTGACCGGCTCCAAGCCACCACCGATCCTGCTTCCAGGACACTTCTGGGCACCAAGCCCCACGCTTCCCGGGGCCCACCCTCTCAGGGCCTGCCTCCTGAGAACCAGCTCATTCTGCGGTTTGGGTGGCGCACCCCGGTGAGGGAAGGGCTGCCCTACTCAGGGCTGACTGCCAAGAGCAAGGCTTCCTGCAGCCCACGAAGGACGAGGGGAAGCGGTGGATTGCTGAGCGGCACGCAGCCTGCCGGCACCTGCCGAGCTCACTCGGGACAACGGTTTCTGTCCTGGTCTTACACACGGGACAGCCGTGTTCACCGAAGGTCACTCTCAGGAGCAGCAGAACGGCGTCTGTCAGCCCTCCGTTCCACCAGCAAATAAATAAAGCAAGCCTTTTGGGGGAAGAGTTGAGCCAGGGCCTTTAGGGGGTGCTGCTGGAGCAGAGAACTGAGTGTCAGCGAGAAGCCGGCCTTCAGAGCCAGGGAATGGCCAGTGCAGAGGCCCGGGGGCCGGAGTGAGCTTGGCCCAGGGCACAGAGCAGGGGGTGTGCTGGCAGGAGTGTGGTGAGCCCAGCGAGAAGGGGGGACGCAGGTGAAGGCCTCTCTGACTGCGGCCACAGGCTTGGGTTTTGTTCTCTGTGTATCATCCAGAAGACACTGGAGGGGCATGAGGTGAGCCCTGCACCCGTGCCCTGAGCATCGTGACTCAGGGAACCCTCTGCTCCAGGCCCTCACCGCAGAGAAGATGGGAAAGCAGCTGCCGGGACCAGGGTACCCCACTGCCCATTCAGAGACCCATTCTACAGCAGCCCCACTGCCTGGGACCCCAAAGACCCCTGGTTTGGAGGGAGCCGCCGGCGGGGACAAGGCCAACAGGGCAGGCGGCAGATTTCTCCTTTCTCATCGAGCCCGATGCGGGGGCTCGATCCCTGCAGCCGAGGCCTCCCAGCACCTGTCCCCAGATTAGATTTCTCCTTTCTCATTACCACCGTAATAGGTCCTTCAGACCTCATTCCAGCCCTAGATATTATCTGACCCGTATAATTAATTAATTATAGCCCAAATATTATAGATTATTAAAAATAGCATAACTAATAGTGTAATATCTCAAGCTGTCGACTTTAATAGTCAACATTGTCTTGGCCGCGCTTATCAGCCGGGGACACCCGGTGAGAATATTGATTCCGGGGTAATTTTAGCCGTCATCTGCCATCCTGACGGGGATTGTCAGGTCCTCACCCAAGCCGGGGCTCATTTGAAATCGTTAAACCGCCGCGCGGCTCACAGTGGATCTTAATGTTCCCTTTTTCTCCCCTTCAATATGTTTCAGCAACAGAGAGGAAAATAAATAGAGAAGAGGAAAGGGAAAGCGAGAGAGAAAGAGAGGGAGGGCGGGAGGGCGAGAGTCCGCTCTCAAGGGGAGGGGAGGGGCGACTGATTGTCTCTCTCCCTGGGGACCCTGGTCTCCCGCCCCCGCCGCCCCCCAGCCCGTCTCTCCCGGAGACTCCGCTGCCGGCGGAGCTGTGCAGGGGGAGGCTGTGGGGGGACAGGGCGGAGCGGCTGAGAATCCGGCTCCCACAGGACACACGTGCGCTGCAGCCCCGCCGGACTCCGACGACCTGCCCCGCGGGGAGCCTCAGCAGCGCCCGCAGCGCCCGACGACCCCCGGGCCCGCGCACTCGGGCTGCAGGGATGGAGTCAGACCCACGCTGGGCACACGGCGCATAGGGCCACGCGCACGAGCGGACACACACACCAGTCACGTGGGCACACGCGCGCGGAGCGGGCACATGCAGAGCCACACGTGTGCACGGACACACGGCCACACGCGTGTGGAGGACACGGACACACATCTCAGCCAGCATGTATTCGTGCACTGAGGGCCTCCTGGCGGGGTGCCGCAGGTCCAGGGGCTCAGAATAGCGAGGGGGACCCGGGGAAGTGACCTTGGGGAGGGGGCCCCCGGGGTGTTGCAGTTCCAAAAGGCGTCAGCAGGGGGGCCTCGGGAGAAGAGGGAAAGTGCCGCCCTGAGCCCCTCTGGCCCTGAGCCCCCAGCCGCGGCGCCGCCGCCACGTCGCGTCTTGCGGGGAAGGGACGGCAGCTGACAGCAGGCAGGCCGCGGGGGACCCTCAGCACACACAAACGAGCCCCCAACGGGAGGGGCCTTGGTAGTGGGGGGCCGGGGCGGGCCGGGCCCGTCGGGGGGGCGGGCCCGAGTCTCCCCCAATCCTGCCCATCCGGGTCGGGCCCGGGCTCACCACCCCCCGCCCTCGCCCGGCGCACAAGCCCCGTCCCGCGCGCGGGCACACTCCCGCGGGCACGCGCTCACCCCACCCTCACCCCACACGCCCTTCTCCCACTCCCCCTGCCCCCTTGGGCACGCGCTCACCTCCGCCTCCCACCTCCACCCCCACATGCCCCTCCCCCACTCCTCCGCATCCCCTCGGGCGGCCCAGGACAGCGGTGTTCCGGAATCACTCCTCCAAGGCTTCCCTTGGAGTGTTACTCAAACTTCTAATTATGATTCACGCGTGTGATAATAATTTAATAATCAGGGAGCCGTGCAAGAGGCATTAACCTCAATTAAGCTCATTACGCGGCCTAACGCCCCCCACCACGTGCCCTCCCGACCCTGAGTGAGCGCCGCGGGTGTGACTGTGGCACGTGCATGCTGGGCAGGAACAGTTTCACTGAATGCATTTATTGAACACTTCTGTGTACCTGGCCTGGACCCCTCCTCGCACCCTGATCGGGTTCCCTGTGCCCCCTCCCCTCTTCCTCCTTGGACGCTGTCCACTCTTCTGACTAGGGAAGGCCCATGTCCTCCATGCCTAACCTTCCCACCCGACCTCATGACCGCCCTCCCTCCCTCACGGCGCCTCAGGTGGAAACTGAAGGACCACGGGTGACGGCCAGCTCTCCCTGCTAACTGGGTAACTGCCCAGCCTCCCTGATGGCAGACCTGCCCACCTGGCTCATTTTCTTTCTTTCTTTTTTTTTTTTTTTAAGATTTTATTTATTTATTTGACAGAGAGAGACACAGCAAGAGAGAGAAACAAGCAGGGAGAGTGGGAGAGGGAGAAGCAGGCTGCCCACCGAGCAGGGAGCCCGATGCGGGGCTCGATCCCAGGACCCTGGGATCATGACCTGAGCCGAAGGCAGACGCTCAACGACTGAGCCCCCCCGGCGCCCCTCACCTGGCTCATTTCTACCCCCACGCCCACCACAGGGTCCACCCTGTCAGAGGTCTGCCATGGAGAGTGGCTGAATGTATGGTGGATGAAGGAATGAGCTCCCCGTGGGATGTGGGGTGGGGGGAGAAACACGGTACCTGAGACTGGGTGACTGTGGAGATGTCCAGGAAAGAGTCCTGTGACTGTGGGATGGGTGAGCAGAGAATAGGTCAGCTGCAGGACACATAGAAGAGAGCCAGGTAACATGGGACATGAACAGACAATGGGTGGGGACTGCTGAGGCCACGTCTTCTCAACTCTAGGATGTCATGGACAGTAAGGTGCCCCATTTGTATCAGTCAGGTTTCTGCTACAACATTGCTGTGTAACAAAAAGCCCCAAAGCTCTCGGTGGTCCACGGCCATTGTCACCCATTACCTGCTTGTGGACCATGATCAGCTGCCATTGGCTGCCCCCCACTGGGCTCATAAGGTGGGGTTCGGGTGGGCTCCAGACCTTTATTCCTAGTCCCAGCTGAGTGTCCGGAGCATGTTCTCTTCACAGAGGAGAGTGGAAGCTGCAAGGGGCAGAAACACAGATGCTCTTAAGGCCTGAGCTCAGAGCTGGCTCCTGGTCACTTCTGCCCAGTGCAGGTCATGTGGCCAAAGTATACTTTCAGTGGGTGGGAAGTATACTTTCCCCATTGGAAGGCCATGGCCGAGTAAGAGGATGAAGGGAAAGAAAAACTGTGGTTAAGTTATCCAATCTATGACATTTCTGATCTAATCAGAGTTTTTCCAGTTGGCTGGGGCTGAGGGGTGGGGCAGGGGAGTGAGGGACAAGAAGCATTCCTGTAAATATCCACATGTCCACAGACACATCCTGACTTCTGAATTAAGCTGTGCACGGAGACACACAGCACCACAGGGGTAGTAAGTCCTCCCTTGGGCAGGGACTTCCTGGGCCAGTCTCCACCCCAACCCAACCTGTCACCCCTGGTGAGACTCAAGCAGAGTGAGAGGCACAGATTCAGGCACCTGGGATTTACTGAGGCAGGAGAAATCCAGGAGGCAGTGCAGGAAAGGCAGGGACAGGACAGAGCGAGGATGCCTTCTGCTGAAGTCCTGCCTTGGCCTGATCTGCGGGGAGCCCAGGAGTATCAATCCTGACCACTGTCTACCCCTGAAGGAGGGGCAGGGTCCTCCCAGGTGTCTCTGGGAATGAGTCTCCTATCAGCCAAGGACAGTTCTCCTGAGTAGCTCATGGGTGTGAACTTGAGCCCCTCCACTCTTAGCAGCAGGGGCCGGGGTCTGGACAAGGATCTGGGTGGGGTTCTGGTAAAGGATCTAAACAGGGATCTGAATGGGTACCTGGGCAGGTTCTGGGCGGGACACTATCTGCATCCACTACATCAAGGAGAAAGTTGATCAGTGCCAGACCCCTCTGCGGTGGAAGACAGAGCCAAGGTGGCCAGGGCCCTGACTCTCCAGCCAGGGCCATTTCCCTATTCAAAGGGGCCAGAGAGCTAGAGCAGGAAGTCAGACCACTACTGGGATGAAAGGAGAGTGGGTGGGCTGAAATGCTTGCTCCACCCCCTCTGCACTTGGCCTTCCAATTTTCCTTGTCAGTGTAAACATGTTTTTGCATTTTAGATTCTGCCTTTACTTTGTTGGGGGACAGAGAGCTAAGTGAGACACATGCACAATGTCCAGGAGCCCAGAGTCTGGAACCAGAGCCACAAGTGGATGGATAAATGTCCCATGATGTGTTAAAACAGGACAGAGTGAAGCTCAGGGTGTGGAGGGATACTCAGGATGACGCTTCCCTTCTCCCCAGGGAAATCAGATGGCTTCCAGGTGGTGCTCCCACTAAGAGAAGTAGGAATGATGCATGTGAACAAGTGGCCAAGGGCACTGCTGAATGAGGGAACTGCAGGTGCAGGCACATGGCAGGTCAACCATCGGGCTCAGGAGCTCTGGGCACAGGGTGCAGGTTTAGGGACTGTGCAGGACAGCCTACAGGAGCCAGTCAGGAAGTCCTTCGTATCAGGCTGCAGAGCCCAGATGCCAGCCCTGGATCGTGGCAGCCTTCAGGTATTTCTGGAAGAGGAGTGTGATCTGATTTATGCTTTAGAATGATGGAGGATAGACCAGAGGGCTAGGCTGTGGCAGGGGCAGCGAGAGGTGGAGGAGGTCATCAGCAGGAAACTCTGACACCCTGTGCCCAGAACATCCCCAGGTGCCCCACTCACAAGGGGTCTTCAGGCCATTCACCTCCAAACAGAGGGACTTAGAGCATTCCACTGGGTAAAAAATCCATAGAAAGCCCAGACTACTGTGGTGATTACTGATGGGAGAATGACTACCCTTCAAACCCTGGGTACTGACAGGACTTTGAGGGGGGAGGGACAGAAGGTGGCCATCCTGGGCATGATTGAACCTGGACATCCTTGTTACCCCTGTGAGATGGACCAGTGGCAGGTAAAGCAGCTGGAAAGACCAAGGGCAGCAAGGGGCATCCTGAAGAGAGAGGACCCCTCTGGGCACCCCACATGGACTGCCTTCTCTTTGGAACCTGGTTGTTGATTATCTGTCACTTTGCACATTAAGAATGCTGGCATCAGTAAGACCCAGCATTCACATCAGAGTTCCACCACATACTGGCTGGATGACCTTGAGCACGTGATCAATCCTCTTCATCCTCAGTTCACCCATCTGTGAGGTGGTAATCCTCACCCCTGCCCTATCCTTTGGTCAGAAAACCCTTTGGAGCTAGGATGTCCTCCGAGGCCAAGAGAGGAAGCTGGACACCACCTCCCCCGTGCTGCCGTGGGAGTTGGGTGTCCTGCTCTCCACACACAGCCCGAGAGCCACTCCCAGTTTTGATGATCTGGGATTTTGTTTTTGTCTTAAGTTTAAAGGGTTTAAACCTCACCTTTGCATTTGACCGACCCCTTGCCATGAACCAGACCCAGCGCTACGTGCTTTTCATTTTGAACTCAACGCAGCTTGCAAAGAGAAGCATTCACACCCAGGCAGTGAAAACCTTGTAAAACTCCCTGGCCGTTTGGATGGTTCTGGCTTGGCCATGGTGAATGAGCTGGAGCGCAGCATATACTGTGCCAGGACGCCACACAATACACAACCTGCCGCCCTCTTCCTCCTCTGGGGTATCCCAGAGTTTGGGGGAGAGAGCCAAGGACGGGGCACAGAAGCGGGTTGATTATCCGGGAGAGCAAAGACGGCTGGAGGCTTTTGCGCTGTCCGCGGTGCTGAAAGCGGGCGCAAGCGCAGCCCGGGCAGGGCCGTCGGGAGTGCTGTCCGTGGTACTGACGTGCTTCGGCGTTGTCCGTGGATCTGAAGATGCCCCTGGTGCCGTGGCTATTTCCTCTCTTCTCTGGTGTTCTGAGTGTGGGGTACCCTTGCTCGAGAAGTTAGGAGACCCCAGAAGAGGCATATCTTAAAAGATGAGTAAAGAAGCCAAAAACTGGAAAGTTCCCCTCTTGTTTTCCAAACTCTGGGTGAGCAAAAGGGTTCACCACGGAGTGGAGCGGGTGGAGAGGCAAAAGGAGGGAGAGCAGAAGCCTTCTGTTCTCCATCTCCGCCTCTACCTCCCGCATCCTTCCCACAGGTGTACAGGAGGATGGCCCGATCAGAGACAGCATTATGTCATCAGCAGGACCCAGTATGGACTCAAAGAGTCAGATACACTAATTTGTAGATGGGGGTGATAATTTCTTCCCTGCATATTTCACAGTGATGTTGGGGGGGGGGGGCGCTGGACAGTCTGGGGTGGGGTGTGCTTTGCATGAAGCAGACATTATACAAAGTGGGGGTTATCCATCCATGTGCCCTGTAAACCCCAGAACATTGCTGTCCCTCCATCCTGTCCAATAAAGCTCTCCAGGTGCAAGAGAAGGGAGGCCCCTCCACCCCCATGTACAATGAAGGCTGTGATCGCGTTGTTATTCAACTCACAAGGGGAGGTATAGGGACCTTAAAGATCACATAGAATCCAACCCCCATAATTGACAGAAGAAACCATTGAGGAGGGAGTTCATAAACACATGATAAGTTAGTGGCAGGGGCAGGATGCCCCTCCTGCTCTTGTGCACCCCAAACTTCCAAAAACTCTGATGTTGGGGAGAGGCTATGGCCATGGATTGAAAGGGCTGGATGTTTAACTCTCCCCAATCCTTCTCCCTCAAAAACCTCCCCTTCCTCTTCTGCATAATCTCAGCCCTCACCCACTACTTTTCCCTAGGCCACTTAGATCTTTTACCACCAGTCCCTCCCCCAGATTTCTATACTTGTTCCATGTTGGTTCCTGCTTTGGTGCAGCCCCTCCCCCAGCCTGCCAATGACTCCATCTGGTCCTGCTGATGTGCAGTGAGTGGAGGCTTAGCAATGAAGGGGTGTCTCCTGTCCACTGGGTAGGCAGAGGCATCCCTATCTCAGGCACTGATTTCACCTGTCAGTGCCCACCTGGGGCCCCGCAAGTGAAGCTGGTGGCTTGGAGATAACCCGATATGGCAGATGGGCAAAGATTGCACAAATGAGGGTCTAATTGACAATCAATTGTGATTAGGAGTGAAAGGACGTCTTTATAGCCCTGGACGCTCTGAGTTGAAGTTGGGGGGAGGGGAGGGTTGTTCCCAGGTATCTGAGAGAGTAGGACGGGTGCTGTGCATCCCCATGACTTGGGTTGTTTTTTAGAGATGGGGGAGGAGTGGGGCAGGAGCAGATGCCATGATCTCCCTGACCCCTGTCCTCACATAGCACCCCCTCTTCGCATGGGAACATGACCCAAGGTCCTCTGTGTAGCGCTGGAGGCCTCCCCTCACACCCCATGCCCTGCCCCTGCTCCCCGGGTCAGACTCTGCAGTTCATTACTCTGACTGCTGCAGCTCCCATTAGACAGTTCAGGGCAGGGAAGACAGGGGAGAGGAGAACCAAGGAGGAGAATCTTGGCACCTCCAAATTCCTGGACAGTCACAGCATTTTTTGTCCAAGTAGCACTCAGCCCTGAGCCAACCCCCACCTCTCAGCAGGGAGCACATCCTGCTGCGCTGAGTGTGTGAATATGTTTGGTTGTATATTACAATATGTTATTTCATTATGCTTATTACATATCATATTTAATATACTGTATTCTGTTTACTATGCTTTAGTGATACCATACGTTATACGACATCTACATTACATAAAATGTTATGTGTGTTTGTGTTGAATGAAAGTTGTACATATTTCTCTTCCTCACCTGCAGGTGTCTGGTGTGCATAATGGGGGTGAGAGCAGACCCACACCCAGCCCCTGCCCACCCAGCAGGTGACCTGTGGAAGACAGGTAGACCCTGTGGGGCATGGAGTGTGAGCATGCACATGAGGGGGTTGTGATGCTCTAGGTCACACTGAAACTCAACCACCCAGAGCCAAGTCAAAAGTTTGCACTTGGGACCTGCCCTAGGGCACCTCATCCTGTGCCTCATGGGAGCAGAGTGGCAGCTCAGGGACTGGGCAGGTAGGGGCCCTGTGTGCCCTCCTCATTGAAAGACTTAAAGAGGGGACCAAGACAAGCGCAGAGCTGGTGGGCGCGGGTGAGGCTGACTGCAGGGTAGTGAATGCATTTGTGGATCATGGGCCTGAGATGGTGTTCCTAGGTGCTCATGAATGAATCTGAGATTGTATGTGGTGCGTGCTGCTGAATGAGTGTGTGTGTGTGTGTGTGTGTGCGCGCGCGCGCACGCGAATGGGGTGTGCACATCTATATTCAAACTTAGCTGGGGGAGGGGTAGAGAGAGCCTAAGAGTCCCACCAGGAAGGTGGGGGCGGGAAGGAGATAATTACCTCCCTGTGATGAGAGATTATCCACCCTCCTTCCCCCAGAGGTGATTTATAATTTAAAGATAAAGAATAATCAAGTCCTGGCAAGGAAGGACACAGTGTTGTGGGTCTGATTAGAATCTCGGGATGGACCAGCATGCGGGGGAGGGGATGGGCTGGGAGAGGGAAGGCCTTGCCTCCCTCCCAGCCCCAGTCTCCCTGAGGCTCAGCATGTCCGAGCTTGGCCCAAATTACAGCCGATTGGTCCCCCATTATTTCTCCCAACTTTTAATTTCTGCTTCCAAAGGATCATTGCCCGCGGTAATTGCAAAGGACCCGTCCTTGTGTGCGGAGCAGTCTCCGGGGACCGCAGTGTGAGGTGGCGCGCACACCGCTCGTGCACACGCCCGCGCGCACACTCACACCCATCACATTCAGCCTCACACCCTGAAGACCCTCGCAGGCGCGCTCCCACCGCCGGCTCCCACCTGGGTCCCACCAGCGGCCCAAGCGCTCGCTGGCTCTGCGGCGGGAAGAGGGGGGAGGGCGCTGCCGAGGAGCAGAGGCGGTCTTACCCTCGGACGCCGGACGCTGGCCGGTCCTTCCGAGGGCCGCAGGGCCCTGCGGTGCCAACATCGCAGCTGTAGATAAATATGCGCAAATAAAGACCCGGACCGAAGGGCTTCTTATTTCTCCCGGCGTAGGGATGGAAGAGTTCGCCGTTGTGTCCCCTTACTTGAAGGGTATTGATTTTTACGTAGGCCGCCTGCTGTTTGTAGGATTCTTCGGTCCCCATTTTGGAGGCCGTCCAGCCTCCCTCATTTTCGATCCCACTTCTAATGAGCGACCCAGGGGCCGCCGGCCCCGCCCCTCGCGGGGACACAAGGCCGGGCCCTAGTTTGACGACGCGAAGGGGGCGGGAGCGGGAGGGGCTGGAGGGACAGAGACCCTGAGCAAGGGAGACCCAGAGACGCTAGAGGAGACCCCGAGAGGAGCGACCGGGAGAGGCGGGACCGACGTCCACGGAACGCGTGGGAGGGGGCTGAAGACGCGAGGCAGACACCCGGAGTCTGCCCTCGAGGACCCACCCCCGCCCCAGCCGCTGAGGGACGCCGGAGCCTCGGGCGCCGCCAGAGTGGCAGGACCGCGCACCGCGGAGCCGGCAGAGAGGCCGCCTGGGCGCCGCGTCCCGCGCCGGGATGTCCCAGCCAAGTCTTAGCGCTCGCCCGCCCGCGCGCCCCGGGGCCTCCGCGGCCCCTCCGCCGATTGATCCCGCAATTATTTAAAAGCCCGGGCTGTCTCCTCCCCCTTCGCCCAGGAGGCAGGCGCACCGTTTCTGGACGAGCGGAGGCGCAGCGACGCGCCGCTCACCGCCACAGCGGCTCGCGGCCCGCACTCGGGCTCCGGGCTGCGCGTCTGTCGGTCGGGCCCGGGGCTCCGGCCGTGTGTCCCGCGCGGGGCCCGCCTCCTCCGCCCGGGACCGTTCGCAGCCAATTAGGCGCGCGCGCTAACGAGGGCGGCGGGGCCCCGCGGCCGCCTGCGGGCGCACGTGTGTGCGGCGTGTGGGCGCGTGGGCGCCGCCGGCGGGGCCGCCATAAATGCGCGGGCCGGGCGCGGCGGGCGCCTGAGGCGGCGGCGGAGGCAGCGCCGGGCAGCAGCGGCGGAGCGCGGGGCCCGGCGCCCGGAGCCAGCCGAGCCGCGGCCGCCTGCGCCAGACCGTGCGGGGCACACGGCGATGGGAGCCCATCCTATTGCTATCAGAGATAGCAATAGG
>NW_022589788.1:653342-695462 GCF_004348235.1 Phoca vitulina | reverse complement strand
CGCCAGCGACACGGTGCCCGCGGCGCCCGAAGGGCCCGGGGCGGCCCGGCCTGGCCCGCCGCCGCGCCCCACCTCCTTCTCGGTGCTGGACATCCTGGACCCCAACAAGTTCAACAGCAGGAGACGCCGCTGTGTGCTTCTGGGCCCCGTGCCGCCGGCCGCGTGCGCCCCGTGCGCCCCGGCCCCGTGCGCCCCGGCCCCCGCCGCCCCGGGACGCCCGCCGCGCGCAGAGGAGCTGGAGCGCCGCGCCCTCGCCGCCGCCGGAGGAGCTGGAGCCGCCGCCGGAGCTGAGCCGCCGCGTGAGTAGGACGCGGCCCGCTCCGGTCGCGGGAGCCGGGGGACGGGCCGCATCTATGCGTTTACGCTCCCGGGCCCCTCGGCGAGCCGGGCCAGCCGAGTGCCGGGGCTCAGTGCGAAGTTCGCAGCGCGCGGGGCTCCGTCCGACCCGGACTCCGGGGCCGCTGCCGCCCCGCGCCTCCCGGGATGGCTCCGCCGGGCCTGTCCCAGGGCTGCGGGGCTGCAGGGCCGGCCTTGGAAGGTAGTTGGTGCGGAGGAGGAGGGGACCTGCGAGGCGGCGGGCCCGTGACCTCCCCGCCCCCACCGCCGCCCGAGGCCTCCCTCCCCCTTTTCTCCCTCTCCTCTTTTTTTTTTTTTTTTGGACAAATCAGACTAATTGTGACAAAACGCTGGTTATCTCTGGAAAAACAATTAAATCCCTTCGATTACAGTTAAGGGGAAATGTGCTTAGCGGCGGAAAGCGGCCGGTAATGGGGCGGCCCGCGCCCCCGGCCCGGTCGATATCCCATTACGGCAGCATGCATATCTCTTTCAAGCACCTTGCAAACTCCCCCCGAACATCTAAATTATAGGGTCAAAATTCGGATAATTACTCGATTAAAACCTATTACACTTATTAGGGGCCGCTATTGATCGAGAATTGCATTCGACCGGCTCCTGATTGCTTTTGGTGCCCCCTCCTCCGGCCCTTCCTCCCTCCAACTTCCCAGCCCCTCGGCAAAGCAGGGACGGGAGCTCAGGGTCGACAGGGCCGGGGCCGCAGTCTTGGGGCATAAGGGCCTCGGGGTACATGGACTCGCCTGATCCAGGTGTGGTCTAGATGAAGAGCAAACCCAGGTTGGCCGGAGGGGAACCCTTCGGGCTCTCGGCCTAGCCGGAGTTCTGGAAGTCTCCACCCAGAGCCTCCACCGCATGGGGAGCCCATCCCAGCGGAAGGCCCTGTCTCTTGGTTTCGGGGGGAGCCTAGTCAGGCCCTCTTCCTCCTCAGACTACCCTGACAAGGTAAAACTAGATGGCCAGGTGCTCTCAGGGTCCTCTAGGGGACAGCCTGCTCCTGCTAAGGGGTGTGGGTGGACCCCCCGCCCACCACACCTGCCCTGCTGACTTCCATGCAACCTCTGCAGTTGCCCTGGGGAAGTCTGCTAGCACCCAGTTTGACATTTATTCACCGGGTTCTTGATGCCAACCTGACTCAGCAGCGGGGGCTTGGTGCCCGACTGGGTAGCACTGTGTACAGCACCTGCCCTGGCTTTTTCTCATGGCTACACCACCACCTGTGGGGTGCAGTCCGCATAGATGCCCTCCCAGGCCCCGCCCAGGACAGACTCTTGTCTTCCAAATTTTCCACACTCGAAATGCAGCCACCTCAGGGGCCTCTGCTTGGAGGATTGGAGCTTCTGCTCAGACTGGACCTAGCGGGGACACCACCCCCACCCCCGGAGTTAGCACTGCTCAGGACCCCCACCGCCCAGGCCGGGACCTCCTGGTCAGGACCCCGACCGGCCGGGCTTTCAGCTGAGGGGCGGAGGGCTGCCAAGTTCCAGGGCCCGGAGGCTTGAGGTGGAAAGGGGCGGCCGGGTTTGGGCCCCAGAAGTTCCCTCCCGGCAGCCGGCTCCAGGCCCACCCCTGGCCTCTGGCCCGTCGGCTCTAAAATGCCCAGTAATTGGCTGGCCCACGCCTTTCCGTAATTGGAGGGTAATATACGCCGAAATAAATTAAATGGCCGTTAACTAGTTTGTACATTACACAAAATGAGTTTAATTAAGTTTGTATCTGCCCCGCGGATCGATCGGAGCTTTCGCTCTCCGTAGACCCGCGCGCGGCACCGGCCGGCCCGGCTCGGACAGAGGCACCGAGGCAGGGACGGAGAGCAGACGCGGGCGGGCGCGGAGCGAAGAGGAAGGAGAACGACGGCGCTCAGGGGAGGAGGAGGAGGAGGGCCGTGCCGCCGGGAAGCGACGGCACAGCGGGAGGGCGCGCGTCCCGGGGCCCGACGGCCCGAGGGCAGGGGCGCGCGGAGGGGAGGGCGCCGCGCCCTAACCGCGCTCTCCTCCCCGCCCCGCCCGCCCGCAGGCGCCGGCGACCCCTGCAAGGCGGACGAGGCCGAGGCCAGCGGCTACAGCAGCGGCGGCGGCGGCGGCCGCAGCCCGAGCGCGGACAGCGCGGACGAGGCGCCCGACGACGACTACGACGACGAGGCGCCCGACGCGGGGACTGCGCGCGGCGCGGAGGAGGCGCGGGGAGGCGGCGGCGGCCTCGCGGCCCGCGGGTCGGGCTGCCCCGGCGCGGCCGAGGCCGAGGCGGCCCCCGGCGCGGTGGATGAGGCTGCGGGCCCCGGCCCCCGCGGGAACTCGCCCGGAGCCCCGGGCCCGCCTGGAGGCTCGGCGGCGGCGGCGCCGGGGGGCGCGGGGCCGACCCCACAGGGCGCGGCGGCGGCGGCGAAGCCCAAGCGGAAGCGCACGGGCTCGGACTCCAAGTCCGGGAAGCCGCGGCGCGCGCGCACCGCCTTCACCTACGAGCAGCTCGTGGCGCTGGAGAACAAGTTCAAGGCGACGCGCTACCTGTCGGTGTGCGAGCGCCTCAACCTGGCGCTGTCGCTGAGCCTCACCGAGACGCAGGTGAAGATCTGGTTCCAGAACCGCCGCACCAAGTGGAAGAAGCAGAACCCCGGTGCCGACACGAGCGCGCCGACCGGCGGCGGCGGGGCAGCGGGGCCGGGCGCGGGGCCGGGCGCCGGGCTGCCCGGCGGCCTCAGCCCGCTCAGCCCGTCGCCGCCCATGGGCGCGCCGCTCGCCATGCACGGCCCCGCGGGGTACCCGGCGCACGGCCCCGGCGGCCTGGTGTGCGCCGCGCAGCTGCCCTTCCTGTCGAGCCCGGCCGTGCTGTCGCCCTTCGTGCTGGGCTCGCAGACCTACGGCGCGCCCGCCTTCTACGCGCCGCACCTCTGAGCGCGGCGGCCGACTGGGACCCGAAGGCGCCCGCCGCCGGGGCTTTCGTAAGGCCTCGGTCGTGGACTCTGTATATAGCCGGTTGCTACAGAAGAGTTTTAAATTTATAAACGACTGTACGCGTCGGGGCCGGGCTCGGCCCGCTCGGAAGCACTTTGCTGAACTTTACTCAATCAATAAACCGCAGGAGGCTGCACCCGCGTCCCTCAGGCTCCCGCGCTGCCCTCGCCCGTCGGTGGGGACTTACGTCATGGCTACCGAGGCGCCTCGGGCTGTTGGACCGGGCGCTGGGCTCAGGCCCCAATTTCCCCGGTGTCCCATGGCCAAACTCTGCAGTGCGGTGGCGCCTGGGCTCCCCACCTCCCCAACACACACGCACTTGGGGCTGAGTGACTGTCTGCTATCCAAGAGTCCCCGGGTCTCCCCTTCCCTCACCCCGGACCCCATGGCTTCAGGGACATCCCCCTTCCTCCTCTGTGTAGCCTTAAGGGGCTCTTAGTGGGGAGGAAGCCTGGTGGAGCAGAGCCGGGCACAGAGTCGGGGCTGGGAGCAGCACTGTCCCCTGGGCACCTACCCCTGTCATCCGCACCTGGAGCACCAGGCCGGGGCAGGGCCGGCCTGCGTTGGGCACATGTGCCCCCAGGCCTGGCAGGGATGAGCTCTTGTCGATTCCCAGAGGAGGGAAGCTGGGGCTCCCCAGGCTCGAGCGGCTGGCCCAAGGGCGCCAGAGCTGGACCGCAAGCCCGGCCCGCACGAGTCCCGCGCTCCAGCCCAGCACAGCCACCTCTCCTCCAAAGACTCGCGGGTCCCGCTCTGGGCGCGGTCTCCACACGGGTTCCTGGAGCCCTGGGAACGCGGGGAAGGGAGAGGTGGTGACACTGAGCCTGTGGCTGCCCGACACGAGAGCCAAGGCTGCAGGGACACAGGCCCGGGGGCACGGTGAGGAGGGGTCCCCACAGCAGCACCGCCCGGACTTGGCAAGAGCTCCGAGGGGTAGCAGGATGCCGGGCGCTGTGGGGCCCGTGCTCCCGCCCAACCCTGCGGCTGGTCCGCGCCGAGCCCTGCGCCACAGAAAGAGCCGGCTGCGCTTGGGAACGCATCTTCTCTAGGTGTGCATCCCCTCCGTGTGCGAGGAGCCGGCTGAGATCTCAGACCTTGTCCCCGCGCTAGGTAGCCCGCCAGCATCCACTTCGGGGAGGGCTGAGGCTGGGTTGGGGAGCGAGAGGGCCTGAGAGGGTGGGTGGCTGCACCTGCCTGGGCAGGAGTGGGGAGAGCGACCCCTCTTGCCTTCCCCATCACCAGTGGGTAAAGGGCCGCTGAGGGGCAGCCCCCAGCCCATTGGGCAGCTGGGGTGGGGCTGGGGGTAAAGGTAGCTGCGACCACCCTGCCCACTGCTGCGGCTGGCCTCCTGCAGGCTGCTCTGCTTCAGAACATCCGGTCCCCCCCCCCCTCCATCCGCACAGCACTGGCACCAGGAAATTTTCTGCTAAGTAACCCTGCTGACGTTGTCAGCCCCACGAGCGGGGCTCTCCCGTTGGCAGAGCTCACGTCTGCTGAATCTAACAGGGGAGGGTGCAGGGTGGGGACACCCCTGGTCCCGCCACTGAGGCCTGGGCATCCAGGCTACAGGCAGCTGACAGAGGAGACCCAGAGCTCCAGAAAGTTCCAGAGGGCTCTTGGCCTAAAATCAAATCACCCACATTATTGTGCACTTAGCCCAACCGGGCTCGAAGTGCTGCCAAGCAAGAAGCTACAGCCTCCACCTCCTGGGAGCGGGGACGGCAGCCCCAAAGGTGCTGGGGTCTCCCCAAGCCCACCTTGCCTGAGCTCAGCGGGGCCTGCTGCATCACAGCCCTCAGAGGGAGAGGATGAGGTAGACCAGGTACACCCACCCTGGGAGTCTGCCCAGTGCCTGCGTGGTGCTCAGGCCCCCGCGAGCCGGCACTCCCAGCCTGAGCTGGAGGCAGAGGTGAGTGGTGGCTTTCCTGGCCCCTTATCACTGTCCCCCACCACGGGGGCCCCACGAAGGGCTGTCTCCGGTCCGCGATCTGAGTGCACTCTGGGACGGTCCCTCCTCAAGCTCCTGGGACCAGTCCTGGCTGCAGTCTGCATCCACCGGCATCCCAGAACACACCCAGGTCGTCTCTGTCTCCTGTCGAGCAAGGCACAGGTCCTGCAGGTGTGAGTCCGGACACATACAGGCCTACCTGAAGGCCTCGCGTCTCCTGCCCAGGGACTGCTGAGCCCAGACAGAGGCAGAGCTCGCTGCCCGTGAGGCCACTCCCCACACCACTCGGCCCTCCTCTCTTCCCACCATGCCCACCCACAGCTGCCTTGCTATTAGGATTGGCTTTGGCTGCATGAAAGAGAAAATCCAAATGAACACAAGTAGAAAGGAGATTATTCATTTTCTCTTGTGTGAGGGAAATCTGGTTACTGGCAGCCCCAGGCAGCTATGACACCTACACAGAGTCCTTGGAAACCCTCCTCCATCCCACTGTCTGCTACAGCAACCCTGGGCTGGGACCTCATCCTCAGGGACCCAGATGCAGGGCGACGCTCCGGCCATCACATCCCCATTCCAGGCAGCGGACGGGAAGGAAAGGAGAAGAGGGGGAACACCCCTTTTCCTTTTTAGGCGCTTTCCCAGAAGCCCACGTAACGCAGCTGCTCACAACTCATTGGCCAGAGCTTGGTCACATGACCACTCCTAGCCAAGGGAGGCTGGGAAATGTAGTTTTTAAAGCTGGTGGCGACTTACTCCTCGTAAAGAGGGGAGAATGGGTATGGGGGCTGCTAGCGGACCTGCCACCCTCACAGCTTTGCCCGCTTTCCTGCCTACCTGCCCCGCTCAAGTCTCATCAGCTTTGCTCCGCCCCTCCTCTCCGGCAGCGGGGCCTCACCCTCGAGACGGCACACACCCCGCCGGCAGCCGGCCGCCCCGCCCCACCGTGTCCACCTCCCTCTCTCCACGGCCCCCCACCGCCCCTCCCACCTGCCCGCGCGCGGGGCGCCCTCCCTCCTCACCCACTCTTCCCCGCTGGGCCGTGTCCACACCCTCCTTCCGCTCCACCCTGGGGAGCGTCCAGCCGCCCCCTTCCAAGCCAGAGTTACCCAAGGAGCTGTCTACACTCGCTGTCTACACCGGCCTCCTCACCAGCTTCTCCACTTGAGCCCGCGCGGCCCCCGCCCCGCTGCCTGGCCAGTTCTGCTGCTGCTCCTTCGCTCCGCCGCCCCCGCTGGACCCCGGGCTCCGCGGACCCCTCGCGCCCCACCTGCAGTCCCGCAGGGGCGAGGATGAGCCCAGCTCCGCCGCCGTCGGGGAACGCGGCCCCCAGCCCCACCTCACTCCCCATCCCCAGGACCCGCTGCTGTCCTCGCTCTCCCGCCTGCCCTGCCCTCCCCTCCCCGGCCGTCGTGCCCTGGTCCACGTGGTGCCCTCCCCACACAGCTGCAGAGGGCCCTTCTGTGGCCGCCTCTTCAGCCCCGTGGCCCTCCCCACGACCAGTCACTGCCTGTGCCCTCCCGCTCCTCCTCCCTTACCTGCAGAGTCGCTTGTGACCACTCGCCCCTGCTCCCAGCAAGCCAGCCTCGTCGTCACATCCCCCATCCCCAAGTGGCATCCAGGGCCCAATGTGGAGTCCCCAGATCTCTGCCCTGGGCCACTTGAGGTTCGCATGTCTCTCTGAAGTGTCACTCAGCTCAGAGGGACCTTCCTAGGCTACTCGAGGGATCTGGTGAGGCTTCCTGGAGGGGGTGGTATTTCCATGGGGAGGGTAAGGGGGCATACAGCCTGGGACAGCCTGGGGCACCCAGGGGCAGCAGGTGGTAACAGCTGGGGGGGAAGGGGGGTCAAGTAGGTCATTCTCAGGGACGTAGGAACTGTCACACAGACACTGTCACACACAGGTCCATGAGGAAGGGGGTCCTCTTCCATTCTGGGGCCCCATCCCCCACAGGCAGGTGACAACTCCAGGACGCCACATCCCACTCCATCCCAGACAGCCCTGTGTGATGGCCCTTTCAGAGCAGCCGGCTGAGGGCTGATCTATTCACCCTCTTGCCTGGGCATATGGGCTGCTGGTAGCTGGATGCCTATCCCCAGCATAAAAGACTGCATTTTCTGCTTCCTGGGCAGCTGGATACTACCATGTGACTGGACAAAGCAGCAGGGCACCTGAAAAAGGCTCTTCACAGGAAATGGAGGTATACCCCCTCCCCTCTTTCCATCCCCATACCCTGTGATGGCTGGAGCCCCAGCAGCCAACTTGGGCCAAGAGGTAACCTTGGGGATGGAGGCCCTACGCACTGATGCCAGGAAGAGAACAGCCCCAACGGCACTGTGGGTGTCTTCTCACCAGCTTGGGGCACCCACCTTAGAGCTTTTCATGCAGAAGCACACATAAATCCTGTGTTGGAGTTAGCTAATTCTGTGACACCCTGTTTCTGTAATAGTCTATCCAACCCCAGTCCTGAGTCACAACTCTGGAATGATGCTCCCCGGGCCCTGCCAATCCTCCCTCCTGCCGTCTGCTCTGGATGGGGACAGCAGGGCCCCTCCATCCCATGCTCCACCAGCAGCCCCTATGGCCCTGAGTTAAGTTTCACAAAACACCCCCCTCCCCCGCACCTCTTGTTGTCTAACTGCCTCAAAGTGAACGGAAAGCGGTCTCTGACGTAGAAACATAGCACAAAGCTACAGTAATCACAACGGTGTGGTAACACACACATAGGCAAGTTGATGGGGCAGAAGAGAAAGCTCACAAGCAGAACCACTGTCCACGGGTATCGACATAAGAGAAGGTGCTCCACATCCGCTAAAGAAATACTAATTTGTCAAGAAATGGATGACAGCTGGGCAGCTATTTGAAATAGAAAACTGGATTTCCTGGGTCATGTTTTATATTAAAATAAGTGATAAATAGATTAGTGAGATTTAAATGTGGAAATGAAACCCATAAAAGTACCAGAGGAAACACACAAAGAATTTTTTAATATAATCTTTGGGGAAGGGACACAGAGACTCAGACACATGAACATCCACGCGGCAAAACATTAGCAAAGTCAGCAGACAGGAAATATTTGCAACCTGTCACACAGAGCAAGTTTTCTTAATGAATAAAGAGCTCCTACACTTAAATAAGCCAATAAACCAACAGGAAAATGAGCAAAGGCTATGGATGTACAACTCACAGAACAGGAGCAACAAGGAGCACTTTACCATGCGAAAAAATGCTCAACAGCTCACTCGTAAGAGACAGGTCGATTATAACCCCGAGATGCCAGTGTTCCCCGGGGCTTGGCAAAGATCAAGATGCTCGCCACCACACAGAGGGAGGGAGGGTTCCGGAAGTCAGTGTTCTTGCAGGTTGCTTCTGGGAAAGCAAGCTGGAATCCCCGGGACTCCGGCCCACAGACACACATGGCTGTGCGTGAAGATGCGTCCGTACAAGCGCATCTGCGGCAGGACCTCTAGGAACAGTAAAGGGCTAGGAAGGGCCTTCCTGCCCAGCAATCGGGACTGCTCAAAATGCCACAGAACCCGGGGGAAACTGACAAAATTAACTTTTTCAAAACTCTGGAAATTAACCAAAGACCCGTACAATCCAAGGAGGGTTTACTCTAGAAAAATGGCTCAATCTTGGTGGGAAGGGCAAAGCTGGTGGCATTTTCAGTTACTGTTCTCATTCCCTCTCTCCAGCTCTGCAGCGGCCTTTATACCCAGCAACCTTGGGGCCACAGTAGCCTGGAGATCAACAGCCTAGCAGCCACTGGGAGGGGAAGACTGGGTCCCAAAGCCCCTCCTCCCTCAGAGACTTGTCACTACTGGAATCGTCAGGCTGCTACCCGGAAAAAACCCATTCGCCAGGCTTGTCTTTTCTTCTGGCCTGACAACCGGCTCAGTGCGGGCCTGTCGAGAACAATCAGGGATACTGTTGGACAACGAGCGGTCTGCGGTGGCAACTTCCGCTTGGCCAAAGAAGAGGCTGGTGAGAAATCCCAAAGACCTGAAGAGTCCGTAGCTCTCACCTCTGGCTGAACTTGAGGCCCGGAACAAGCAGGAAGTGTGAGCTAAGGCAGAGGGGGCAACTACCTGGCTGAGGGTTCAAGGTGTGCCCAACACACACACGGCTTTCGGCCACAACCCACAAGACTTCTTGGATCAAAGCATTTAAGGAAGTCTCTGTCCATTCATGAGCTGATCACTAAGCTGACCAAACAGAGACTTCGGTGGCCAAGCATGACAAAGAATACACATTTTTACATAGTTAGTCCAGAAAAGACACTAAACAAATAGCAACAACAAATTGTGTGTGTGTGGGGGGATCTGATTTCCAGAGTTGCCATCTTATATCATCTAAAATGTCTAATGTCAACAAAAAAATTATGACACACAAGGAAACAGGTAAGTATGGCCCATACATAAGGAGAAGAGTAGTCAGTGGAAACTGTCCCTGAATAAGCCCAATGCTGAACTTATTAGACAAATACTATAAACCAGTTCTTATAAACATGTTCAAAGAAGTAAAGGAAGCCATGTCTAAAGAATTAAAATATGAGATAATGTTTCACCAAATAGAGAACATTGGTAAAAAGAAAGAAATTATAGACGAGAACCAAAGAGAAAATTCTGGACTTGGAAAGTACAAGTGAAATGAGATATTCATTAGAACAACTAAATATTAGATTTTAGTTGGCAAAAGAAAGAATCTGTGACCCTGAAGACAGATCAATAGGTCCATTCTGAGGAACAGAAAAAAGAAAGAAAAAAAAGAACAGGGCCTCAGGGACCAAAGAGACACCACCGACCACCTGATATACACATAATGGGAGTCCAATGACAGGAGAGAGAGAAAGAGACAGAAAGAACCTTTGAAGAAATAATGGACCCAAACCTCCCAAATTTGATGAACGACAACCTCTACATCCAAGAAGCTCAACAAATTCTAAGGAGGACACACACAAAGAGATCCGTAACTAGACACATAGTTAAAACTGTTAAAAGTCAAAGACAAAGAGCGTTTTAAAAGCAGCAAGGAAAAAACCCAACTTATTGTATATAAAGCATTTTCCAAAATCCCAGCTTAATAACACTGGCTTCTCATCAGAAACCGTGGACACCAGAAGGCAGTGGGATGATACATTCAAAGGGTGAGAAGACAAAGACGATTAACAACATATTGAAATCTAGCAAAGCTATTCTTCAAAAGTGAAGACGTTAGGACATTCCAGATAAACAAGAATGGGGACAATTCACTGCTAACAGGCCTATCCCTCAAGAAACACTGCAAGGAGCCCTTCAGACCAAAGTGAAAGACACTAGTCGAATGCACAAGAAGAGACAGATGGTGCAGGTAAAGGCAACCGCAGAGCCAAAGAGCAGACAGAATAAATGTATTTTTGTTCGTAAATCTTTTCTTTTCCTATCTGACTTTAAAGAGCTGCATAAAGCAATAATCACAAAACTGTGTTGATGGGCTCACAATCTATAAAACTGTAATTTGTATGACAAAAATCACACAAAGGCACTAGGAGGGAACATAACTCTATTAGAGCAGAGCTTTTGTACACTCCTGAAACTAAGCTGGTATGAAGCCAAACTAGACTGTATTTACTTGTTCACTGGAATCTGCAGTACAACCACTAAAGAATTCCCCCCACAACAAAAATTCAGTGACAGACACAGGGGAATTCAGCGAACATCCATCTAACACACACACACACACACACACACACACACAGCAATGGGGCAAAGAGGAAAAAGACATGTAAAAAACTGAAAAATAACAGACATAAATCTTCCCTTATCAGTAAGTACATTAAAGGTAAATGGACTAAATATCGCACTTGGAGGCAGAGATCAGCAGAGCAGATTAAAAGCCACAATCAGCTGCATGCTGTCTTCAAGGAGCATGTTAGAATCAGACACAACGAAACTACACGGGTGGAAGAAGATGTACCACACAAACAACAGCCACAAGGCATATGGATATCATACAAAAGAGACTTTAAGACAAAAGCTGTTACTAGACACAGAGAAGACCCCATTACAAAAGGGTCACTCCATCAGGAAAAGTAACAGTACGGAGAACAACCGGGTGGAAGGTCAATGGGGAAAGAGAAGACACGTGACGCTATGAACCACCTTGACTTAACACGAATCTACAGAACACTCAACAACAGAACAGTTCTCAAGTGTACACGGGACATTCTCCAGGATACACATATAAAATAAGTCTTAAATTTCAAAGGACTGAAATCATACACAATGTATTCTTTGGCCACATGGAATGAAATTAGAAATCAATTAACAAAAGAAAATTTGGGAAATTAACAAGTATGTGGAAATTAAACCAACTCCTGAATAATCAATGGGTAAAAGAAATTCAAGAGAAATGAGAAAATACTTGGAGATAAAGATGAAACACAACATACCAAAACTTACGCAATGAAGCTAAAGCAGTGCTTAGATGAAAACTTACAGTTGTAAACACCTACCTGAAAAAGAAGCTAGACCTCAAATCAATAAGCTAATCTTCTATCTTAAGAAACTAGAAAGAGAGAAGACTAAACCCAGAGCAACCCAAAGTAAATAATAAAGATCAGAGCGGAAATTAACAAAACAAAAAATGAAAAAAAACGAGAGAAAAATCAACAAAACCAGAAGTTGGGTTTTGAATAAATCAATAAAATTGATAAGCCTTTAGTTAGACTGGCCAAGCAAATTTTAAAAAGTGAGAAAACACTCAGATTTCTAAAATCCCGGAATGAAAGAAGAGGCATTGCCAGCAACCTTAAACAAATAAAAAGAATTACAAAGGAATACTATAAACAACTGCATGTCAACAAATTACAACCAAAAACCTGTATGAAACAGACAAATTCCTAAAAATATAGAAACTACTAAGACTGATTCAAGGAAGAACAGGAAATCTAAACAGATCTACAATAAATAAAGATAATAAATTAATTTTTTTAAAAGATTTTGTTTAATTATTTGTCAGAGAAAGAGAGGGAGAGAGAGCACCAGCAGAAGGAGTGGCAGAGGGAGAGGGAGAAGCAGAATTCCCACTGAGCAGGGAGCATTTGGGACTCGATCCCAGAACCCTGGGATCATGATCTGATCCGAAGGCAGACGCTTAACCGACTGAGACACCCAGGCACCCAAGATAATAAATTTAAAAAAAAACAAAAAAACAAAAAAAAAAGACTTCTCACAAGGAAAAGCCCAGGACCAAATGACTTCATTGGTGAATTCCACCAAATGTTTAAAGGATTAACACAAATCCTTCATAAATTCTTCCAAAAAACAGACAAGGAAGGAACATTTCCCAACTCAATCTATGAGGCCAGTACTACTCTGATACCAAAGCCAGACAAGGACATCATAAGAAAAAAAGTGTATGGTAATATCTCTTATGAGCAGAGACACAAAATTCCTTAACAAAATACTAGCAAACCAGGTCATTGGAATCGCAGAATATTAGCAAACCAAGTGCAATAACATAAAAAGAATTATATATCAGACCAAGTGGGATTTATCCCATGAATGCAAGGGTGGTTCAGCATATGAAAAACAATTCATGTAGTATACCATAGCAACAGAATAAAGAACAAAACCACACAACCATTTTAATAGATATAAAAAGACATCTCACAGAATTCAACATCAAGACAAAAACACTCAACAAACTAGAATTAGAAGGGACCTTTCTCAGCCTGGCAAAATGCATCTACAAAAACCCACAGCCAACACCATTCTCAATGGTGAAAGACTGAAAGCTTTCTCCCCAAAACCAGGAACAAGATGAAGATGTCTGCTCTCACCACTGCTATTCGACATTGTACTGGAGGTTCCTAATTTGCCAAGGCAATTAGGCAAAAGAAAGAAAGGCATCCAAATTGTAAAGGAAGCATTCTATTTGCAGATGACATGATTGTGCATAGAGAAAATCCCAAGGAATCTACACACACACACACAATTAGAACTAACCGAGCTCAGCACAGTTTCAGGCTACAAGACCAACGTACAAAAATCAGTTGTATTTCTATACAGTAACAATGAACAATCCAAAAATGAAATTCAGAAAACAATTATATTTACAATAGCATCAAAAAGAATAAAATATTTAAGAATAAATTTAACAAAATAAGTGCATAACTTGTACACTGAAAACAACAAGAAACTGTTGAAATAAGCTAAAGAACAGCCAAATAATAAGAATATCCCAAGTTCATGAATCATAAAACTTAATATGAAGATGACAATACTTTCCAAAAGTGATCCCCAGATTCAACAAAATCTCTATCAAAATCTCAGCTGCCCTTTTTTGGTAGAAATTAACAAGCCGATCCTAAAATTCATTTGGAAATGCAAGGGACCCAGAATAGCCAAGATAATCTTGAAAAAGAACAAAGTTGGGGGACTTACTTTCAGGGTTCAAAACTTACCACAAAGCAAGATTAACCAAGACACTGCAGCATTGGCATAAGGATATATATAGGTCAGTGGAACAGAACGGAGAATCCAGAAATAAACTCTTACATTTATGGCCAACGGATGATCAGCAAAGGTGTCAAGATAATTCGGTGGGGGAAAGAATAATCTTTTCAACACATGGTGCTGGGACAACTGGAATCCACACACAAAAGAATGAAGTTGGATCCCTACCTCATACCATATACAAAAATTAACTCAAAATGGATCAAAGACCTAAATTTAAGAGCTAAGACTATAAAACTCTTAGAAGAAAATGTAGGAGTAAATCATAATCTTGGATCAGGCCAGGTGCTCAGGACACCAGAAGCACATGAAACAAAAGAAAAAATAGATATTGGATGTCATTAAAATTAACAACTTAGTGCTTCAAAGGGCACCATCGAGAAAGTGAAAAGAGAATGAGAGAAAATATTTGCAAAACAAGATAAGGGTCTAGAATATATAAAGAATTCTTTTTTTTTTTTTTAAGGTTTTGTTTATTTATTTGAGAGAGAGAAAGAGAGAGAGTGCACAAGCAGGGGGAGCAGCAGAGGGAGAGGGAGAAGCAGGCTTCCCGCTGAGCAGGGAGCCTGATGCGGGGCTCCATCCCAGGACCCTGAGATCATGACCTGAGCCGAAGGCAGATATTTAACCAACTGAGCCACCCAGATGCCCCTAGAATATATAAAGAATTCTTACAACTCAAACAATGCAATTGAAAATGGGCAAAAGATCTGAATAGATATTTCTCCAAAAAAATACACAAATGACCAATAAACACATGAAAAGATAGTATCAGTAGTCATTAGGAAAATACAAATTAAAATGCAAATCAAGATACCACCCCAGGGGCAGCTGGGTGGCTCAGTCGTTAAGCGTCTGTCTTCGGCTCAGGTCATGGTCCCAGGGTCCTGGGATCGAGCCCCGCATCGGGCTCCCTGCTCTGCGGGAAGGCTGCTTCTCCCTCTGCCTCTGCCCCTCCCCTCTCTCGTGTTCTCCCTCTCAAATAAATAACATCTTAAAAAAAATAGAAGATACCATTTCATACCAAGATGGCTAAGATGAAACACAGATAACGTGTTGGCAAAAACACAGAGAAACTGGAACCCTCACGCGCTGTGGTGGGAAGTAAGTCAAATGGTGCAGCTGCTGGGGAACAGTCTGGCGGCTCATCAACAAGTTAAACAGAGCTGCCAAGTGAGCTAGCGATTCCACTTCTAGGCGTAAACCTACAAGAAATGAAAATCCATGTCCACACAAGACTTGCACACACGTTCACAGAACCATCACTCATCACAGCCAGTGTGAGAACCACCCAGATGCCCGTGATAAACAGATAAACAGCGTGCTGTGCCCACACTGTGGTGTCATCAGTGGGCAGTAAAAGGGCACAGGGCTCTGACGCATTCCACAACATGGAAGAACCCAGGAGACACTGTGCTAAGTGGACGAACCAGACGCGAAAGGCCACGTGTTGCTAGGATGCCGTCCATTCAGAAAGGGCCAGGGGCTGGAGGAAGGAGTAGGGGAGTGACCGCTAACAGGGACAGGCTTTCTTCTGGGGTGATGGAAAGTTCTGGAAACAGGTGGTCCAGGTTGTACAACGTACCTCATGCCACACTAAGTGGTACACTTTGAAAGGGTGAATTCTAGGGTGTGGAAGTATAAAGCTATTTTTGAAAAACACAAAAGTAGAGAGGTAGTTGTTGACATTCTAATGCAGAACCATCACCAAAACACTCTGTGAGCTGGAAATGCAAGGTGCGACGCTGAACGGTTCACTTCCCAGCTTGTCTTAAAAACAGTGTTTACATAAAAGCATGAGGGTTCCTAGAGTCCCCCCCGAGTCCCTCCTACTGCCCAGGGAAAAGGCTGGGAAGTGGGGCTTGGGGTGACATGGGGACAGGCTTTGCCAGATGCCCCACTGAGCCATGCTGCCCATGTCACCTCCAGGCTCTCGGGCGGGCCAGACCCATAACCCGGATGGCTGTGGCTCCCCAGGGCAGGGGGAGTCCATACCTCTGGGGCACTGTGACTAGAATACACACTCTTTCCTCACACAAAACACACATAACAACAGTGGCTGTGGTTACAGCCCAGTCCTGAGTCTGCGCTCCGATCCTGGTGCCCTGGCCGAGGGAGAAGAGCAGACGACCAGAGGGGACCACACACACCCAGTCTCGCCCTCTAAGTCAGTGCATAGTTAAACTGGTTTGCAAACTTCTCGTGCTTCTTCTGGTCCATCTGATTCATGGCTGTGACCACCCTCTGCACAGCGGCTCTGTGGGGAAAGCAAAGCAAGACACGATCAGGGAAGTCCGGCCAGGTCTCTGGGCTCCGACCGTGGTCTGGCTGGGATCAGGTCCTGGTCCCTGGCGGCTGCCACACGCAGACCACTGACTCCCTGCAGATGGGCGACACAGCTCAGAAATAAAGGCAACTGTGACACTAACCCTGTGGGTTCCCTGAGCCCTGAAGGCAGCTCCCAGGATCCCTAATCTCGCCAGCGCCAGGCTGCACCCAGAATGAAGGCAGAGCCTGCCCAGCAGGCTGGTGGGGAGCAGCTTCAGGGCAGATGCAACAAGGCAGCGTCAGATGCAGACCCTGCCCAGCTTGCCCAGGCACGTGCATAGCGCCCAGGACAGAGCCACGGGGCAGCACTGCAGTCCGGCAGCAAAAACACACAGACGGGCTATCAACTGCGTCTCGCTGCCTGGCCTGGGTGCTGTGCCGCCGAGGGCCTGGACTCAGCAGGACTCCGAGGCCGCCAAGCAGGGATGCCCCGCTGCCCCCAAGTGCCCGTGTGACCGCTGGGTGCAACCCCGGGGCTCAGTCACCTGTGCCCCTCCAACAGGACAAGCTCATGGGGGCTCCGTGCGGGCACTGAGGAAGCCGCCCTCCTGTGCAACCCCACTCAGGCCAAGCACATGGTGACGCTGGCCAGGAGAACAGGAAAAGCCTCCTTCACCTGCCACACGGAGCTGAACACCTTCCAGGTGTCTGCTTGAGAAGCCTGGCCCACGAGGACGGCCTGATGGCACCCACAACCTGAGCATAAATCCAACCAGGGAGGCATGGCCTCACGGGGCTTCCTACACAAGCACCCCAAATGCCTTTGTCTGGCCAGCCCCAGTGGCAGGCAGGCAGTGAGAGTGCTGGCTGGCGGCCTTCCTGCCCTGGCCCTGCCGAATTCCCAACTGCCAGGCATGTCCACTTGGCTGTGGAGATCCCCCGTCCCTTACCCACCTCCCTGGCAGCACCGGCCATGCTCTGCTGGAGCGGAGACCTGTGTGGTGCCTCCCACCCCACCAGCCTTGGAAGGTACTCCCCTGCCGGCCGTTACCAGGTGGACACCGCTGGGCACTGACCACGAGAGCCCTTCCGGGTCAGCTGGGCAAGGGAGGGCCATGGAGCTGGCTCCGTACCAGCAGCCCCCACGGAGGCCTCACCCCACCCCCAGGAAGTGAGGATGTGCTGGCGGGTCAGTGAAGCCCCTCCGCTAGAGAAGCTCATCCATCCCTTCGGGGTGACCAGCTCCAGGCTCTGCTCCTGAACGGCCCACCCATGGCCCTGCTGGCTAGGAGCACCCGTCCTACCCGGGGGGCCTGGTGGTCACAGGGAGAAATGTGTAGCAGAGGAGCTAGGGGCCCAGGCCTTGACAGTGTCTGGGAGCTCAGTCAGCCCGCCTCCTGCACCCCCAAATCCAGGGGGTGGGGGCAGGCGTGCCGCCGGGAGCTCTTACTTAGCAAACACCTTCTTGGCGATGCGTGCACGGGCAGTGTCGGCCTGCCGCTTCAGATCGGTGAGGCCAGGGTGCTTCCTCCGCTTGCCCTTGCCTCTCCCGCTGGACCTAGACGAGCCAAGGTCCACTCCCGTGGCAGCCTCCACATCTCTCATAAACTCGGGGTCCTGCCAACCTGCAAAAAGACCCCGAGATTTCAAGACACTTCTGTCACCAACCAGAGAGCCTCTCACTCGAGCCCTGACCCCTCCTTGCCTCAAGGGTCGGCTCAGCTTGCCCACTGCCGGCCAGCGACAAAGGGGGCAGATGGCAAGGCAGAGCTCCCCACCCCTGTCCCGGGACAGGACCCAGAGGCCTCATCTGGTGCATCCACTGACCCCCCGGGCAGGAAGGCAGCTGAGACGGGTGCCCGCGGCAGGCTACTTCCCTGCCTCCAGCTAGACTGGGCCCCAGCAGGCCCCCAATTACGGTGGCCAGACCCATCTGCTGACTGGTGTTTGTGTGCACCAGGGGCGGCCAGGGCCAAGGGGTCAGGACAGGTCGAGCTTTTTTACTGGTCCAAAGAGGACTTGGCAACAGGCTTCAGCAACGAGGGGGTCAGTTCACCTGGACAGCTCTGCTCTTCGTGCCACGTGTGGTCTGCCACGGCCCAGACCAGGCAAGGCGGCAGGAGACGGCGCGCCAGGTCCCACAGAGCCCGGCCTCGCCAGCGCACTCATCTGCTGGGGCTCAGGGAAGCTTCCACTGTCTAACGCCCAAGGTGCCCAAGGCCCTGCTACTGCCCTGGCTGCTCCTTCCCATCCTGGCCCCAGGGGGGGGTGCTCGGCCTCTGAAAGGTGGGGGTGGGCTCTGTGAGCCAGGGCGCCGTCCAGCCTGGCTGCCTTCAGAAGGCCATCCCGGTCAGGGGTGTGACAGCACAGCCCCCCTCATGTGCCCAGACCTATGGACACCAAGCCTGGCTCACAAAAGGGTGCCAGGCGCCCCACACTCCGATGGTGCCCCCCACGCCCACGGGAAACCCACGGAATGTGCGCCCCAGACAGACAGATGGCTAGGCCTCCCCAAGTTGATTTTTTGAGGTGAAGGAGTACAGGGCTGCACAATTCAGATCCAGGAACGATTAATCTGAGATTAAGGAAAACTGTCTAAACAGTTTATCTCCTGTAATAAGAAGGCGCCACAGTTTAGGAGCCCAGTGAATGGAGCAATTGTTTAAACACCACGGAAAAATACTGGCGCCCGGTAGAGATGGAATGAGCATCTCAGTAAAATGAAGGAGCAATTTAAAAGCCTTTGAAGAAAATCAATAGATGCCGGGGCCGCGCGGCCTTCCTGTGCGCTGGCGGGCCCTGGAGCTCGGCGTGCATTGTCACCAAGGTTAGCGCCAGGGAAAAGAAAATTGCCCCGCATGCGAGGGAGGCGGGGATCAATAGTGTAGTTAGTAAAGAGATGCTATTTCACATCTGACTGGCCAGCGCCGGCCTGCGGCCACAGCCCGGTACCTGTTGTTAACAAGTCACCGAGGGCTGGAGAACCAGATACTCTTCAGGGCTGACACAAAAAATACGCACTTAATTTGCTCCTGAGTGTGAGCCACCAGGGAAGGCCTCGCCCCGCGGATTAGCAGGTCAGGGGCCCCTCCTTGCCGCCGTCCATGGCCCAGGGGGCTCAGACACAGTGTCAGCCTGAAATCTCACATCTGTCAAAGGGAAAAACCCCACTAATGACGACAAACACGGCCTGGCTGGGGCCCTCACGTGCAGGCCAGTGCTGCCCCCACGCACACGTCCGCCTCCCCTTCATCGGGGCTCTGGGTCGGCGATGTGGCTTTCTTGGGACAGCGAGAGCCCCAGGCAGCCAGGACCTCCAGACCCCAGCCCAGGCTTGACAAACCACAGAGACACTGAGACAGGTCAGGGATCTGGTGGGTGCCCCCCCCCCGTTCTGAGCGTGCCCACATGCTGCCCAGACAGTGACGGCCCCTTCTGGGGGACACCACGTGGCCCTGCTGTTCAGGGATCCTTGGGAGTCACGTGGTGGCCAGCACGTGGCACGTGCCCAGCACGAGGCGCCGACACGTACTGTGTTGAGACAAGCTGCCCAAGTTGTCCTGCAAACAGTGCTTACGTGGCTCAAGGCCTGAAGCTAGCCTGTGAGCTAGAACCCTGGACCAGCCTCTGGAGACCTGGCTCCCGAGCCTTGGGGCTCAGGGCCTGCCTGGCACCTCCTCGCGTCCGCCCGGACACGCACACAGCCCACGCACACGTGCCCGGAACCTGCTGGGCTGCAGAGCGGAGGATGTGGGCCAGGCCACGGGGCAAGTGTCCACCTGGTGCGAACGTGCTGCTCTCCTCTCTGGAGAACGGGCTTCAGCCAATAACTTTTCTTACCTCCATTCCCCCGTTTCCTTAAAAACGTGACTCAGAACCCAGAACCCGAACCACCAAACAACATGCTGGTGGTTTATGGCCATGAGTCCGTGTCCCCCAGTGGCAGCGACACAAACGCGTGGCCCAACTAGAAGCCCGTGTCCCCTGCGGTACCGCTGTGAGTTACGACCATGCTGGAGGCGGCAGGAGGCTGCCAGGGTCCCGGGCCGTCCCCCCACACAGTGTCCACCGTTTGCTCCAGCCCCCAGACCTACCTGCACGCCCCGCCTGTCTCTGCAGCTGCTGCCTCTGTTCCCAGGCCCTATCCTCCGGGTGGAGGGGCCGGCCCGCCTCATCTCTGGGGATGATCTTCCCATGGAAAGGGCACTGTGACAAAGAGGAGAGCCGTTCTGGCAGCAGGGAGGCTGGGGCCTCCATCGGCCTGGCCAAAGCCACCTCCCTTCACACTGGCCGCCCGGCACTCAGCCCATCTCGGGCTCAGGAGGTGCTGTGGAGAGCAGGGACGCGGGAACCAGTGCAGAGCCCCCCAGGTCCCAGATGTCAGACTCCCGACGCCGGCACGAGGCCTGCCAGCCACGGACAAGCCCTCCCTGGGAAGGGGGGCCCAGCTGAAGGCCACGGCGGGCTTTGCGCCGGCCGGCTGGAGCCCAGCACTCCATCTGGCCGTCCTGTCCTGGCCCAGCGGAGCCCTGCGGCAACCATCCCGGCCCTGGTCGCCACCTCACCTTTAGCCGGTCCTGGCGCTCGCAGAGCCGGCCGTCGGGCCTCGGGGCGCGGCACCGGTGCCGCACGGGCTCGAACTTCCCCGCAAAGGTGATGCAGCGGTTCCACAGCATCTCTGGGACGGTGGCGCTGTCCACTTCCGCGTCCACCTCTCTGGGCTTCCAGAAGCGGTGCTCAGAGTCACACCTGCAACAGCCGCCCCAGGGATGCTGCCGATAGTGTGGCTCCAGGCCAGGCAGCCCGAGGAGAGCAGGTCACAGAGACTCCTGGACCCCACCGCAGGTGCCACAAGCCAAACCTCGAGTCGTCCCCTGTCCACAGCCTCCATGGCTGCCCACAGCCTCCATGGCTGCCCACAGCCTGGCGGGACAGGCAGCGCTAGGGGGCGGGGGCTCGCCTGGGGGATGCACCTGTGCCCCGTTCTCGTCTGCGGCCCCATAGAGAGCGTCGGCAAGCACTGCGAGGGGACAGCTCCCCAGAAAGTCCTTGCAGACCCCAGGCAGTCCTTGCAGACCCCAGGCCTGGCCTGTGTGGAGGTCTGAGTCAGCACCGGAGGGGCGAGGACTGATCAGGAAGGGCCTCAGCCCAGGCAGCCATCCTTCACACCTCACGATGCCAGACTGTGTAGGAAGATGGTGCAGGACGTCTCCCCAGGGAGCCACAGGAAGGTTCAGAAAAAGTCCAGGCCCCCCCCGCACCCCTCCCGGCCACAGTTCTATGGTCCCAGTAGAGCCTGCGTGTGGTGATCACCCCCGCAGGGACCGTAAGGCAGAGCCAGGCCCTGGGCCCGGTGGTGTGCTCACCGGCAGGGGAAAGGCGGGACCAGACACACCCACACTCACTTGAGGATCTTCCCAACCATCGGCTGCTCCTGGCCCCAGTAGCACAGGTCCACCCCAAAGGGCACGACAGGCGCCCGGGCCCACTCTGCTGCCAGCTTCCCAGCCTCGTCCGGTCCCACAGGTGCCCTGGCAAGGCCACAAACAGGACACCCTGACTGTGCATGCAAGAGCCGGCCACAGCCACCTGCCTCCCCCCTCGTCGTCCTCCCTCCCCGAGCACAGACACAGAGCCCCTGGGTCAACACACTGGAGCAGTGACCTCTGCCACCTTGGGCCCGGGCTCCAGGGCAGCCTCTGGGACCCATGAGAAGCCCAGCACCAAGCCCCAGCGGTCTCCAGGGAGCTGTGCAGGGAGCTGGTCTCGGATCTCTGGTCTTCATCCTGGGCCTGGGGGTGCCCTGACATCCGCCCCCGTGCCCTGGCTGACATGCCAGCTCTCTGAGGGCCCCCCATCCTGTGCAAGCCCTGCCCTAGGCACAGATAGTGGCAGGTGCTCTCCCGGCCCGGGGCGCACCCAGGGCTGCCCCCGCACAGCCAGAGGGGTCTCGGCAGCTTAAGGAGGCAGGTCAACGCCCTGGGCAGAGGCAGGGCATCTGGAAGTCACCTGGGGCTTGGGGGAGGGGGCAAGCGTCCACGCAGCTGATGCAGCTGGGCAGCAGCAGAGGTGGGGTCACGTGCCTCCTCATCCCTCCTCGCCATCTTCCTCGCCTGCAAGCCCAGTGCAGCTGGGTCTTTCTCCAGCCCTGGAACAGAGATGTGCTGTTGTTCCCAGCCACCGTTCCCACGAGCCCAGACCAACCCGCGGGGGCACCGTGCTCCATCCCATGGGGACAGCACAGCAGTGATGCACACACTAGCCCACTGCCAGGCTCCACGCGGCACCTGCCCAGCCGCCAGCCAGACGAGCCCACCACGCTGGCGTCTCCCAACACCACAGACGAGGCCACCAGGCCGCTGACCTCTGCAGGCCAGCGTCCATCCCCAAGTCCTCAGAACAGGGTGAAAGCAGATTCCTCAACACTATCAGGGCCCTCCCTGACCCCTGCTGGCCCCTCTGTGGGGCGCACAGCCCCCCTGCCCCGTGCAAGCCAGGGTCCCAGGGCCGCACAGGGTGTGGATGATGTCACCATAGGCACGGCACCCCATGGGAATCGCCCCCTCCCCACACTCGCTGTGGGGGCCAAGGGCCTGCACTGAGCACTCTCCCCGCTGAGGGCCTGCAGGCTGAGGGCGCTCACACCTTGAGAACTGTGACCTGCCAGGAAGGAAGGAAACAGGCTGAGCGGCGTGTCCCAGACAGAGGACGAGACGTCAAGCAGGTCAAGCGTGCTGCACGCTCCCCAAGGGAGGGGCCCGGAGCTTGGGAAGAGGAGGGGAGAGTGGAGACCCCCCCCCCACAGAACGCGGTGACGACTCGCCAGGCAGGCGGAGGTGCACGTGAGTGGCGGGCACCCCGGGCAGCAGGCGGGGGATGAAGCCAGGGGCAGCTTTCACAGCTCAGGTGGGGAGAACAGACGCACGGCACACGTGTCAGCATCCTCGTTACTGGACCCCAGAAGCGCAGAAAATATAACTGGAGTTTGGAAACAGCTGAAGAAATAAGACACCCAATTTTCCTGGAATTTGGGAAAGACCAAAAGGGCCTGCTGAGTGCCAAGAAAAAGACGGAGAAAACATGGCTAGTACAGTTACGAGGAAATTTAAGGACATTGAAAATGAAGAGAAAGATCCAAAAAGCTTCCAAAGAAAAAAGGCAGATGAAAGACCTTGAAAGACAAGCATCCTACCGATACCAGCATTTTTAACAGTGACGGTGAAGGTGAAGTCTCCGGAGGTCGTCCTGAGAAGATTGAAGGAAAAGACGTTCACGCTTAGAACTTTCTATCTAGCTCACTAGCATCTCGCGGTGCCCGTGATGGACGGCCTCGCGCACACGAGACCCCTTCTGGAGCCGCCGGAAGGCCTGCTCTGAAAACACTCCCCGAGAAAGTAATCGATCTGTCAGGAAGGAAAGCGAGTTTGGGGCAAGGCATGCGAGTGTAAGTGCGAAGCGACGGCCGTGCCTCCCGCTGCACACCCGGCACCAGAGCTGAGCCCGCGCCGGGGCGAGCACGGCGCGGGGCTGAGGAGGGCCGTGGGGGCGGGGTGGCGCAGACATCCTTACGCTGTGACCGGAACCATGCACAGGAAACGTGGGGATGAAGCTTTCAAAAATGGGGGATAACCCTCAGAAAAATCAATAATCTTACAATTGTATTAATATTTAATGAATGTTTTAAAAACAAACAGAAGAAGCATTAACCTACCGAACAAAAGGTGGGAAAAAGAAAAAAACAAGTGGGTGGGCAGTGAAGTGCCCGGGACATTGAACAACTAGAAACAATTCATTAAATGGATTAAAATCAGCTAAAAGGCAGATTAGTCCTAAAACTTTTAGCAACTTGTGGTCCACACAAGACCCACTTAAAGCAAACAGTCAACAGAACGATGAAGCTGAAGACGGCCATGTGGACTTACCCTGCAAGTGGGACAGAGAAAGCGGGGACAGCAGTGTCGCCAGGACGACCGGGGTTCAAGCTCAGAACGGACATACGAGGAGAGACGCGGCGCACGTGGTAAGCAGCTCAAGGGCTTGCCGTGGCCGGCTCTGCAGACCCTCACTGAACAGATCAAAAAGGTCAAATCCACAGCCGCAAGGGACAGTATCCGCGAAGCCTTCCAGAACACACACACACCTGACGGGACCACCAGGCAGGAGGACCGAGGGACCTCAGCGTCCCCAGACCACGGTCCCTGGGTCACGGAGCAGTCAGATGGAGCCGAGCAAAGGGCAGTGGAGACCCAGATGTCGAAACTGACACACACACCCTTCCTGAGCACGCAGACTCGCGGGGTGGAGGGTCCTGCTGAACGCAGCTCCACCCAGCACTCTCCAACACTGAAGCATGAATACTGATTTAGAGAGAGAATCGGGAAGGACGTGGCAGCACCGAGGACTGGACACCAGGGAAGGCTTCCCGGCCATTCGGGACTCGAGGAAGAGCCTCGCTGGGCCGGTGCCGCTGGGAGGGGCCGCGTCTGCTTCGGGCGTGGGCTCTCTGCAGCCAGGGGCAGCCTGACTCGACCTGGACACGGCCAGCCCAGTCCTTCGTGGGCGTCAGCGGATGGGCCGCTTTCGGCGCACGGTTTTCCCGGCCCGTGGCTGCACGCAGCTGGTTTCGCGTGGGCTCCAGAAGCCCACAGGCCCTTCGCAGGAAACACCTGCCGGCGCCTACTCCAGACGCCCGGCAAGCCTGCCCGCTGCCTTTTCTCAGGTTCCCGCGGCTGAGAGTGGAGGACGGAGCCGCTCGGGCGTGACGGGTCCCCCAGTGTGGGGACGACAGACCAGGCTCCATCGTCACCATGACACCCTAGCCCCAGCTCTCAAAACCCCCCAACACCCCTACCCTGGATGCTGACAAGAGCCTGTCGCGGTCAGTCAGCCCCACGGGTGTGCGCGCGCACCACACGCACGCGGCTGGTGCGGGGGGCGGCGGCGGGGAGGCTGATAAGTAGGCATTGTGGCATTTAGATGGATACAATCACAGCCTAAGGATCAATATGAGAATTCCTAGGAGTTACAAGAATGAAATATATTTTTCATTGATTTGTTGTTTTAAACCATTAAAAAGATGGGTAAGCGTGTAAAGCAGAGTAAATACTCAGGGCGCTAAAAAAACACTACCATTTTCACATTGTTGTAGAAAATCAATCTCGCTGACATACACTTTCAAAGTAAAACCCCAAAAAGCAGACGGCATGCCTCAGGCCCGGGAGCGAGCGTTCCCCGGCAGAGCTGGAAGCCAGCCGCGCCCAGCCATCAGAGGGGCGTGGGCCTCCCCGTTCGGGAGCCTGGCTCAAATTTACTCCCACATTTGCTTTTCGAAAGAATCCTACAAATACCCAAATCCCCTTTTTTGTTTAAATTGACCAAGTGGCACCCATTTGCCTGGAGCACTAAGGCAGACAGGGTGGGAGCGATGAAATCGATAGCGGGAAATGGAGAGGCTGCGGCTTCCGCGCGGAGTTAGGCCGCCGAGCTTGACATTATTGATTTTACCTAGTTCAGCTGGCCTTGTAATTAAAATGTAAATTTGAGAAAGAGATTATGTCCTGACAGAAATGGTAGGATTAAGGGGAAGATAAAAGCCCCTCGGTGAAAATTCAGAGAAAGAAATGAGAAAGAAAAGCACCAGCTTCCGCAGCTGTGTGGATTTAGACGAATCTACTGCAGGTTCACCTGCATTTAACTGAAAAAACAGCGGCGGAATATAAACTACGTTATGAACTGACTCGCCGGCCACATTTCCAGGGCCCTGGGGCCACCGGGGCTCACAGTGGGATTTAGGCTGGTGGCTGTCTCGGGCACGCAGTCGACCCCCGGGACCCTCCGCAGCCCACCTGTCTGCAAACACAGATCCACGTCGGCCACCAGCATGACCTTCCAGGGCACAGACAGGATGCTGAGAGCCTTGCAGAGAAACGGGGTGAGCCGGTGGCAGCGAGACCAACAGGGTCTCTGCCTCCCTCCCCGGGCTCCCGAGGCACCCTCCAGGGGCCAGGCCAGGGGCACCAGGGACTCGGGCCCTGCCGGCCTCAGGAGTACAGGGCACAGAGGAGGACGCCTCCCGCCTGCCAGACAAACACCGCAGAGCTCAGTGGAGGCGGCATGCGCACCACCAGGCTTGCAGATGTCGGGATCAGGAGTGTCTCCGTGGGGAAGCCGCTCTGCTCCGGCGGGGCTGGGCCCCAGCTGGCAACACCTGGAGGCGGGTCACCCACTGTGGCGCCACGCCCGGGCTGAGTCCACGCGCGTCCTGTGAGCACGGCGGGCCCACACAGCCTGTCGCCCAGTCCCCTCTGCCACTCCTGCTTAGCACCTTGCCAGTGGGAGTGGCGGCAGCCCCACCGTCCCTGCTGAGGGCCACGGCCTGCGTGGCAGAGTGGACGAGGCGCAGACGAAGCGCCCCGCGGACCGCAGCTGTGCTCACCGCTGTCATCAGAACTGGCGACCAAGCACGGCCCCAGGCCAGAGACAAGCTCTCCCTCCTGCGGAAAGGGCTCAACGCCCTCCAAGCAGGACGTGCTGAGGGCCAGGGCAAGTGTCCGCAGCTGGAAAGCCTCGGAGAGAGGACTAGCTAGGGTCAGCGTGGGGCTCCCAGGCCCCAGAGGCAGGGCCCGGTGCCTCAAAGCCAGACCTCTGCTGGGCGCGCTGCCGGCCTCAGGAGGCTCTCAGGCACGGGCTGCCCGTCACCAGACTCCTCTGCTGCAGAAACTTGGAGAAGTGACAACACTGAGCGGGCTGTTCCCTGGCAGTCCTGCCCCACTGCCCACTGTCCCAGCCTGGGGCACGGGCAGCCGCGGGTGTGTCCGGGCTTCTGGGCTCCGGCCTGGGCACGGGAGGGCGGTCACTGCTCCCGACAGGTGCCTTAGGCAGCCCCCAGGTACTTCGTGGGTGCAGGTGGGGCCTCTGGCCACAGGGAGCCCCTGCTCTGGGGGGGACAGCAGCATAAACCGGGGATGGCAGGCCATTTCAGGTGCAGAAGAACACGGAAGAACAAAGGGCAAGAGGGTTGCCTATCGGTCAGAGGAAGACCCAAAAGCTAAGAAGTGAAGGCCCGCATGACTGGAGCAGAGGGCGAGGCAGGCACACAGGCCCTGGCGGGCTGGGAGCAGGGGCGGGTCGCCGCTGCTCCCACATCCAGGCTGGTGCCCGGGGAGAGGAACCGGGGCTGCGCAAACAGCAGGCATCAGGTCTGGAAGTGCCACTTTGGCACGATGCCCCTACTGGGCCACAGCGCCACACCTGAGCTCCACTCATCTACACTCTGGTTAACAAACTCCCATTTTGCCTTACAGACTCAGAGAGAAATCGATTGGTCTGTTTTTCCACAAAAGCCACGGGTCTTGTTTTTATTTGCCTCCTCTGTGTGTGCTGGGTAGATCCTGCGGGCCCACACCCCTTCTTGCTAGATGGCCACCGTGCTGGGGTGCAGACACGGGAAAGAAGGAAACCCCAGACAGCAAAGACCAGTCAGAGCTGGAGCTGCACTTCCCAGGAACAGCCCTCCTCCGCCACGAGCTACGGAGGTGTCCTGGGCCAGCAGCGGAGTCCATGACTCCATAGATGGCAAGTGGGGATGCCCCGGCCAACGGGGCCTGGGGACTAAGGAGCCCAGCGAACGGTCACCAGTCTCCTGCCACCTCGGGAGTCACCCACAGCACTGTCCCCGGGGCATAGGAGCTGTGCGCGCTCTCTGCTCTGGGGTGCCCGCCCCACTCCTGGACTCGCTCCCCAGTGCTGAGACTTGTGGTGTCCCCAGCAGGGCTGCCCCTCATGTGGCGCCAGCCTGGCTGTGCCCACTGATTGGGTGCTGGGGCCTGCGCAGCAGGGACAGCGGGAGCCCACTACGGGGAGGCCTTGGGGAGGAGCCCACTGCGGGGAGGCCTTGGGGAGGAGCCCGACCCGAGAGTACCTGGGGAACAGAAGGAGAGTTGTAAGATTTTCAGTGACAGATCTGCAGTGTCAGCAGGCAGGACGCCCACCATGGCTGGCTCCCCTGCTCAGTGGGCCCCAGACCCCAGATGTGAGGTCATGCCCTGAGGGTCAGCATCTTTAGCAGGACCCCACCCAGTGCCCCCCCAGCCCCCCCGCACTCACCATACTCCAGCCGCAGGTGGTCGGGGATGCAGGCCTCATACCCCTCCTTCTCTGGGACCTCGACAAAGTCCCCATCATCCTCGTCCTCATCCTCATCCCTGTCCCCTGGGGCTGCCACCTGTGGAAACACCCCCAGACCTACGTATGAGCACAGCACAGAGGCCCGGAGGTTCCCAGTCCTGCCGCAGCACTGGAGACCGAAGATCATCTCTGGGCCTGGTCCCGCTCCTGAGCTCGCGCCAGATCCGCAGCTCCGCGTCCAAACCACATACAAACCTGCCCCACCACCTGGTGCCCTTTGAAATGCATGGGAGAGGCGCAGGAGTAGGTGTGTTTCCAGAGCCTCAGGAGACCAACTTCACCCCATGAGAGGCAGGGCCGCCCCTCCCTCCAGGCCAAAGCACCGCGTCCACCCTTCTTGGGGGCAGCTCTGGGGATGCTGGTGTGACTACGGCACTTCTGGAACATTCTGTCCTTAAGAATGACTTGTTAAAAAGCCACCGAAAAAACAGTTTCCTTTGGATGAGACCCCTTTCCCCACCCAGGTCAGTGTGGTGAGGGGCCCAGAGCCACCAGAGGGGCTGGGGGGCCACCTCCACCACAGCCTGCCCAGAGGGCCTGAAGAACTGCACGGGGCTGGCTTCCTTTCTATGAGACCCGGACCCTCTGCCCCCACCCCGCTGGCTGGGCAGCACCCGGCCTCTCCACGGAGGTCCACCATGGAACAGGAGTCGGGCTTCTGCAGCTGGCCCCACATTCTCAGTGACCCCCCACAGCCCTAGGACTGGACTTGAGGAGAGCAGCCCCCACAGGATGGGTCCTTCCCAAGAGGGTCACAGCAGGGAGGAACCAGGAGCGCCCGCCCCACTGCCAACCGGCCCTGGAGTACTCGGGAGCCAGCTCAGCCAGACCAGGGCGCAGACCCTGTACCAGTCTCAATCCCACTGAAGGGAACAGCCAGGACGGAGGCCCCTGTCAGATAAATGCCAACTACTGGGGCAAACTCTGGAGAACCTCGTGACACATGCCTTCACTTCCGAAATCTTTCTCCACAGCACACCTCAGGGCCACCGTCGAGGCGGAGGACGGAGAGCCTGGGTGACAATGGGGGCAGGAGGCCCCCCCAGGCTCGGCTGAGTCACAGATGCCGGCAGCCCCCCGCAGCTGCCCGTCGCTGCAGAGCTGGGCCTGGTGGCGGCCACCGCGACCCGGGGCATCAGCAACCACATCTGCCGTTACCTGCGTCCCAGGGACGCCCGCGGGGGAGCCACCGCCTGCCCCCAAGGGGCACAATCAGATGCAAATGCACTTTGTTTGGGTACACCCCACGGCGGTGCATCTGGGAAGCACGGGAGACATTAATCATCGGAAACTGTAATTTTTTGTTATCAGTCTAACACTGATCAAAAGGGAAGCCTGTCTCCACCACTGACCTGTGAAACGTCCCAATTATACTCTTTGGAAATGACAGGGGCACTTAACTCCCGAGCTGGGCAAATGACGGCGATCAATCACGTTTGAATAACAATGAGCCACGGACCTGAAAATTATTTTTGTATAGAATCTACCCAGGAATTTATGAAAGGTGGAAAGCAGCCCAAGGTTTTAGGGCATTACGGTTCTCGGCTAGTGCGTATCAAACACTAAACAGAATTTATGTGTTTTAATTTTCTAAAAGGTAGATGTGGACTGGGTGCTACAATGCAGAACAGAGAGCACCGGATTTTAAATATGGGGGTCATTTTCATAAAATATTATGCTTACCACTCACACCCTTCAATTTCACCAGGGACTTTTACTAAATTTTCATTTCCTAAAAAATATTTAGCTGCTTAGCTAACTATTAGGAATTATACCCTCTTTCTCCCCAACTAAAACTGTTTATTCCTGTAATGAAATACGGAGCCCTGGGCTGCTCTTTGTTCTTAAATTAACACCGCTCGAGGCGGGCCAGGCCGCACCCACCTCCAGGAGGACCCCCTGGGGCAAGAACTGCCCCCTCAGGGTCCCCGCGGCCGGGGCTGGCCTCTGCAGCAACCCACTTGTGTGCGTGAGCCGTGAGCTCTCCCGCCGCGCGTGGCCCCCTGGAACCGCAGCGACACCGGGCCAGAGACGGACTTTGCTGCTAACACCGAATCCGCGAATCCGCGCTCCAAAGCCTCCAAGTTCAACATGGAGTTCCCGGGGCGGTGTCGGCTCTCTGAAACCCCCCAGCACCTGGGGGAGGGCAGTGACACCCACTGTCCAGAGGACGAAGCCCCATGACCAGGCACAGTCACACTGCTGTGACACCCGTGTGACCTGCCCCGGGGCCTCACGCCAAACGCCGGCTCAGAGAACAGGAACACCGCCACCAGCCAGGCCAGGAAGCCCTCTCTAAAAGCCCGGCAAAACAGCACGGCCTGGGGAAACTGAGGCCGGCAGGAAGGAGCCCGGCCGGAGCCAGTCCTGGAGTGGGGCAGGGAGGCGGCCACCTCCCCTCAAGGTCAAAGGTCACAAACTGGCCAGGGGGCAGGGCGCGGGTGTGTGGATGCCTGAGGATCCTGGGAAGGAAGGAAGCTCACGCCCTGAGGAGGCAACCGGTTGAAGGTGGGTGGTCCTCAAAATGGGGTCAACTCATGAACTGTTCTCATTCTGCAGCCCCCCACCCCGCTCCCGCCCCCGCCGCGTCTGGGGTGTGCACCCACCTCCTCCAACAGGTGGAGTCCCTGGGCAGGCAGCCCGGCAGGCGCTCAGAGCCCTGGGGCCCAGCGGACGCCTCCCACAGCGGGTGGCCCTTCGGGAGACGCCCACAGCCGCTGCCGCAGGGAGGCACAGAGGGGGGCCGCGGGCCTTCCGCCGGTTTCATACACATGGAGTCGCACCCACAGTTAAAAGGATTTAGAAAAATGAGCCTCTGGGATCATAATTAAACAAGCAATAAAACGGCTAAAATATACAACACAATCAGCGTACAGCAGTGGGGGTATCGGGGTTACTGATTATTTGAGGAGGAAAAGGAAGAGCGACCTGGCTCTGGGAGCGGGTCGGCCCGCCAAACGCACGCCCAGATGCAGCTGGGACCGTTAAATAAATTTCGTACGATCTAATTAACTCGGTGCGCAATCTCAATTACTTTTCACCCAAGAAATCACTTTTGTTCAGTTTTATGTGTGTCTGTTTCCCTTTTTTAAAAAAAAAAAATGATGTAAGGCCTCGTCAGACAAGTGAGCTCCAAACTGCATTTGTCTTTCAGCGGCTTGATGGCCATGCATTTAAAACCCCATTCTATCTTATAAACTAAAAATTAAACGTGCTCAGCTGTGATGGTCGTCACTGCATCTGCTATTTATATGCTAATGCCCTCCCTGGAAGGCCGTGCAAATTGCCCAGCTACGCCCATACCTCATGTGCATCTCCAGCTGCTGGGGACGCGCCTTCAGAGGGCAGAGGACGGTGGGGCGCGCGGGGCCGACCAGGGCAAGCACGAGGGAACAGGGACCCCGGCCGACACCACCCGGGGCACGCCGAGCCCGCTCGGACGCAGACAAGGCCGCAGAGCACGTGGTCCCCTGCTCAGCGGGAACGGAGCTGGTGCAGACGGGCGTCACCGTGTTCCGGAGTAACTGCGGCCCCCTTTCCTGTCTGATCCAAATCCGCGCAGGATGAGGTGCTCGACAGGCCTCGCCTTGGAAACTGCCTGAGGCGGTGCAAGCAACCAGGCTGTGGGTCAACGGGACACCTGGACCATTTCCAGGCCGAGGCTGGGGCCAAGAGCCCTGCTGCGTCTGGGTGCGTCCGTCCCCGACACAGGTGGTGACCCCGGAACCACAGGCGGGTAACTCGAGTCTGTGCCACGGTGCAGACGGGCACCCTCTCCTCCGCGGTGGCCACCCTGGGGAGCCCAAGTGAGCGGCTGAGCCGCGGGACAGCACATCCCACAGAGCGCACAGCGCCTCCCCAGTTCTCCCCACCCAAGGAAGCGGCATCCACACAAGAACAGGAAAACCCGCTGTGCACGCTCTCCTCCCTCAGCCCAATCTTCACAGGCAAAACGCAGGCGGCCGGCGCCCTCCAAGGCCAAGGCTCACACAACCTGCCCCCAGACTCGGTCTCACCACCTGTGTACTGGGGTAGTGATGTGACCCACCTCACAGGGCCGCCTGTGGAATCAAAGGGACGACGGTGAAGGTGTTCAGGAGCAAGGGGTGCGCAGCAGTGCAGGGGGAGGGCTGGGCGCGGCGGGGCTGCGCTCCGGGGCCCCAGGGCGCAGGGGAGAGGGCCGGCCCTGAGCAGCGGGGGCGCCTGCGTGTGCTGCCAGCCCTGGTGAGAAGGGCGGAAGGCGTGCGGACCCCTCCCCCGGCTCCCAGCCCTGCAGCCTCGTGGCCTTCAGCGTGATGGAGGGAGCCGCGTCTCCGGGAAGGTTGTTTACTGGCCCTGCCGCGCACAAGGTCCCAGCTGCTGGCTGATTTAGTTCCCCTGCCTCCCTGGGGTGCCTGACTCGTTCAACATTTCATTCCGCGGCTTCCTGCTCTGTCCTTTTCACCTACAGGAAGCCGGCACTCACGTGGCTCCCGGCACAGAAGACTTGTGGACACAACGGCAGCAGGAGCGTCCAGGGCCCCTGCCTGAGGCGGGAGGTGCTTCCCCGGCAGAAGGCCCGTCCCGTCAGCTGGGGAGGCTGCACGGAAGGAAAGCCTCCCAGAGCCACGCGGGGCGATGTCTGCTTTGGGAACGCGTGAGGATGTGCCCGCGGTCCAGACCCTGTGGCCACGTCAGACTGGTGTTCGGCAAGGACGGAAACACCCATGCGAGTATTCTACCCGCTTATACAACCCAGCCATTAAAAAAAACTCCTGCTGATAGTTTATATAAACTGATGCCTGAAGTTATTTTTTTCAGACATAGTAGTTGGTAGGAAATTAGTATTTTGTTAATTACACAATACACAATAATTGGTGATCGTGGCCACATAACTAAACCGCAGGCAATTTAAAAGTTCATACAGAATTTTTATCAGTTTCACAAATGTAGCAGGCACAGATTATTACACCTCTCCCACAGCAGAGGGCTGGAAACTAAATCTACCAAATGATGCTCCACATTGATCTATTTGAGATTTATCCCCAGTTGCTTCCAAACAGAACAGAGACACACTCTATAAAACAAACAGTTAAACATATTTAAACGGACTTAAATATTTCTCAAAGACGGAACCTCTATGTCAAAAGGAAAACAATATGTAGAAACCAGCAGCAACACAAAACCAGAAACGGGACACCTTCCAACACCCCCACCCCGAAGGGCTTGTTCCCAGCTGGGCTCCCGACTCCTCCCCAGCGTCCAAGCTGCCAGCCAGGAGCCCCGTGTTTGTGCTCATCTCTGACACATTTGTCAGGTTCTAAAATCCTCAAATCCCACGTTCCCGAATCAGCGTCCCCAGCTCGGCCAGCTGTGCACGCGGTTACCACGCCGACCCCGCCAGGTTGGGAAACGCTAAGGCAAATGATTTAAAGCCCCGTCCGTTTTATCTGAAAATGAGCGGGGAGCAACTCGTTGGTAATTTCTAATTACTGCAGTGGCTCCCGCGGCCGCCCGCCCTGCGCGGGGTCGAGCAGATGTGCAGATACGCGGCGCCCACCTGAATGGGGCGCTGCCACTCAGCCACTCGAGCCCCAATCGCTTCATGTCCAGTGCCGCCGCCCGCCAGCGCAGGTGAGCACCATCTCCAAGGATTTCGGAGCAGTGCCTTTTTTAAATCAGTTGGCGGAGAAGTGTCTGGAAAGCGTCCGTTCGGCTGACAGACAGTGATGCGCCCTTCCTACTGAAGCCGCGCCACCTTCCCACAGGCAGCTGCAGCCTACAGGGCCTCAGTGACCCGCGAGTCTGAGTCTCGGCCGGCCCTGCTGTCCCCGTGCAGGAGGGGCAGGGCCCCTTCACCCACAGCCCTCCTCCAGGCTGGCCTCCCACCCTCGCCAGCGCTCCCCCGAGGCTCCCTGACCGGCCTGCCCCGAGCAGCATGGAGCTGCCCCCACCAGACGCTCCCTAGGATGCCTGGGGACAGTGCCGGGGGCTCCCAAACAGTCCAGGCACAGGCCAGGCTCTGTGTGGGGCTGGGGCTGGAGCTGGCCCCGCAGAGCACCTTGCGTCTCCTGCACTGGGAGGCGCCGGCCTCACTGGGCCGTTAGGAGACCTGCCCTTCCCCTGGGGGCCCTAGAGCCGTGAGGCGAGAAGGTTCTGCTGCCAGCTCTGGGCTCCGAGTCCTGCCCGCCCCAGCAGTGCTGCGGACCCCAGGTCTGGTGGGACAAGGTCATGCTGCCCAACCAGCCCTCACAGCTTCCGGGGCTCTCCCCAAAGCCCCAGCTGCCCTGAGGGTGCCTCTCCCAGTTCCTTCAGACACAGTGCAAGCCCCTGCTAGGCAGGGGGGGGCTGGTCCTCAGGGCGCCATGAATCCCCACACCCCTTCCTGCTCTCAGGCCAGCCGCTGCCCTGATGCCGAGACCCTGGCTCGTCCAACGTTCAGAGATAAATCCCTCCCAACGTGCTGGACGAGCCGACTGGATCACCTCCTTCCTGAGACCAAAGAACAACCTTCCTTTGGTATAAAAAAAAAAAAAAGCACCCTGGTCACAATTCACGCAGCTATCTTCTTGGTGAGCTCACAACCCCCAAGCAAGGCTCTACGAAGAAACTCGCGCCCACAGAGACCCCGCTAGGACATCAGCCGGCAAACGCCAGGCAGCCTGCAGGCCCTGCTCCCAGCCCAGAACTTTCTTCAGACTCCACAGCTTTGCGGGAGAAAGACAAGACCGCCCTCTGCCGGTCCCCAGGGGCCCCACACCCTGCACCCGGAAGACAGCCGGTGGGGCCATCCCTCAGAAACGCACACCAGGGCAGTGGCCCTGCGACAGGTGTCCAGTGGCTCTGGAAGGGTCAAGGTCACTGGGTGCCAAGACCCACGGTGTCAGCCACCGTCCGTCCTAGGTCTGAATGGCTCCGAACCTGCTCTCTTCCTTCCTCCCACCCCAGAGCTCCTGCTGGAAACAGTTACATCCAACCAGAGCAGATGTGCAGACACGCCGCTCAGTGGGCCAGGTCCGGGGTCCCAGCACCCTGGCAGAGAGGTGCACTCCGGAGTCCGCTTCCCTGCTTCCGAGAGGGCGGCGGCTGTGCTGACCCCCGCTGCAGCTCTGAGTGCCCTGCCCTGCTGGCAGGTCCCGGGGACACCTGCAGAGGGACGCGGCTCTCACGTCCATCTCGGACGTTAAGGTCTAGGTCCTGGCACAGGCCACGGGAGGGGGCCCCCGAAGTCACCTAGTGTCCCAGGAGCTGATGGACCTCACCCATGCCCCGTCAGTAAGTGTGGGCCTGTCCCTGCTCCACAACCGTGCCCGGGGACGCCGCACTCAAGGGGACTAGCCTCCCCCTCCCAAACCTGTGCCTGTGAGGTACCACACGACCAGCAGATGCCTGGCCTTGACCAGCCTCCCAAATGGGGCACCAGGCTGCATGTTCACCCCACCTCGCTGCCCGGGAGCTCCTCCGTAGGGCCCTGCTTGGGACCATGGCGTCCACCTCCCCAGGCCAGGGACACGGCCCTCTGCATAAGCCCGAGGACAAGTCCTGATTCTGTGTCTACCGCACACACCCTAACACCGAGTGTCCTTAGCCACGATGCAGGCGGACGGGACGAGACGCTGAAGCCCGGAAGGCCCCCCCCAGCTCACGGGAGGCTCTGCTGCGCACTCAGGAGGCTCAGGGTGCGGCAGCGCGGAGGAGCTGGCCTGGGTCTCAGCTCAGCCCATGGCCTCCTCCTCCAGGGCCCTGGGATCTCCCTCCCAACTAGAACCTTCTGCCTCCTCCCACAGCTCTCCCATGCCCTCCTGCCCTGGACCCTGTCCCCGCCCTCATCCATGGGGAGGCCTGCGCTGTGCTCTCTGGCCCCCCAGGCCAAAGCTTCCATTTCAGGAAAGGAGCTCCCAGCAGGGCAGGAACCAGAATACTTCCAAGCCCCAATGATTCTTGCTGACTCAGAAAACAGCTCCAAGAGGAGGTCTCCTTGCTGTCACCCCTCCCCAGCCTGCTGGCGGCACTCACCTCCCTCCAGCGCCCCTCCTCAGGCTTGATGTCCAGCTCTCCCGATCGCCTCAGGGCCCTTTCCAGTTCCGTCTTCAGGTCGATGGCAGCTTCCAGGTGCCCACCGTGGATCCCTGCGCGGGTGAATAGCTGCCAACAAGGGGGCGCATCATTCAGGCCAGCCAGGGCACCCTCCCCACACCCCCAGCGTCCCCCCCTGCACACCCCGTGGCCCCGACTCTGCCCCGACTCTGCCCCGGCACGCGGGGACCTCCCTGGACCCAGGGGCACACAGCCCTCCCCACACCCCCAGCGTCCCCCCCCGCACACCCCGTGGCCCCGACTCTGCCCCGGCACCCCGGCACGCGGGGACCTCACCTGGACCCAGGAGCACACAGCTGGCAGGAAGGTGTTTTGGATAAGCTTGAGCGCGTCCCGGGCGGAGTGGATGACAGCGTGATTGTCCTCGTCCTCACACACCCTCAGGCTGTCTGTAACAAAGCACACAGGGTCACTGGAGGCACCAGGGCAGGTCACCCAGCACCACGGAGGGACCACCCGCACCGCTGCCCATCCTGCCCCAGCCACGTTCTGCCCAGGACCCCATACCTCGTGCCTGACAAACAGGTGCACTACTTTAAGATTCTGATTTTGGCGCAGACCGTTTTAGCCTGAGCCCGATGCCTCCCTCCACACCAGACCTCGAGACCCCACGCGGCATTCTCACGGACAGACAAACCCCAGCCCATCCACCGAGCCCCGGGAGCCCTGGAGCCCCTTCCCGTTACTGCCCACCCCGCTGCTCAGTCCCACGGCCCTGCCCCCACGTCCCGCCACCCCAGCCTGTCTTCAGCCGGGCACCCCCACCTCCTGCACGTGGCCTGCTCCCCACCCCGCCCAGCCAGACAGCTGTTAGTTCCCTGGGGCTGGTGGGACCCAAGATGCCTGGGGGTGGCAGATCTTCACACAGCTAGGCAGCCTGACTGCCCTTCCCCTGTGAACACCCCAAAGGGCTCCCAACCACACCTGCATCATCTCAAACATGGTGAGAAGCTGCTGTCCAACCACGTTGTCCTCCAAGCCAGAGTGGGGGGCGCCTGATCCCTGACAGTCACCCTCCGATCCCGACGGGCCTGTGCCCAGGCACCGCAGCCTCCCCCAGGGCTCCCCAGTCCCTTGGAGAATCAGGCCTGCCCGTCACAAGGAGGACCTTGGGGTGGAGCCACGGACCCCAAGCCTCAAGTCACCCCTCACCCCAACCTGGGAGACCCCGCCCTGCTCACGGTCCCAAGAAGCCTGGGCTCTCGCCAGCGTCCCCAGGGCCCACGGCTGAGGGAAGAGCGCCCTGGCCAGCCAGCAGGAGCCGGCGCTTACCTGAGGAGAGCTCCACGTCTAGCGTGTACTTGTGGGAGCCCAGTCCGTGGCGCCGCACAAACCCTTCCTCGTCGCTGTCGCTGTCCTCCTCCTCGGCCCCTGTGGCCGTCTGCGGCGGCCCCTCCCCACTGCCGGCTCCCGGATGGCCGGCCCAGGCGGGCAGGGTCTTGCTGCAGCAGGGCTGCTCCTCGTCCCCGTGACTGCCAGCGCCGGCCTGGCAAGGGGCACTCTGCTCAGACACGCTGAAGGCCACTGCGGGCAACGAGGCGCCCAGGCCTGCGGCGAGGTCCAGGGGCAGCAGCAGCCGGAAGCAGCTCTCCACCTCCGTGAGACAGCGCCGAATGTCCTCGGCCATCTCTGCAGACACAGGAACCGCCTGTCGGGGCCCGCCCCCCACCGGCACCACTCCCCCAGGGCAGGGCCCGAGAGCACAGGAGGGCCACGTCCCAGCAGCAGGGGGGCCCAGCGGCAGGCGGGCTGCGTCACACGGGACTGCAGGCCGCCCGAACCTGCGCCTCCTCCTTCCTCCCCCAACAGAGGCCGCTGCCCCGGGCGTGTGGAGGCCTGGTGATCACTGAGAAGCCACCAGCTCAGCAGCACAAGGCCACCCTCGCGATGTCCTTGGAAACAGCCTCAGGTCTGGACTTCTGCTGCGAGTTTCACTGGTGCCCCGGGAACACCAAGTGGGCTGTGCCGCCACGAACAGAGCTTCCGGAGGACAGAGGCCTTGGGGAGCCATCAGGACACACACCACTCCCCAGTCCTCCATTCGGAGCACAGCTCGACCGTTCCACTCCGGCCGGCTACTTCCTGACAGGGATCTCCCTGGGGCCGGCCAACACCCTCCTCAGGGGACAGAGGACTGCTCCCAGCCTCTTCCGGGGCCAGGCACCCCAGAAGTGCCTTCAGCTGGGGCCTGCCCCTCACGGAAAGGGCCAGCTGCTCAGAAGCGTCAGGTTTTGGAGGTGGGGGCGCCGGCGAGAGCAAACAGGGGCCATGAGATGAACAGGCACAACTCCCTGCTTCCCCCAGCCGAGACCTTCACCGAAGCACAGTGCCCACGCGGCTCCGCCAGGGGGCACGGGAGAGCCGTGGCCACCCAGATGTTCCTGGGGACAGGGCTGGGGTCTGCCCCCCGCCCCCTGCAGCGGCAGGGTGGGCGGGCTGCACAAGGCCCTGGGAGGCGCGGCAGGCAGGGCGCCCTCAGGCCTGAGAACTCACTCACCCTCCATCTCCCTGATGGCCTGCTCAGACCTCTCCCTGTAGATTCTATCCAAACGCTTCCGCTTCTCCTCCTCCCGCTTTCTTTCTGCCAGAGTCCGCGCGCTCACGTCCTGAAAATCCACCTGGGAAATTGAAGTGGACGTGAGACCTGACCGCACAGAACACAAAGAAAATGGGTCAAACACAGGCCTAGAGAAGACGTGCCGGCACCAGGACAGAGCCAGACCCTCTGGGTCCCTGGGGTCCAGTTCTTCCGAACACCAGGACACACACTTGACAGCAACGATCGATCCCCCGCAGAAGCACGGCCAGCACATCTTCCAGAAAGCAGCAGCTGCTGCGAGGAGTATGGGGGGAGGCTGCTCGCCCCAGCCAGGGGCCTGGAAACACCCCGGGACGGGACCCCGGATGTGCAGTGCCAGGCAGCATGCTCAGGCTGCGGCGGGGACCGGCCAGCCACCTGGACAAGAGGGCAGGGGCAGCAGCAGCCCGTCCTGGTGGGTCTCATGCACCCAAGGCCACCAGAGCCCACAGCAGACCCAGGAGGGACTCAACTCCTGCACACAGAACAGGGCCGCATCTGAGAAGCTGACCCCTTTTCCTCATTTCGGCTTTCTGTGGAAGTCAGGACCAGAGGCCCAGCTCCCTCCACACATCCTCCTCCCAGAGCTGCTGCCCTGCTCCTGGGAGCCCCCCCCACTGCCCCTGAACACTGGCTGGCTGCTGAGGCCAGACAAGTCTGTCCACCAACGCAGCAGAGTGTGGCCTGCCCACCTGTTTGCTGTGTCTTAAGAAGTGGTAGCCCAAGGCGAGCTTCTTGTAGGCCGCACCGTACTTCTCATTCCACCCTTGGATGGCCCGGGTGGCAGCCTGACGCAGCCTCTGGGCCACCTCCCTGGGAGGCGGCAGGGGCTGCTCGTGGTCGGTGCCCAGTGTGAGCTCCAGAAACTCCTGAAAGTTGGAAACAACCAGCATCCTGAACTGATGGGACCGGGCGAAGAGCTCGTCTATGGCCTGGAATGCGGAGAGGCGGATCTCGGCGTGGTCCTGGCTCAGCTGGGCCATGAGCAGGTGGTAGGCACGGCTGAGCTGCTCCTCTGAAGACCTAGGGACACCAGTTGTCCTCGCTGAGTGCCCGATACTGTGTGCACAGCATGCAAAGCAGCGGGCCCTCTCCCCTTTGTCCAGAGAAGGTCGGACCAACGACTGCCCTCGGGTCCCCGCCTGTTTCTGTACGACCCACAAGCAAGAATGGTTTTTACGTTTTTTAATGGCTAAAACAAACCAAAATAATACTTCATGACATGTGAAAATCATGACAGCCAGCGTCAGTGCCCATCAAGTTTTATTGGGACACAAGCCGGCTGCTCCTTCACATCGTTCCCACTACTGTCCACAGCTGAGCCGTCACCGCAGAAACTTTACGGCCCACAAAGCCTCGAGGAGCCACCATCTGGCCCGTCAGAGAACATCAGAGCAGATTCCATTCCAAGCGGAGAACCCAGCCCCCAGCCCCCAGCCTCCCCTGCAGACGCGGCAACAGGACCGAAGCAAAAGCGAAAGGACCTGCCCTCCGAGGCGCCTGTGCACACCCTGCCCCTCCCGTTGTCCTTCCCAGCTATCTGCCCTGCAAAAGAAGCTGCTACTGCTCTGGGGTGTTCTGGGTCTACACTGAAACCTAATCTGAGCTGAAATTTTTTTTGTCGAAAGCTAAAGACTTTGTTACTTAAAGTCACTTAAGTTTTCCTGTTTTGTAAATACGGGATAAGAACAATCAGCAAATCTCGACTTACGCTCAACAGGTCCCAGCTGACACGGCCTTTAGAAAGTGTTCATGCCACGCACACCCCCCCCGCCAAGGACCACTGCCCCACAAGGTGACCACCTGCCAGAGCTGGGCCCTGCAGGGTCCTGGGGAAACATCCTGGACCGTTCCTTCCCTGCGCAGAGAGGCGACAGTGGGGACAGGCAGGCCAGGGCTAAGACAAATGCAGGTGGTGGAAGGCCTGACCCCAAGGGTGTGGGGGACCTGCTGAGCCAGCCAACTGGTGTGAAATGCTGAACCTTAAGACATACTTGCAAATTTTCTTCAGTTCCTTCATTTTCTCAGGATTCAGTTGGGGTTCCCCCGAAGTTGTGAGCTCTTCTACCAACTTGGACAGTTTCTGATCCATATCTAGAGACATGCGCAGCAGAGATGCGATATGAGCACCTAGCCTTCACGATTTGTTACACGTTTCCTGAGCTGTGTCCTGGGCATTCAGGGGGCTGCAAGGCGGGCCCCTCCAGCCCTTGCCTCTGATGTGACCTGGATACGGAAATAGAACAATTCAGGTGATATTCTGGACACAGCATTTTTGGTGGTAAGTTAGGAAATTAGGAAAAGCGTAACAACAAAATAGTAACTCTGGAGCTCTACAACCCCACACGTGGGAGATACCTCAACAACACAAGAAGGAATACAACTGCCTAAATAAAATTTAAATGAGCTTTTCCCAAACGTGACTGTGGCACTTTCTCCTTCACAACACGGTTCATTCACAATCCACGAGGCAGCTTCTGCAGACCGCAGAGCGAGTGACTACACTCTTGTAACTCGCACCCAAAGACCCAAAGGCGGATCAACCCACAACTCCAGTGCGGAGCCGAGCACGCAGCAGACGTGCAGTAAGGAAAAGGAAGGCTGATGCCGAAGGCCCAGGAAGTCCGTCGTTGAGCATGAACTGAGCCTGGGTGCTGGGCTGGCTGCAGGGCTGTTTTATTTGGCAGAAGGAGGGGCCAGGCCCAGCAGGTGTACACGGCCTCTCCAGGAGGTGCTTTCCCAGCAGTAAAGTTTGTCACTGACACCAACTCAATACACACTTGGCAGGGGCAGGGAGCTGCTCACCTGAGCACCCTCCCAGCATCCCCCACTGACCGGGTGGACTTTGCCAGAGTTCCTAAGCCCAGGGCACCATGGCCACACCAGACAGAAGAGGGGTGTCCCAGGGAAGAGGGAGCGTCCAGGAGGGGGGAGGGGACGGAGTCCTAGGGAGGAGGAGGAGGAGGGGGAGAAGGGGACAGTGTGATGGAAAGAAGGGGAGGAGAAGGAGAATGGATAGGTGTCCTGGTGGGGGGAGGAGGAGAAAAGATGGTGTGGGGAGGAGGAGGAGGGACGGTGTCCCAGGGAGGAGGAGGAGGGGGAGAAGGGGGAGGGACAGAGTCCTGGGGGGGAGGAGGAGGAGAAGGAAGAGCAGGAGGAGGAGAGACAGTGTGGGGAGGGGGGAAGGAGGAGGAGGAGGGACGTGTCCGGGGAGGAGAAGGAGGGGGAGGAGGGGAAGGGACAGGGTCCTGGGACAGGAGGAG
>NW_022589788.1:616945-653242 GCF_004348235.1 Phoca vitulina | reverse complement strand
GGGGAGGAGAGACGGTGTCCCGGGGAGGAGAAGGAGGGGAAGGAGGGGGAGGAGGGGGAGAGACAGGGTCCTGGGAGGAGAGGAGGAGAAGGAGGAGCGGGGGGAGGAGGGACAGTGGGGGGGGGGAGGATGGGGAGGAGAGACGGTGTCCCCGGGAGGAGGAAGAGGGGGAGGAGGGGGAGAGACAGGGTCCTGGGAAGGGAGGAGGAGGAGGAGGAGTGGGGGGAGGAGGGACGGTGGGGTGGGGAGGATGGGGAGGAGAGACGGTGTCCCGGGGAGGAGAAGGAGGGGGAGGAGGGGGAGAGACAGGGTCCTGCGACGGGAGGAGGAGAAGGAGGAGCGGGGGGAGGAGAGACAGTGTCCCGGGAAGGAGAAGGAGGAGGAGGAGGGGGAGAGACAGGGTCCTGGGAGAGGAGGAGGAGGAGCGGGGGGAGGAGGGACGGTGTCCCAGGAAGAAAGCGGGGGTAGGCGCGGCGCGTCCTGGGGAGAAGGAGGGAAACAGTCCCGGGGATGAGGCCGGCCCTCAGAAAGGCCCGGCCCGGCCACAGCCCCTGCCGGGTATCGCGACGACCGCGACACCTACCGCGTACCAGGCCGCTCGCCTCGCCCCTCCCCTTCCGGCGGAGAACCCGCCCCTATCACGTGCCCCAATTCGCCACAGTCATTGGCTCGCCCTGGCACGGGCTGCGCGGGGACGAAGGTCAGCGCGGCGACGACCGCACCTAGTCGCGACGCGACCGCTGTCACCTTAGCCCGCCCTTTCCGGCGGGGGCCCCGCCCACCTCCTGTCACGTGGCCCCGAGTTCGGCAGCCACTGGCTCGCCCTGACCCTGGAAGCGCGAGCGCCGGGGCGGGGCCGAGGTCTGCGCGGTGACGCAGGCGCGCTCCCGGAGGGTCGGGACGGCCGAGGCGGGCGAGAAAAAGGAAGCGGGCGGGCGCAGCAAGTCCTTAAAGGAGCCGCGTGCTCGGGTGCCGGGGCGAGGCGGGGCGGACCCGAGGGGGTTGAGCCTGGTCTCCACGCCGCGGTCGCCCAGGAGTGTGGGATCCCCGGGCCCTGCCACCGCAACAGGCGGGCCGGGATGGCCGGGGTGGGAGCCGGTGCGCGCTTCTCCCGCGGGCGCCGGAGACCCCGCCTCCCCGCGCCGCCCCGCGCTGCCCGCTGTCCCGAGGGGCCGAGGAGGAGGCGGCGGGGGGGGGGGTTCCCCCAGGGCCGCGGCCCGCACGACGTTCGGAGTTGGGTGACGTGAAAAGGGGCACCTGCCGGCACGCGGGGCCCTGGCAGTCCCTGAGCCGCCGTCGGACGCCCGCGGGAGTCCGCGCCGCTCCTGGAGGCGGTCAGCTCGGGAGCCCTCGCCGTGCAGACGGGGACGCCTCCGGGCGCTGGCCTGGGCGCCTGCCAGGCTTCGTCATTCCCCGGGACGGCCCTCGCCCCTGCCGGCTGAGCAGTGCAGGCCCGGCTGGCCTCGCCGGGGCCCCGCAGGCACTCGCTCCTCATGCAGCCCAGGCCCCGACTCGCGCCGTCCAGCCGCCCGTGCGCACCCATGGGTACTGGGCAGCCCCACCCGGGGAGGAGGGCCCTGGGGGTGATCCCCTCACCTCTCTGGCCTGCTGCACCTGAGGGTCCTCTCAGAGCCAGGCGGTGGCCTCACCCAGCCCCTGCTTGGAGCCTGCGCCCTGTGTGCCCCCCCCCCACAGGCTGGGTGGCACCACCCCCTTTGGGTTTTGTCTCTGCCTTTTCCTCGGGAACGCCTGCTCACCCCTAGGTACTGAGGCCCCCGGTGCTTGGGGCTCTTTGAGGGGACTCAGCAGGTGCTCAGAAAGCAGTTTGCATGTTTTCTAGGCTCTCAGATGGATGCAGAACCGGGTGAAGGCACCACAGACCTAGGCGCACTGGACTGTTACCTATCTGCACAAAAGCATGCTGTTCCTGGGACGAGCTGTGCATTTGCCCTGCGCCGCCTCCTCCTGTGACACCTGTGTCCACCCAGGTGGCCTGTGATGTTTGTGTGGCCCAGTCCCGTCTCCTGCCTACACCCTCGGTGCAGCTGATGGGATGTCTGTCCTTCCACTTACTCAGGCCAGTGACCTGGGGGCCCGTGGGCCCCTGTGTCCAACCTACTGGGGGACCCCCCATAGGCCCAGCAGCTGCCTGTCCCCCCACTTCTGCCCTCACACCCCTAGAGTCCACTCACCTCACGGCAGCCAGGATGAAAGTGTCAGTGCTGCCCACCACCCGCCTCTCCAGCCCCGCTGCTTCCCTCTGTGGAGCCTACTCTCCTGCCTGGAAGGCTGCTCCCAGCCCACCCTCGCCGGCCTTGTAAATAGCCCCCTCCCTCCCTCTTCTTAGGCAACTCTACTTCATCCTGCAGTGCTGACTCCCTATCACACAAGGTTCATAATCTTATTTGTTTTCTCTTTGCCCCCAGAACATATGCTCCATGAGAACAGGGATCTTTATTTTGTTTCATGACGTCAGGTACACAGTAGGTGCTCAGTATTGAATGTTAAATAAATAGAATTAGCCCAGATGAATGTGTTGAGACCTAGAAGATATTGTAGAAGAACCAACTGGGACTTTCAGAGATGAGGAAACCCAGTGGGACACACAAAAACCCTTCCAAGGCACGTCAGAACCAGACCGTGGAAAAGCAGTGATGAAAAGCAGTGGAAGAGAAAGCGCAACATATAATAGTTAACAAAGGTAAGAGAGCAGCAGACTTCTTGGTCAGAACATCACAAGCTCGAAGATGATGGCATGAAATCGTTAACGTACTAAAAGAAAAAAAACCTGTCAACCTGGATTGTATATGCAGTGAACTATCCTTCCCAACCTGAATTAGATTGAAATAGAACACTTTCAGACCAAGAAGCTGAGTGAATTCATCGCCAGCAGGTCTGCATGGAAGCATGCAGTAAATTCTTCAGATGAGGAAAATGCTAGCAGATGCAAACTTAGATCTATAAAAGCAGTGAAGACTGCTGTAATTGGCAAATGTGGGTAAATATAAGATCTATTTTGTTTCAAATTTCTTTTCTAAATCATTGCTCACTCAAAGCCTAACAAGGAATTGCAGGGTACAGAATACAGAACGTCTATAGAAGTAAATACATGGAAACAGTAGGGTGCAAAGGGCAGGAGGGAGAGTCCATAAGTTTCTCAGATTCCTATGTTTACATCAAGTGGTATCGTATTTGAAGGCACCTGTGGTAAGTTAAAGAGGTACGCTGGACCAGAGCAACTACGGAGGTACACCAGCTAAGAAGTCAACAGAGATAACAATAACTTTTAGTCTAAAGACAGCGGGTAAAGACAGAAAAGATAACAGGACAGACGGGACAAACGGAAAAATCTGACAAGACCAGATTTAAATCCAGCAATAATCATCACATTAAATATCAGTAGTTTAGACACTTGCTCAACTGAAAGGCACTGATTGTCCAATTGGACTAAAAAGACCCAAGGGTATGCTGTCTACAAGAAACAGACTTCAAATTTAAGACTTGGGTTGGAAGCAAAAGGATCAAGAAAGAGCTGACATACGAACACTGAACAGATGAGGGCCAGAGTGGCTGGGCCAAGACAAAGTGGACTTTATGACGAGATGTTACCAGGGAGGGTGCTTGCGCCTAATAACAGAGATTCCAAATACACGAAGCAGAAGTTCACAGACGTAAAGGGGACATAGACAAATTCACCTGTAAACTTTTAAGAACAAGTAGGGAAAAGATCAGTAAGGACAGGAGAGACTAGCTGCCCATCACGAACTTGACCTGGCTTGCACTTGCAGGGAACGCCCCCGACAGCAGGCAGATGTTCTCTTGCAGTGCATGTGGAACACTTAGCAAGGCAGGCATAAAACAAACCCGTAAGTTTGAAAGGATTGAAACCATATGGAGTAGATTTTCTAACAGAATTAAATTAGAACTTAATAACAAAAAATATCCGGAAAGTCTCCCAAGTATTTGAAAATTAGCTAACAGGCTTCTATAATCCGTGGGTCAAAGGGGAAAAAAAAAATCACAATGGAAATTATAAAATATTTTGAACTGCATGAAAATGAAAACATTAAAATGTATGAGATGTTTATATTAGAAAGGAAAGGCCCCAAAGCAGTAATCTAATCTTTCCCTTAAGAAGCTAGAAAAAGGACAATTAAACCTAAAATAAGCAGGAGGAAGAAAACAATAAAGAACAGAAATAAATTACATAGAAAACAGGCAAACAATAGGGAAAAATCAAAGACCGAAAGGTGGTTCTTTGAAATGATCCATAAAATTGATAAGCCTCTAGGTAGATATCAAGAGAAAAGAAGAAATAAACGACCAATATCAGGAATGAGAGGGGACATCACTACAGATCCTACAGACGTTAAAAAGTAATAGAGTACGTTGTGAACAACTTGCTCAGCAAAGTACTAGCAAGTCAGATCCAGCAATACATTAAGACCTACACCATGACCACCAGAGGCTTATCTCAGGAACGGAAGGTTTGTTCAACTGCTCAAAGCCAATCACCAATTGTGTAGTTCTCTGTGTCACCCTTATCAGAACAAAGGAGAAGAGCCTTATGGTAGTCTCATTAGATGAAGAAAAGAATATTTGACGAAATTCAACATGTCCTCATGATGGTAACTCAGGAATGAGGAGTAACTTCCTCAACCTGATAATTGGACCTATGAAAACCTAGAGCAGACATGGTCCTTCATGGTGAGAGAGGACGCTTTCCCTGGGGATCGGAAACAAGACCAGGACTCTGTTCTTACCCTCCTAGTTCACACTCTGCTGCAGACTTTTAGCCACACAATAAGGGGAGAAAAAGAAATGAAAGGCATAGAGATTAGACAGGAACAGGCAAAATCGTCTTTATTTGCAGATGTTACAACCGTGTACATAGAAAAGGCTTTATAACATACCAAAAAGCTACCAGAACAAATGAGCTCAGAAAGGTCACAGGATACAAGATCAATATACAAAATCAATGATATGTCTGTATGTTACCACACTGGAACAACTGGGAAGTTAAATTTAAAAATCACACTGACAATAGCAGTAAAATGATGAGATACTTAGGATGAACAAAGTGCGTTGAGAACTGTAATGCAGGTGAGGTCTGGATACAGAAAACACCCTATTCACAGGCTGGTGGCCTCAATATGGTCAGGATTTTTAAGTCCCTGTTGTGGGCTGGACTGTCCCCCTCACCCAAACTCATGTTGAGGCCCTGACCCCCATGCTAACTGTATTTGGAGGTGACTAAGTTCACATGAAGTTATGAGATGGGTCCTCATCCGACAGGACTAGTGTCCTCATAGTAAGGCTGTCTTTCCACACCTACAAAGGGAAGGCCGTCCGCAAGCCAGCGAGAGGCTAGCAACCAATCTACTTCTGGCTTCCAAAACTGTGAGAAAATGTTTTTCTGTTGTTCAAGCACCCCAGTCTGTGGTGGTGTTATGGCAGCCTGAACAGACTAAGACAGTCCCCAGATTGATCTATAGATTCAATGCGATTCCAATTAAAATCTCAGCAAGCTGAGATTTACAAGCTGATTCCAAAACTTACGTGAAAATGCAAGCAAACAGTCAAAACAATTTTGAAAAAGTAGAAACTACATAGAACAAAAGGGGCTCATTTGTACTTTAAAGCTGCAGTGACCCAGATGCTGGGGTGTTGGGGTGAGGACAACCCTAGGGCAGCTATGCAGAGGAGAGTATCCAGAAATAGACCAAGAGAACTACAGCCTGGGGATTTAGCATTATTTGATGGAGACAAAAAAGCCTTCAACAAATGATGTTGGAACGACAGAAGGAACACATGGGGGGAAATGGTGCTCAGCCTGTTCCTCACACCACACACGTTCATTGCAATGGGTTACAAACCTAAACAAAAGCTAAAACTAAGTCTTCTAGAAGACAGAGGAGAATATGATTGGGACCTTGGAACGGGCAAATATTTCTCAGAACACAAAAAGTCATGAGCCATAAAAGAAAAAGTTGACTGAACTTTACTAAAAATAAAACCTCTGCTGGTCAAGTAACCGGCAATAAAGTGCAAATACACGTATCAGACAAAGGATCTCTGCCCCAGATATATAAAGCATTCCTACAAGGAAAATAAAAAGGTCATCCAATAAAAAATGGGCAGAAGACTTGAACAGATACAGGACTAACTACTCAGCACATCGGAAGGAGCTCAGCCTCCTTGGCCAGCAGGGAAACACACAGTAAGCCCGCAGAGAGGTGCCAGCACATACCCACCTGAGCAGCTAACGTGAAGAATGACTCCACCAGGTGCTGGCAAAGATGCGGACGAACTGGAACGCTCACACACTGCCCACGGGCACGTACACCGTTACCAGCACTTTGGGAAAAGGCTTGGCAGTTGTGAAGGTAAATGTATAGCACCAGCATGACTCGGTTATTCTACTACCGGACATTTACTCAAGAGAAATGAAAATAATGTCCACGAAGAACTGTTCCAGCAGTGTTCACAGCAGCTGGATTTATAAGAACTAGAAACTGGACACAAACCCAATGTCCACCGAGGGGAGAACGGACAGCTTGTGGTGCACGTGGCGTGGATTACTCCTCAGCGATGCAGGACCACGGACACACGTAGCCACGGGGATGCACCTGAGGCAGCTGCTGAACCAAGTCAGGCACAAAGGAGCACGTCGTCTGTGTTTTGATCTACACGAGGGCAAGGCTGACCACCTGTGCTGAGAGAAGTCCCAGTGATGATCGTATAGCGGGGTGCAGATCGTCTGGGAGGACAGCAGGTACAGCCTCCTGGGCTCTGGGAACGCCGTCTACCTGGGCGTGGTGCTTATACCTGGTACATTTATCCAAACTCATCCCACTGTTTCTTTTTTTTTTATTTTTTTTTTAAAGATTTTATTTATTTATTTGAGAGAGAGAGAATGAGAGAGAGCACATGAGACGGGGGAGGGTCAGAGGGAGAAGCAGACTCCCTGCCGAGCAGGGAGCCCGATGTGGGACTCGATCCAGGGACTCCAGGATCATGACCTGAGCCGAAGGCAGTCGCTTAACCAACTGAGCCACCCAGGCGCCCCATCCCACTGTTTCTTGAGGGCCAGTGTATTCCGATGAGTACAACTGCTACGTCAGTTAAGACCCTCAGGGAGCCAACAGCCAACAGAATGTCTCAAGTCCGAGACGCCCGCCCAGTGCCAAGCGCTGGTGGGGACGCAGGGCCGGTGGAGCTGCGTCCAAGGTGGGTGGGTGTGGGCCGGTACAAGCGCTTTGGCCAACCGGCCGTCCGTGTCTACTGAAGTTAACGTGGGACCCAGCAGCTCCACTCAGAACATGGGTGTCCAGCAAGTCCCACGTGAGCATGTTTGTGGCAGCTTCATCTGCAAACAGCCCAAACCTCCCCAGCGTAGCCGGGACCAACTGCTATGCTCAGCTCACCCTGTGGCTGCCCGCGGCTGCCCCACAGCTGAGCGGCTCCCCCCATGGACGTGGTCCCCGGAATGGACCAGGAGGGACCTGAGGGCAGGAGTGGTGTGTGTGGCTACACGCACGTGCACACATGCAAGTGTCCTCACAACGTTGGGAAGGAAAAGGGGAGGCGGCCCAGGTGACGGTCAGAGTGAGGCCGGGGGGCCAGGGCAGCATGGCGGGAGGGCATGGTGGGAAGGAGCTGCTGCCTCCCTGCACCCACCCAGTGCTCTGAGCGGGGGCTCAGCGTGTGGGCCAGGTGCTCACTGGCCGCGGGAGGCCACGTGCGCTGGCGCGTCAGGGGAGACCCCACTCGGAGGGCCCGGCCACTCTGGCTTCCCCTAAAGCAGAGCACAGCGCCCCCCGCGGGCGCTGGAGCAGGACTCTGGGGTGGGGCAACGTGGGGGCCCCAGGACCCACCCTGCTGCGTGGCCGCGGACCGGGGGGCCTGGGGTGAGCAGACACCAGCGAGGGCGTTAGAATGCACAGCAGCTTCTACCTCACACAGACATAAGAAATAGAAAACCCTTTTATTAACAGGTTTTACATTTACAGTTTATTAGCTAATCAACATCAACATGCAAAAATAAGCGCTAAATACAAACCTCTACGGGATGGTTTTGTGTAAACTACAATGGTTCATTTGATTTGAAAAGTCACCGGTGGTTACTCGGACTGAACTACTAGTTTCTGTGACGAACAGCATTAGATCTACAGTTACGGAGCCGTCGGCAAGGCCTCTGCAGCACTCGGTCCAGTGGATTTCCACGTGAATACATTCTCAAGCAGGAAATAAGGCGCACGAATGACGTGACATTGAACCTAGCACACCCTAAGCCCCCCCACGGCGGTGCAGGTGCAGCCCTGGGGGCCGGCCGAGGACGGCCGCCGGGCGGGACGGGCGGGAGGAGGCGGGGTCGGGGGCGCGGGAAATAACCGACTCCTGTTTCCGAAGCGGCCGAAGCTCCCTCAGCGGCGGCGGGAAGGTCTCTCTGAAAGGGGAAGGCGGCAAGTAGCTCGCACGCTTCGGAGTCCTACCAGCAGAAAGGCTGTCCCCAAGCACAGACGTGCGGATCCGACTCCTCCCTTCCTAGGAGTACCCATCGGCGCTCACTGATCTTTGGTCGCAAGAAACAGAAACGCAGGCGGGCGGGGGCGCGCGGGGCGGCCCGGCCTACATGATGTACACCTTCTCGGCTTGGGAGAAGTGGAACACTTCTTTGGTCCTCGGGCAAACGACTTTGTCATCTTGACGGATAGACAACAGAGACTGAAAAACAACGGGGGGGGGGGGGGGGGCGGTGCATGAGCACACGGACCGCGCGTGGGACCTCTCCGAACGCTGCCTCCGGGAGGCCCGCCTGCCTGCGCACCCTGACCCTGAGGCTTCTCGACCGCCGCCCGGCTCTCCAGGGGCAGCGCAGGGCCGAGCCACCTGCACCCAGGGACCGCGCCCGGGGACCACACCCCGCACCCCACACCCAGCGCAGCTGCTAGGCACCTGGCGCAGACCCTTAGGACAGCCAGGCCCACCGCCAGCCGCCCTCCCCTTCCGCCCCACCCCTTCCTGCTCCCACCCCCCACACCCCGCAGCCCCCCCACCCCCCGCGGCCCCCGCGGCCCCTCACGTTGTAGCCGTAGACGTAGCCGTTGGGCAGCATCATGGGTGGGTTGTTCTCGTTCATCACATCGCCCGAGATCTTGCAGACCAGGCGGGAGTTGGCACAGTGGGCCATGGGCAGGGGCTGCGCCAGCTTGTTCAGGGAGCGGCTGCACACGGGGCAGTCGGGGCTCTTGGAGCTGCCGTCCTCCTTGTAGCACTGTCTGTGCTCGGGTTAAGGAAGGGTCGGGGGGGTCGGGGGGCGGGGGGCACCGTGCAGGCTGAGGCCACCCAGGCCGCACGGCAGAAATGAAGCCACAGCAAACACCGCATCCAGCAGGAAAATGGTCTGAGGCCAGTGCCCCTCCCAGCCTGGGGACTCCGCCGCCCCCGCCCCGTGCACCTGCCACGTTCTCACGCACCTGAGCCCACGCTGGGTCCCATCACACAGATGGCCACGAAAGCCAACAGCCCAGGGTCCCACGGGGCCCACATGCCGCACTCGAGAGGGACCCTCGGGTGCTGGGGTCCCAACCCCGCAGCTCTCCGGCGGCAGGGGAATGGCCGCTGTGCCACACACATTTTCAAAGACACTGGACCGGGGGCGGCCAGGGCTCAGAGCAAGAGAAGTTTGAGGGGACTCTCAGGAATCCCACAGGGAAACTTCCAAAAGGTGCCCAGTCCCGACTGCCAGAAGGTACGCCAACACCAGCCTCCGACCCGCGAGCAGCGTGCCAGGCAGCGCCTGGGACTGCGTGAACGCTCAGCGCGGCTGCGTGCAAAGGTTTCCACAGACCAGGGGGAGAGGCTCAGCCCCACCACCACCCCGAGGGCCTGAGATGGAGATCCCACAACACAAACCAGAGCACAGGTCTCAAGTCGGGAGGGGTGCAGCACCTGCTTGCTCGCTGGAGGGCAGAGGACCCCAGACAGGGACCACGGCTAAGGAGGGCGGAGCACGCGGGCGCCCTTGCCCGCCGGAAGGATACGGTGTCTTTATCGCCGAGAGGCCGGCCTGCAGCGTGAGGGTGAACACAGAGCTGTTCCCCAGCTGGTGCAGCCGGTAGTTGTCGTACCGGAACTGCTGGATCAGCATCCGCCACCGGGCGGGGTCCAGCAGGTCCTGGAAGAGACAGGGCAGAGCGGTGCTGGGGGCAGCACACAAGAAACCCTTCCCACGCCGGCCCGGGCCCCACGAACCCGCGCCCACCGGCCACAGAGCAGTGCGGGGCGCCCGCAGCCTGGACTCCCGAGCCCGCGTAAGGACCGCCGCCACGTGGTCTGCGTGGACACAGATGCTCAAGGGTTGGGGGGGCCTGTGGCCTCATGGCAGGAAGGGAACACAGTGGGCCGGAGAACAGCACTGAGGTCTCGGGGGAAAAGTCTCACCCCAGAACCTCAGGCCTGGTCAGTGTGTGTCCCCGGGCTTCCCAGGTTCAGAGTCAACAAGAGAAGGGAGGGGAGGGCACACGCCAGCAAGAGGGAAACTGCACGTCAAGCACTGGGGTCAGGGCCCCACATTGAGGGAGGAAGCGTGGGCACCCCCGTTCAGCGGGGCTCCACGGGCAGACATCACGCTTAACTCCAACATTACAAAAACACAACTTTAATGTCGTTTTTATCGAAGCAAAGTCCACAGAGGACCAAGCCCAGAGTCCAGAGGCTCCGCATCCCCCCTCCCTGAGACCCTGGGCCTTCGACCTCTGGTGCGGCCACCTCTCCCTGACCAGAGCACGTCGTCCTGCTTCTCGTGTGACCCACTGAGACACACCTGCCCCAGGGGGTGAGGGCTCTGTCCCCTCAGCACGGCAGGACGCGGCCCCGCCCCAGCGCTGCCCTTCGGGGTCCCGTGCCCCCACCCGGCGCCATCCCATGTGTGCACCCTGGCCTTCCTCCGGTGTGCCGTCCATGTCCAGGCACGAGGCTGTGCGTCGATGGGCTGTGCCTGTCCCCCCCCGGCCTTGGCTCCACAATGGCTGCGTGGCTTCTCTTCACGCCGCCTCGGTGCCTCCGAGGGCCGGCCCTCCGGCTGTGACGGAGCACTGGCCTCGCTCTCCGCAAGTGGGACGCCTCACTCTCCAGGGCAGGCCCTGACTGCACCTCACAAAGCTTCTCCAGAGCAGGGAAGAGAGACCGAAGAGGCTGCCAGCTGAAGTTCGGTCTCACTCCAGCAAGATCCCTGGGGCCGGAGGGCTGATTACAGGACATTCCGACACCACAGAGCCGTGTTGAGTCCAGTCTCGGGGGACACGCTTCCAGCCGCCCTGCAGACGGCCTGCGGCTGAGCACTCCAGCCAGCGGGGGTGCCCCTGGGCAGAACCCACCATCACGGCTCAGGGAACAAGCCCGGCTCAGCCCACAGGGAGGGCAGTTTACTTCAGTCCTTCTGGGGGACGGGCTGGCAGCCGGGGAGACACCGTGGCTGAGCGTCTTGTGGCCCCCACTGTTGACGCTGTCGGCAGGTGGACCTCCGGGCCCACAGGGTCCTGAGCGTGGGGTCTTCAGGAACTAGTTTCCTCATAAGAACATACAGGAGGAAGAGCCCCCCGCAACCTTGCCAGTGCCCTGATCTCGGGCTTCCCGACCCAAGCCTGTGGGATTCTGTCACAGCAGCCCAGACAGATGACAGAAAACTGAGGGAGGGACTGAGCCACAAACACCTACAGACGTGGACGCGGCTGGGAGGGCCCCAGTGTCCAGCGAGAGCAGGCCTGTCCCAGGTGGCAGAGAGCCTGGCCGCAGCGGGGGAGGCGGCGCCTGTGCGTGAGGACACTGGACGTGGGGCTGCAGCGTCCCCGGCCAGCGGCTGGAGGTGCACCTAGCTTCTCTGCAAGCCTTTCCACTAAACATGTGGACAGAAAACAGACCTCGGGGTGGGACTGCTCATCTAAAGAAAGCAAAACCTGATGATCTGGAAACTTCCATCTGTGTTGCAAAAAATGAGAAAGCTGCTCAGAGAGAACACTAAGGTCACAGCCAGGCGAGCCTTTCTAAGGACACCAGGGCGGGCGTGACCAAGGGCTGATGGCCAAGGGGCCCCCAAGGGCGAGGAGCCAGGAGGAATGGGGGAAGGCTATCCGAACTCCTAGGTTCTCCAGGACGGCACCACGAGCAGTTCAGCTGCAAACATCCGACAGTTTTCAAGACAAGGGAAGAAGGACCCCAAAGGCGGATCAGAGATTACCAGGGCTGCCCCGAGGTTTCCAAAGGGGGGCCAGACACACTGCCCTGGCAACGCCGAGCAGGCTGGCTAGTGATGCTGCGTGACCACGCCCGCCCAGACCCCACGTGGACCCCCAAGGCCAAGGGGAGCAGGGGAGAGAGGACGGAGGTCAGGAAGAACACTGGCAGCGAGGGAGACAGGGAGGGCGACAGGTGGAGGCACTCAGAGCTGAAGTCCCTCCTAGGCTGAAACCTCTCGTGTGCGGTTCTGATCCAAACTTCTCACCGGCAACAGGGAGCAAGAAGACGGCAAAAGCCCACATGGTGTGCTGGTCACACGCCCAGGCCCTCCCCAGCCCCGGGGGCCCACAGGCATGGCTCACCTTGTAGGGCGAGATGTGCGTGTCTGGTGGGAAGGCCAGCATGCCCATGACCTGGCGGACCTCGTCCAGCTGGCTCCCTTCGGCCTGACTGAAGTGCTTTCGCGCGTGTCTAGAAAACATTTCAGGTCGTCTGAGTTTGCCTTTCTACCTTCAAGAATCTATGTGCGGCACACGCCAGAGCCTCAGGACCAAGTAAGCCCCACCTCGTGTGACCTGGGCCAGGGTCTGCCACGGCTCAGCTCAGCGAGGGCCCCCTCCTCAAGGGGAACAGGCAGGGGGACGAGGCTCGAGGCACCGAGCACAGAACCCCATGCAGAAAACACCCAGAGCCAGTGGCCCAAGCCCTTCCAAGTGACCCTGGTGGACGTGAACTGAAACCCCGACGACACAGCCCTGGGAGGACCCAGAGACAGTCCGGTTCTCCCAGTGCTGCGGTAAGTCCCCATCCAACTCTCAGAGACACAGAGCCCACCCCCCACGCCCGGGGTGCACAGATGGGCTCGAGCCGGGCCTTCCTGCACTGCCTGCACCTGAGAGGGAACCCACGCTCCCATACCCGCATACCAGCCTCCTTCCCAAAGGCTCTCCCTGCCCACCCCAGGGCCAGCACCATTCTGGGGTGGGTGGACACAGCCGTAGAACCAGGGGCCCTGAGCCCACATGTTAAGTCGGCCTTGTGCTCTCTGTCCGGTCAGGGCAGACCTGCTGGACACTCCACACTTCATCCCCTACAGCCCTTCAGAAGGCCTGCCCCATGAAGTCAAGGAGGCCGTCTGCCCCCTCTCCACGTACCTCACGGCGTCTAGTCTCTTGTTCTGCCGGATGAGCTCAATGAACTCCTGAATCCTCAGGCTAAACTCCAGGCAACTCTGGGGGTAAAGACAAGACCAGGCTTGGGGAGGGTCACCACAGAGCCACGCCCACGGGCTGACCCCTCCAGACCAGCTGGGCACTGCACACTCCGCCAAGGAAGCTTAGAGCCACCGGGGAGGTGGGTCTGATACCCAAACTGTGACTTCAGCCTGTAGTCAACGCTCTCCCAGCTCTGACGGCACCTGGGCCCAGCGCTCCTGCCGCAGCAGGCCCTGAGCACGTACCCACCGGCCAGGCGTGGGAACGAGTCACCCGGAGGAAGCTGCAGGGCGTCAGCAATTTGGAGGGCGTGAGACGTGACTTCCCACGTGAAGCAAGGGAGCCCAAGAAGACAAGTTTCCAACCCCTTTACGAGGACCAATCAGCTCTCTGGATTCTGTCTCAGGGTCATAAAGGTGTAAAAGCATGGGGACGTGCCCTCAGAGCCTCAGATGGCCTCAGAACCCTGTGTGGCACATTCCACCCCGACCTGCTCCGGGAGAGGGAGGCCAGCCCCAGCGTGAGGCCCTGACCCTGGTGGGAGGAGAGGCTGCTGGGAAGTGGCGCCTCACAGAGGAGCGTGAGCGGGAGCAAGGCACGCAGAGCCGGTGAGAGAACCCAGGTCCCTGAGCAGGGACGTAGGGTGGGGATGAGGTGGGGACAGACCGCAGGGACGCCTGGGGAGAATGTTCCAGGCAGAGGAAGAGCCAGTTCAAAGGCCCTGGGGAGGGTGGGCGGGACCAGGAGGAGCGCAGAGCTGGTGAGAGCCCTCCGAGCACACGGCGGAAGCCCCAGGGTTTGCGGAGGTCGCGAGGGCGCGAGAGGTCTGGGGCAGCGGCTGCTAGAGGACGCATTGCTGTGCCAGTCGGCTGCGTGTCTGACAGGCATCTGTCCAAACACGGCACGTGCGGCTCTGAGGGGACGCTAGCAGGGTGCGCCACCAGCGGGATCATTTGTATGGAAGCCCCAATGCTAACTCTGCAACCGTAGCCATGTCAGTCCAATTTGGGTTCAAACTCTTGTGGCTGGGGATGGGGGAAAGCAGGCAAAATTAACTTTTGTAACCTAAGACGAAAACTGGATTATTTTACAAAGATGATAATTTAGAAAACACTAGGTATTTCCAACCAGAAACAGAATACGTGGAATTAACAGAACAAGAAAAAAATCTCTGCGTTTTCCACTCATTTGCCATTTTGCCTTCCACAGCACCTGGATCACAAGATGACGTGGACAGATAGTCTACGAGGCAAGTCTGTCAGTCAACCCCAAACGTCTAACCCTTACGCTCAGGTTTACCAGTCACGTGGACTGTTCCCACCCGAGCCTCCAAGCGTGTGCACTGGCATTCTGATGAAGCAGCTCAGCCAGGCCCCTGGGAGGGCGCCCTCCACCAAGCCCCCAGCCCTGTTCCAGGGACACGAGGGTGCAGCACACTGGCCGATGGGACCTACCTTGGGGCCCACCCGGCCGTCAGAGGCAAAGTTGCAAGAGAGCCACCTACCTGGTGCCCAACACGTCCACACCACAGGTGCGCAGAGCAAGGCGTGTTTCCCTGCCCCGGCCCCCTCCTCCCCTGCCCTCTGCACCAAGGCGGCAGTCTGTCCTGACCCCCAGCTGGATGGAGCCGATGCCATGTGCTGAGCGGCAGCACAAACCAGCCCCAGTGATGAGTTCCCTTCCAAGGCCAGACCAGCAAGAGGCGAGGGGCAGAGAGCAGCGGGGAGATGCCCTGCCTGCCTCCCCAGGGCACCGGGTGATCGCCGCTTCCGTGTTCAGGGGACGCCAGGGGCTCTACCAGCCGCAGGAAGCCACCAGGTGGGCATTCCAGACGAACAACGTCCTGGTAAAGTCCCCGCGACTGACATGTTTAAACATGTTCCACCACTGTCACAGCTCTGCTCTAGCAGGTGACCTTCCAGACAAACACATGTGTACCAAAACCTAGGTACTCAGACTCAAACGTAAAATACCACGATTCCAGGTGGTGACGCCAAGCACGGAGGGCTGAACACACCCTTCCCGCGCTAGCTGGGAGGGCCTGGAGCAGTCACGTTCGTGACCATTCGGCTGTCCCAACACGCAGCACGCGTACTGTTGCTTCGGCTGTCCTTAAGCATCTGGAGACAGGAGTCAACCCAACAGATATTCACCGGTCACTTTACAAGTTTTTTCCAGCTATGGGAGACTTGGTCTCAGTTTCTTTTCTTGCCTAGAGTCTCACGACTGACACGAGGGATCCGTGGTCGTCGGGCATGGCCCCCCCCAGCGTCTGTCCCCTCCCCGGCCTGCGTGTGTGAGCTCATGCGTGTAGGCACACATGTGCACGCTGTCGGGCACGCTGGGGCCCCACTCTGTTCAGTTGACATTTTATAACAAGCACGTTCTCAGGTCATCAGCTGGTCTTCCCAACACACTTTGGGATGGCTAGTTACACTCTCTCCAGTTAAATGGCCAGCTGACGTGGAGCCGGCCGCCCGCCCTCCCGCTCCCACAGCGGCTGCGCGGCCCCGCCTGGACCCGGCTGTGCGGCTGTGCCCTCGCCAAGCAGCAGTGCTGACTGGAGGCAGCAGGGCTTGCAGAAACCACCTGTCGGGATGGGGGCCTGCTTTCCTTCTGACCTGGTTCCCACCGTGCGGCACAGCTGTGGGGGCTGGAGCAGGAGAGCAGGGTGAGTGTTACATACCAATTCTGGCTTTCCTTTTATGGTTTCCATACCAAGATCCTCACTCTCTTTAGGGGAGCCACTGGCCACTCTACTTTTCCGTCCCGTCTTCGCGTCGTGCTCGCTTTGGCGGCCCTGAGTGGCAGAGAGCGTCACCCTTGGCTGGTGACTATGAGCACACAACAAGCTCAACCGGGGAGAGGTTAAAGGCACTCGGTTTAGAAAACAGAAAACAAACAGTTTTTCTAACGGAGGCAGGGGAAGGTTAATAGAAGTTAAACATTTCTGCAAGCCCCAGGTGACAACACCTTTCAGTAAGCATGTTTAGATTCTCTAAGTCATGATTAAGTATCTGTTCTGGAAGCTGCCGTGGGTCTCAAGAACAGCTGTACTGGAGAGGATCCCAGCCTAGAACTCTGCACCATTGCAGGTGGACAGCACTTCTGGACCGGGCTTTCCCGCATCAGTGACTGAGGGGTCGGGGGGCAGGACGGACCCAGCAGCGGGCGGCTAACAAGCTGAGCACACGCGGGCAGTCGGCACCTCGCTCCTTCAGAACCCCATGCTCAGAACACTTGTCCAAACCATAATGCAGAAGTGGGTGCACTTTTTAGGGATTTCACCTCAAACCCAAACACCACGACCAAAAAATAACCCTGAACTCACACCAAACCCAACAGCCCCCCCCACCCCCCCCCCGTCTCAACCAGAAGCACAGAACTCTGAACCAACAGGTGCAGGCGCGTTGGTTGCGGGCAGGTGCTTGCCCCGCCCAGAGCACCCCCCCCCCCCCCCCCCCCCAGGCACCTGGCCCACAGCCCCACCCCAGGTGCCCGCACACCTTCATCTTGCGCAGCCGGGACTTGTTGTCGTGACACCAGGCCAGGCAGGTGGCCGTCTCGCGCCTCTCCAGGGACTCCTCCACTTCTTTGGCCGTCAGGAACATCTCGATGTTCACTAAGTCCTTAGGGGAAGGAAGCGGTGTGCGCTCAGAGCACTGGACACCCGGACCCCAGCCCCAAGTTCACTGATGCCCCCCACGCCCCAGCACACCCCACCCGGCCAGCTCCGGGGCTCCCTCCTTGAGTGCCCCCCCCCGCCCCAGCACATCCCACCCAGCCAGCTCTGGGGCTCCCTCCCTGAGCCCCCCCACGCCCCAGCACACCCCACCCGGCCAGCTCCGGGGCTCCTCCAGGGCCAGGACGAGGGGCAGGCCGCAGTGGGGAGGCGCGCAAAGCATTCGATACAGTCTCCCAAGCTAAAACCCCAATCCAGAACCTTACCCCCCACCCCAGCAGCAGCCTGACCCCGTTACACCCCTTCACAATCAGGCCTGGGAACCCCGGCAACCGGTACCCTCGTTTTTATTTTGTGTTTTTTCCTCTGAAGATGCATCTGAGATTCTGAGAAGGAGCAGAGAGGGCCGGTGGGGGCAGGGCCGGGTCTGCTGCCGTCTGCTCTCCTCCCCCGTTTCTCTGATGCCCGTGCAGCCGCATCCACTGAGCTCTGGAGGACCCAGGCAGGGCCAGGGACCCGGGGTCACGACACCCACACGGTGCCCAGGGCCTGCCAGTCCCCAGCAAGCGGCTGGCCGTGGAGGCGGGAAGAGACGGTGGACGCCTGCACACCACCCAAGGGGGGGAAGCCATTGGAAAACAAATTTGAGAGGGTGTCTCTCCCATCCGGAACTAAAGACCAGCTTCTCAGCGACGGAGGAGAAGCATCCAACACAAAGATCCCTTGAGTCCTCTGCGGCCAGTGGGCACGCGCGGTGCGGCCGGCGTGTTCCTGCGACCGTTCCTGCGGCCCGCAGGCAGCCCCACGCGGGACCCCTCCCCACGGCAAAGCGCAGCACGGGGCAGCCTTCCTGCCGTGCTGTCTCCACCTCAGGTCGCCCTAGGCCAACCGAGTCAGGAGCCCACCACAGAACTTGCAGTGTCTGGAGAAGGACCACCGTCCCTCTGCTGAGTGCAGCGCAAGGCAGGAGCTTTCAAGGAAAAGGAAGCACCGCGAAAGCCAGCAACGCGTCTACGCCCGCGGTAAGCAGTACGCGAGGGCCAACGACGCCCCCGTTAAAACCAGACGTTCATACAGAACGCACAGGGAGAAACACTCATCCGAGCGCCGTTCCGCGCGACCGGGGGCCGGCAGCACAGACGCCGCGCAGGCCCCGAGAAGGGCAAGGGCTGTGCCGCCGTCAGGGTCGGCGCTGGCCGACGACCAGCGAGCTCGCCGGCTCCGTACGCCAGCTCAGGGGCAGGCAGGCCGGGCTGGGCCACGCAAGGGCCTCTCCACCCAAGTCTCCCGGAGCCCCCAGACGGACCCCCAGCCTCACTAGGCCTGGCCGTCACGCAGGGGTGGGCCCCCCCGCCCTCCGGACATGAGCTCCAGCAGTAAGTGCTGGGCACTGAGGCGCCAAGTCATCTCAGAGGTCCGCTGGCTGTTCTCGTGAACCACTTTTTTGCCCATCTCTCTGGCATTTTCTTCTCTTTTCTAGAACCTTCCTGCAGGGAAACGCTGGGTCTCCTACATGAGGATCATCTTTCTCTATTTCCCATTTTTGGTTTTCAGTTTTGCCCTGAATTCTGAGGCAGCCTCCCCTGCCTGCAACTCAGGGTCCACCCGTCCTGGGTCTGCGCAGCCTCAGGGTTTGGGTCTTTGCCATCTTTTTCTTTTCCGCCGATGGTGTCTCGGATGTCCACGGACCCTGGGGTGTGGGAGTCACACCAGAAGTGTTAAACCAGACGACGGGAAATCACACTAATCAGGGGTCGCCCCACATGAGACGCCAGCACCGTGATTTCTAATGCAGATGGACACGAAGACATCACCGGGGATAGGCCTCTCCTCCAGGACCAAGGCTCTGCGTGGGGCACACAGCCCCCACCTGGGCTGACCCGGTGCGCTCTCTCTCCGTGGCGTTGGACGAACAGAAGTTTTAAATGTGAATGAACCCTGACACATCAGCCTCTTCATTGGTGACAGCACCCCATCCCGTCAGGAGCCCTCACCCCACCCCAAGGACCTGAGGTTCCCCCTATGCTTGCTTCTAGAAGCAACCTTAATTTCTATCCATAGCTGTGAAGCTGGGGCTTCCACATGGGAATCTCGCAGTGCCCCCTTCACAGGGTGTCCCAGGTCGCACCACCGCCATCACACAGTACAGCTTCCCACAGGCCTCCTGGCTCCCCCATGCCCCCCATACTCTGTTCTGCACAGAGCAACCAGAGTGAGCCCGTTAAAGCAATGCTTCCAACTCAACCCCCCTACCGCACACCCATCTCAGTTGAGGGGAAGCCCTTCCACTCTGAGTTCTGCACATGCTCAGACCCCCACACCCCAGTACAGGGCAGCTCCCAGGCCTGTCCCGGGACTCTCCCCTCATCTCTGCAAGCCCACCCCAACCAACCTTCTGAAAATCACCAGCCCTCCTGCCCTTTTGCCCTATGCACCCCTGGAAACAGTCCTGTTTGACCTCCTGCCTCTCTCCCCTTCAAAGCACGTGTTCCTTGAGGCTAGCAGCATCTGGCCACACCCTCACAGGGGCAGGAAGAGAGGAGTGTGGGCTATCTGTGGGCACCCACGTGACCCCTGCAGATGCACGGCTGTGCCAGGGAAAACACAATGACCAGGGAGCCCATCAATCAGGTACACGCTGGCCATGCTGGGCAGGGCAGGAGGAGGGTGGGAGGAGCAGGGCCGAGGGACCACTGGGTGCAGAATGGAGACCGGTGGGCCGGGGAGGTGGACACTGCCCGAGAGCAGAGGGGCAGCCCGAAGGCCAAAGAAAGGTGCGCATGGGTCTGTGAAGCCCTGGTAAGGGGAGGGAGGGCACTGGAGGCCTTCACCACTGCCGAGCAGCCTTCCTCCCGAAGCTCCACGCTTAACTGGCTTGCCCACGCACTGAAGGCCAGAGCATCGTCTGTGTCTACAGACGGGTGGAAAACGCACCCTCCCCTGGGCACGAGTAAAAACAGTCACGGGAGGGCGGGTACTGAGTGGGAACGACCCCTCCCACGGGCTTCCCGTTAGAACAGGCTGCAAGTGAGAAGCACCCAGAGCCGTCGCCGTGGCGCAAACACACTAGACCTGGGGCACGTGTGCGTGATCAGGGAGGCCGCCCCCGAGGCAGCAAGAGGCCGCGCGCCCACCTCGACGCCGCTCTGCCGGGCCAGCTTCACGGCCGTGTTGTAGTACCCACAGCGCAGCAGGTGCTCCACCATCATGCGGTCCATGCGCTTCTTCTTCCACAGGCTGGCCGCCGCCGGCTGGTCGCTGCTGTGCTCCTTGAGGTGCTCGATCCTGCGCTTGCACAGCTTGGCGCTCTCGTCCTCGGCCTGGATGGACTCCACCGCCTGAGACGCAAGCACACAGGGGTTCAGGGTGGGACGGTGACCCGGCTGCCCCTACCCTCACCCTCACAAACAGGGGAACACGGGGGGATGTCCCCGGGCTGGGTGACGGAAGCAAAAGGGGGAGTCGTCCCCCCCGCCCACTGCCCCGAGGCCGGTTTGGCTGCACCTGTCATTACCCAGAGGCAAGTCAACACCTACCACTCTGGGTCTGCACCTTCTTTTCAGCAACGTCACCTTTTACTTTACGGAGTCTGGAGCTATGCATAATTTTAAATTTGTTACAGCTTCCTGGTTAATTAAACCATCTGTTGTTATTTTGCGACTTTCTTTTATAATACTTTTTCCCTCAAAGTCAAGTTTGTTCAAAATTAATACGGCTCCGCAGACGTGTTGTGTATCGGCGCTGGCCGCACAGCAGCCAGCCGTCCAGCACCTGACGTGTGGTCAGTGCCGCCGAGGGGCCGCGTCGCAGGCTGATTCACCGCGGCGTCCACCTGGCTGGTGGCGCGCAGGCCCACCCGGCGCCCTGGCCGGCCCGCCTTTCCCTCGAGCACACGCCACGGCTTTCTGGCTGCCAGGGTATTTGTCGCTCCTTTGGAAGTGGTTTTCTTCCTCCAGCTGCTTTTAAGATTTTTCTCTTTTCAGTTTCATGATGTGCAATCCTAGGTTTATTTTTATTTATCCATCAGTTCTGAAACTCTCGGCCACTCTTCCCGTGCCCTCTTGACTTTGGTTGAACACGGTCTCCACTCTAGTCTCTGAAGCTTCCCACCCTCTTATGTAGTCCTGTGTTTTTAGCTCTGTGTGCGGCTAGAATTTCTAGGTAATTTCCTCATGCCTACCTTCCAGCTCACAAATTCTCTCTTGAGCTTCGTCTGATTGTTAAATGTTAAAAAGTGTGTTATAAGCAAACATTTGAGTTTTTCATTTCAGTTATTATACTTTTAACTTCTTGAAGTTTTATTTGGTTTATTTTAAACTCCCAATCACGCTTTATACTTTATGTCCCCTGCAACGATTCTCAGCTGTCTGTCTGTTTACTCTTCAGACACAGTCAAGTCTGGTCCCTGATAATCTCTACGTCTGAAATCTGGGCGGTGTCTATTGTCTCTGCCGCACCTCAACCACAGCATCCTGTGCACCTGGCGATCCTCCGTCAGACCCCTGACGCTCTGAAAGACGGTGTCCTCCCCCTGAGAAGTGCACTTAGTGAGGCCCCACCAGCTGGGACCACTTACACCAGGCTGAAGAGAAGGGTCCTGGCTCCCCCGGTGTTCTGAAACGGGCCGTGATGCTCTGCCACAGCGCGTCCACTCCTGGGGCACCCCCACCTGACATGTACCGCCACCAGGTCCCACCACCAGCCCTGGCCTCCCCCCACCCCCCAGCTGGCCCCGGGCACTGGTCAGCAAGGCAGCCATGGGTCCTGCCCTTCTCGCCTCTTGGCCCCTGCCGTCCAATTCTGGTGATAAACTTTCGTCTCATGAGCCCTTTGATACGTTCAGTAAGACGTTGTAAAGTATCTTGCTGCGTTCTCTGGGTTATTCGGTGGGCGCAGCAGCGCACCCTACCACCCTCTCCCAGAAATGAGAAATTTCCTACATGAAGCTTTGAGGGGAAATTCTAAAAGTAGTAAATCATCTGCCTCCTATCTGTGCTTGGGACACTCTGGAGTGAGGACAACCCAGCCCTGCAGGAACAGGAGCACGGGACTGGAAGCAAGCCTCCAGCCCCACGGGGGCTGCAGAGCACAGACAGCATGGAGGGACTCGCCTTGCCCACGCTCTGGCCGTAGGAGCCCACCTCCCCATCGCAGGGCTGCCTGGTCTCTGCTGTGTCCCGGCTCCCACAGAAGACAGCCCCTTTTTGGGACTGCCTGGGTACATGGGAAGGCTGGGCCGCTGGACCCATGCTACAGCCCACGCATAGGCAGGCAGGCAGGACGGTCCAGAAGACACACCAACCTTCCTCTTGAGGACGCTGAGCTTCTCCACCACACCATCCAGAAGGCTGACCACGGAGTCCACAGCGGGGCAGCTGCTCAAGGTCTTCTCCAGCTCAGCCACCACCATGGTGACGTGGCTCGTCTCTCGGTCAATGTTTTTCTGAGCAGCCCGAAAGCGTTTATTCAGTGTTTCGTAGGGCACCTGGAGAAGGGAGGTAATTGGTGTGTGAGCACCAGCAGTCCTACGTGTGGGACGCCCAGACCCCCTTCGTGGCGTTTTGTCAGGCACAGATCCTAGGCCTCTAGCGCTCTAAAGACACGTCTACTCTAACACCTGACTGAGGCCCACGGAAGCCCTGTGTGAACGGAGGGTCATTTGTGTTCCTGGATGCGGACACTAATGAGAAGACGCATACTGTCCCCAAATCCACAGAGGCAGCGTTAAGGGCACACTGACAAAATAATCCCAAAGTTCATCCAGAATAACAAACAGCTTAAGGAGATGACCAAAATGAGATCCATCAGATGTGAAAGCCTGCAGGGGCCTGCAATGGGCCCGGGGGGTGCCGCAGACTTGGGACCCTGGGAAGAGGGCGCACAGACGGGGTCGGGGCCTCAGCCCATCAGCAGAAACCACAGGTGCACATCTAACGCCTCTCAATCAGACAGTGCTCATTTGCCCCCAGTGACAAAACCACCTTTCCCTACAGAACACCTGACAAAAGACCCAGGAAGGATGACATGTCACTGTTACACTTCTGTCCTTCCAGAAAGAGTAGCTGCCAGCACTCCTCCCTTGTCCTGGCTGTGGGTCTACCACTTCGCGCTCATCAGATGCTGCTCACACGGCGTGGACACCCCGGGGGCCAGCGGTCCACTGTGGAAGTCCTCACTGCCGGCTCCAACAGGTGCCAGGCACCAATGTGTGCCAGGGAGGAGCCTGGGATTCCCAGGAGCAGAGATGCTGACGGGACCTAGACACCAGCAAGGGGACCCTGCAGCAGGACTTCCCCATGACCCGGCCAGGGGTCCAGTACTGTCCGTGCCCCAGCTGCCACCCCCCTCAGGCTGCCCTGGGGACACGGTGGCAGTGGGTAAAGAGTCCTGTCCACACCTCGGGTCTTACCAGCTCAAGAGGCAGAATGCCATTAGACAAACCACGTATGCCACCTGGGGAGAGCTCATCCCCAGCAGCCAGGTCTAGTAGCCTTTCCTGCCACCACGCCACAGTCTAGCACAAGCAAGACAGGAGAGTCTTTAGACGAAGCCAAAGGGCCATCCTTAACGTGGAGTGGCACAGAGCACCCGCAACACCCACGACCTAACCAGGCCTGTCCTGGCTTCAATCCCTGAAGAGCCTCCCACTGTGGCACGCGGACAAGGGTGAAGCTGCGAGTAGGTGGCCAGGCTCAGACACGAGCCCCGTCCTCCACGTCCAAAGGAAAGGGCTCCCTGCCCTGAGCCTCAGTGTTGGCAAACGTACCTCATAACAGCACAGCACAGCACAGAGACCCAGGTGCATGCATCTGCTAGACCCCTCCTGGACAAGAGGCCAGGCGGTGGAGGGACGCTGACGCGCGCATCCTCCCTTTCGGGATCTTGGAGTGTTCTCAGAGCCCCCACCCACCCCAGGGGCCCTGCAAACCGTCTGCTCCAGGGTAGGTGTGTGCTTCCAATCTGACCTGGCGGACACTTTCATAAAACACAATAAACAGAATTACTGAAAAGTGAACTGAAATCCCATGATGCCCGCTAACAAAAGCTTCCAAGTTTTATTCTGATTCAGACATTACAATTACATTTCAATAAATACAATCAAAGCAACCATAACATAGGAAAAGAGAAAAAGCCATACACCGCACACATCGTCAGCCCAAGCACACGCAGGTGACGGGAACGTCCCCGGCTCCAGGCAGCTGAAGTCCAGGTGAGCAGCAGGTGAGCGCCGTTACACACGCAGCAGGTCTCCCTGTGGTCAACGTACCCAGGCTCAGTGGACACCAGCACGGGACTCCCTGGACTCTCAGATCCTGCCTTCTGCTCATGACACTCGGCCTGAGGCTCATCCCTCAGCCAAAGGGAAGGCAAAAGGACACTCGGAAGCAAGCGCTACAGGCTGGTCTCCATTTTTAACTTTTATCCAAAAAGGAAGCAGGCAACACTCTAATATTCACCTTCAGTCCATTATCGATATCCAGGCCCAGCAATTTACACTGTTAGGTTACAGTCCATGTCAATTCCTCTATCTTTTGATAAAAGAAACTAAGTCAGGACTTTGTACACTTCTTGGGGGCTGTGAGCCCCACTGTGCTCTTCACCACATGGCCTGCGTCTTCCCCTGAACCTGAGTCAGCCCCTCAGCCTCCACTCCTGAGAGTCTGACCTCCCAATGGCCCGGACAGGAGCTTCCTATGGCTACTCTTCCCACCCAAGGACTCACGAGCTGCCCTCGGTGCTCCAGCCCCACACCCAGTCACAAGCTCCACAGGGCGGAGCTCTCAGGACCTCACCTTCTGCTGCCCACACCCCCACCTGTCCTGTGCCCCCCACCGGCCTGGCCCAGAGCACCACCCCCACCCCCGGAGCTCCCAGAATTTACACTCCGGGAGCACTAAGCAGCCTCCTGTGCCAGCTTCCGTCCCATGGACACCAGGCAGCGGGCCCCGGAAAGCTGCTCAGCGTTGTGCCCACAGGGCACCCAGCCTGGGGTCCTGCCCCCCCTGCCTCTCCCCAGCTATCCCCCGCTGCTCAGTCACCAGCAGCTCCTTCACAGGCTCCTCCCAAAAGGGCTTTTGCCAAATGAAGGAATGGAATTTCAGAAATGCTGAAGATCCTGAACAAGCCAAACTATCATTCCAGAAGAAGGGCAGGATTAAGATACTTCTGGACATGCAGGGACTGCCAAGGTTAGCGCCCACAACCCTTTTCTGGGAGGAAAATTACTCAGAGAGCCCCTCGGCGAGACAAACAACAAAATCAATGAGAGGAAATAAGATACAGCAAAGGGCAGTGAGGAAGGACACCAGTAAATGATACAAACTAGAGGGAAAGAAACCAATCCACAGCCTAAGAAATGTGGGTAAGGTGACTCTAAGTCCAAGGGATTTTGAAAGAATTCCAAAATAGAGGCAAATATTAAAATGTCGTCTTAAATGCACAGGCAACAAAACCAAAAGCAGACAAATGGGATCACATCAAACATAAAACTCGTGCGAAGTGGAGGAAGCCATCTGCAGTGCGCAGCCCAGGATGGGGAGGGCACCCGGTGCCCTGGTACCCGGGGCAGGCGGAAAACCCCTCCACAGCAAAGACACAACACCCAACCAAAGTGGGCAGAGGCCCTGAGCAGACATTTCTCTGAAGAAGATACACAGTGGCCGACCCGCACGGGGCAAGGTGCTGAGCATCACCAAGCACCAGGGAAATGCAGGTCAAAACCACGGGCAGACCCCACCCCACACCCCGCAGGACGGCTGCTCTCAAAGGAGCGGAGACCGACAAGCCTCGGCGAGGACGTGGGGCAACTGGAACCCCGTGCACCGTGGGGTGCAGCCGCCGTGGAAAACACCGTGGAGGGTCCTCAAGACACTAAGCACAGAATGAGCCCACGGCCCAGCCATTCCACGTCTGGGTGTGTTCCCCGGAGAACGGAGAGCAGGGTCTCGATGAGATGCCGGCACCCCTGTGTTCACGGCAGCATCATGCCCAGCAGCTGGGACAGGGAAGCACCCCAGTGTCCGTGGACGGGTGGACAGACTACCAAAATGTGGTGTATACACCCAATGGAATGTATTCAGCCTTACAAAGAAGGAAATCTTACCATATGCTGCAACATGGATGAACCTGCAGGACTCTATGCCCAGTGAAATAGCCAGTCACAAAAAGACTAAACTGTATGATTCTTCTCCCGTGAGATAACGGAGAGCAGCCAAACGATCAGAAACAGAAGGAAGGAGGGAGGCTACCGGGGGCTGGGGGAAAGGGGAGGGGTTTAATGGTGCAACAGACTGAATGTGTCCCCACCCTCATAACACACAGACAGAAATACTACCCCCAACGGGATGGCATACGGGGGTGGAGCTTTGGGAGGTGACTGGGTTACAAGGGCGCGGCCCTCATGACTGGGATCAGCATCCTTCTAAAAGGACCACTGGCTGTCTTCACCACATGGGACGCACGAAGAGGCCCTCACCAGAACCAGACCACCCTGGCACTCTCGTCTTGGACTTCCAGCCTCCAGGACTTGGGAGAAGAACTCTCTGTTGTTATAAGCACCCAGTCAACCGCACTTCTAACTGATTAACACAAATGTGTCCATAGTTTCAGCTGTGCATGCTGAAAAGTTCTAAAGACCTCACATACATATAGCTAATGCTGCTGCACACTTAAAAACGATGAAGATGGTTAGTTTCATGTTATGTTTTACCACAATAAAAAAATATTCCTACGACGCTGATAAGACACGGCAACGGTATCTGATTCAACAGCTACCATGAAGCTACATCGAACGAGACAGTGGGGCCCTGGTGCAGCCGTGCACCAGGATCGCTGGAGGGCCGAGAGCCCAGAAATGGACCCCCAACCAAGGAGCCCAGCAACCCAGGGCAGAGAGGACCTGCTCCGCAACAATGGTGCAGAACCGGACAGACACATGGGAGAGGGAGGACCTCAGCCCGGACCTCACTCGGTCCGAAAAAATTCTTAAATGGCCACGGACCCAAACGTCAAAGCTAAAACTATAGAATTCTAGATGGGAACATAGGAGAAAACCTTCACAACCTTAAGTAGGCAAAGATTCCTCACAGGGATACAGAATGCACTAACTATAAAAGAAAAATTCATTAATTAAACCTTATCAAACTAAAACTTTGAAAGACAATTATTTAAGACAAGCCACAGACGAGGAGAAAACATTCAGTGTATGTAAACCTAACAAAGGACTTATATCTAGAACGTATTTAAAACTTACAACTCAAGACCAAGGAGACAATCCCATTTTTAAAACGGGCAAAAGGTTTTAACAAAAAGTCACAAAAGAAGATATACAAAAGGCTAATAATAAAGACACGTAACATCATTAGTCAGAAATATGCAAATCCAAGCCCCAATGGGACACAGGAGGGTTAGCCCTATGTGTTGTCAAGCTGACCAGGCCACACGGTGCAGACACAGGGTCAGATGCGGCTCTGGGTGTGTCTGGAGAATCTCGTTTGAACGCTGGGCGGAGTGAAGCAGACTTCCGTCGGCTCTCCTGGGGCTCCCGCTTGCCCACTGCAGACCTCTTCAGCCCCCATAACCCCGAAAGCCAATTCTGCACGCTCAGTCTCAACCTCTCTCCCCTCCCCCGTCCCCTCTCCCTGTGTCTTCCCTCCCTTACTGGACGGCTCTGTTTCTCCGGAGAGCCCAAGACAGGACGCTACTGCATGCTAGGAAGACTTTCACCACCTGCCGGCCAGGCTCAGGACACCTGGATGCTCTCACTGGCAGTGGCGTGGGTGATCCTCAGGAACAGAGTCTGGCTGTTTCTTACGACAGTAAACATACACATATCACATCATTCAGCAACTCCAATCCCAAGAGAAACAAACAGAGTAACCACAAAGAGACTGTATACAAATGCTCTTTAGTAGTTTTATTCCTAAGCCCAAGATTGGAACCATCTCAAACATACATCCCTGGGGATGGTAAACTGCCCACTGACGTGGGGTGCCACACAATGAAGCTCAGACATGGGCAGGGGGAAAAGCGAGACACACAGTACAGCTGTGGGGTCCCTTTATGGGATATTCCAACACCAGCAGACCAGTGGGAGACTACTCCCCAGGGGACCCTTGGAAACAATGTCTGGAGACCTTTCAGATCTGTCACAACCTGGGTGTGTTTGTGAGCTTGCCAAACCACAAGAGGAAACTAAATGGAACAAAGAAAACCTTATCAATCTACCAAGAAGGAAACGAAAAAAAGACACACAAAAGCACAGGAGACAGAGAACAAAGATGGGGAGGGTAAGTCCACAATACTGGCACTCACTACAAATCTGAATGGCTACAGAAAGATAACTAGAGCATAAGTGGACAAAAGAGAAACGGAAAGGATAAAGCCACAGAGCAGTGCTGTCCAAGAGAACTGTGAGCTGCAGATGCACATAATTTTAAGTTTTCTAAGCAGCCACATTAAAAAGAACGGGACGAAACTGATTTTAGTTTATTTTACTTAATCCAATGCACCCCAAATATTTCATTTATTAGACATTTTACATTATTTTTTCTCTTCATGCTAAATCTTTAAAAGCCAGTACACATTTTATTTTACACTTAGAGCACATATTTGGACCAGCAAAATTTCAAGTACTCAACAGCCACACGGGCTCAGGGCTGCTGCACTGCATAGTGTAGCTACAGAAAACCTGTGGTGAGGCGTGGGGTCACCGGGACCCCACATGTGGCTGGCAGGGAGCGTGTGGAAGGGTTTGACAGCAGTTATCAAAACTCTGTCTGACCTTTGACCTGGCTACTCCAACACTGTGGACTGATCCTAAAAGCTAACTGCACACGTGTGCAGAGTCGTAGGTCATGGGTACTCTCCCCAGGTCGGCCAGCACTGTGCAGGAATGCTTTTTTTTTTCTTCTTATGAAGGCTCCATGCGGGGCTTGAACTCACGACCCTGAGATTAAGACCCGAGCTGACATCAACAGTCAGATGCTTAACCGACTGAGCCACCCAGGCACCCCTGCGTGAGTGTTCTTTAACTGTCTATTAAGTTGAATCGTACAAAAATAACTGATAGGCCATCATTATGTTACCAATTTTTAACTGAAATATAACTCAGATACCATAAAACTCACCCTCTTAAAGTGTACAATTTAGTTTTTAATATAAACACAAGGTTGTACAACTATCACCGCAAAATACTTCCAGAACATTTCATCAACCCCAAGAGAAATCCCATACCTATGAAGTCCTCCCCACGGTCGGGCAACTGACCACTAATAACCTACTCCCTGCCTACACGGGTCTGCCATCGTAGACACTTCGTACACATGGAATCATACATTTGACGGCCTTTGGTCTGGCTTTTCTAACTTCGCATAATGTTTCCACGGTTCAGTCACGATGTAACGTGTACTTCATTCCTTTTTATGGCTGAAGAATAGTGTTCCGTCCCACAGGCATACCACATTTGCTGACACATTCATACGCTTTTGGCTATTATGAGTAATAAGGCCACAAAGACTCCCGCACAGGCTTTTGTGGGGACACCTTTTCACTGCTTCGGGGGCTCCACCTAGGAGTGGAATTGCTGGCCACTCTATGTTGAACTTTTTAAAGAACTGCCGGACTGCCTTTCAGTGTCTTTACCATTTTACGCGCCCCAGCACTGTATGAGGGCTTCAGTTTCTCCACATCCTCATCCAACACTTGCTACCGTCCATCTTTCTGATTTGTCATTCTAGGGAGCATAAAGTGGTATCTCATTCTGGTTTTCAATTTGAATTTCATAAATGACTAATAATGTTGAATAGCTTCTCAATGCTTATTAGCTGTTTGTATATCTTCTCTGGAAAAGTCTATTCAAACCATTTGCTCATTTTAAAATTGGGCTGTCTTTACATTATTGAATTTTAAGGACTCTTAGTAGATTCTGGACACTACTAGATTACCAGAGGTGACATGCAAACATTTCTCTCGATTCTGTCCTCGGAAGCACAAGCTTTTCACTTTTGAAGTCCAACCTACAATTGTTTTGGTTTCCTGTGCTTTAGGTGTTATATCTAAGAATCTTAGCTCTTACATTTAACCTTTGATCCATTTTGACTTAATGCTCATATACGGTGTGAGGGAAGGACTCAACTTCTTTCTTTTGCAAGTTGATATCCAGTTGTCTTGGAACCGTTTGTTGAAAAGCCTCTCCCTTCCCTATGTAACTGTCCTAGCACTCTTACTGAGAATTACTATGTATGGGCTTATGTCTGGACTCTCAGTTCTAGCCCACTGATCTATCTTTAGCCTTTTAACCGTAATCAAGAAGTGTAGTTTGTAGTAAGTTTTGAAAGTAGGAAATGTGAGCCCTACAACTTCGTTCTTTTCTAAGACTGCTATTGGCTGAATGTTTGGGTCCCCCCCCAAAATTCGTATGTTGAAGCCTTAGTCCCCAGTGTGACGGTTATCTGGAGTTGGGCGTCTGAAACAAAATTAGGTTCAGATGAGGTCACAAGTGTGGGGACTCCATAATGGGATCAATGTGAGCACACAGTGGGAAGGCAGCCATCAGCAAACCAAAACGAGGGTCACCAGGAACCAAATCTGATGGCCCCTTGCTCTTGGACCTCCCAGCCTCCAGAACTGTTAAGAAATAAATATCTGTTGTATCAGTCACTCCAGTCTGTGGTATTTTGTTAGTGCAGCCTGAGTGGTCTCAGATGACTGTCTTGGCTATTCTGGACCCCCTGCATTTCCATATGAATTTTAGGATTGGCTTCTCAATTTCTGCTAAAGAGCCAGCTAGTGTTTTGATATGGATTGGATTGAATCTATAGATCAATTTATTGCTATCTTAACAGTGAAGTCTTATTCCTATTTTATTATTTTTCATGCTGTTATAAGTAAAATTGTTTTCCTCATTCCTTTTCGATTGTCCATATCTAGAATATAGAAGTACAACTTATTTTTACATATTTATCTTGTATCCTGCAACATGGCTGAACTAGTTTATGAGTTCTGATAAGTTTTGTGTGTGTCTGTGTGTGTATATTCCTTAGGACTTTCCATCTACGAGATCATTTCATCTGCAAATAGAGTTTTGTCTCTTCCTTTCCAATCTGAATGTCTGTTATTTCTTTTTCTTGCCTAACTGCCCTGATTACAATCTCCAGGACAATGTTGAATCAGAAGTGGCCAGAATGGACATCCTTGCTTCTTTGTCCTAGGGGAAAAAGTTTTCAGTCTTTTACCACTAAGCATGATGTTAGCTGTGGTTTTTGCATAGATGCTCTTTATCAGGTTAAGGAAGTTCTCTCCTTTTCCTAGTTTGTTAAGTGTTTTTACCATGAATAAGCGTTGGATTCTGTCAAGTGCTTTTTTTTCTGTGTCTATTGAGATGATCATGTGGCTTTTGTCCTTTATACTGTTTTTTATACATGCTTTTTGCATGTTGAACCAACCCTGCAATCCTGGGGTAAATCCCGTTTACTCCTGGTACATAATCCTTTTCATATGTTGTCCGATACAGTTTGCTAGGGTGTTGTAGAGGATTTTAAGACCTATATTCATTCATAGGGAATACTGGTCTGTAGTTTTCTTAGATATCTGTGTCTGGTTTTGGTATCAGGGTAATATTGACCGCACAGAGTGAGTTGGGAAATGTTCCTTTCTCTTCTATTTTTTTGAAGAGCTTGTTAAGGATCAGTGTTAATTCTTCTTTAAACATTTAACAGAATTCACTAGTGAAGCCACTTCATCCTGAGCTTTTCTTTACGGAAAGTTTTGTGTTTTTTTTTTTAAATCTCTTTACATGTTATAAACCTATTCAACCATTGTCTTTTAACCCACAAAATAGCAATTTTACATGGTTCAATCCAATACATTTTCCCTTTGTGCTCCTTGTCTAAAACTCAATAAGGAAAAGAGGTCTTGGATCTTTCCCATCAATGTGAATCAGCTCTTTATGGTTCATATTTGGTGGCTTTTTAAAATCGTTATTTGCTTTTAAATTCTGGTTCTATCTTATCTGAGTATACCAAAGATTTAAATATGTATTAATCAAATCCACTCAATTTTTCCTTGGTAATTTGTTGCATTATAGCTTTTAAGATCACAGGATTTCTCTGTTTAGTTAGCTGATGTTAAATTATATTTCCTTCAGTACATCTTTCCCCTTCAGTGACTCATAAAAAGTAATCCTTCCTGTTTTCATAATTGAAACAGAATCTGGCAAACACCATAAGTTAAGATTTGTATAAAACATCTGTACTTTCACCCAGCTCTATAGCAATCCTCCTACACTGTGTCATTTGCTTTAGTTTCTTCAAACCTTCTCCAATGTTTGCTGTGGGTTTTCTGACAGTATTTGCTGACAAAGAAATGCATCTTAGTTTGTCATCATGTTTTCAGCCATTTCTACCAGCACAGGAAGGAAGGATTTCCCCAATGTCATGGGACTTTTTATCTTTCACAATGAAGCAGCCTCAGAAGAGGTTTCTAACTATTCATCACAAAGCTAGGAACATCTTCTGCAGCGTTAGACGGAGCTCTGCCTCATGTTCCCGTGTGGCATGGGTCAGTCTCCCAATGGCCATGGCTTCCTGCTCCCCCGGGCTCATCTCCCAAGCACAGCACACACCCTGAGGGAGGCGCATCCAGTTTCAGAAGGCTTCTTAAAGAAAATGACACTTCTGGTCAGCCTCGAGGGGGCTCTGAGGAGGAAGACCGTTCACAGAGCGGCTGACAGAGCTTGAGGCGGGAAGAGCACTGCCAGCACCTCCGTGCTCTCTTCTCTCAGTGCAGGACCGTCTCACCGGCCGTCCGCTGGGTACTTGCAGAAATCTTGTCGTGCCCTGGTCCGTTTTAGGAAGAGAGGTATGAGCAAAGCAGCACGAGCTGCCACGCAGCGGAGTACCGGCCACCGACACCTGCATGCTGGGAGCACCAGGGCCTCCACGCGCTCAAGTGCCCTCCGTGCCCCGGGACGGGACCACTGGCCAAACACAGCACACCGACCACACACCGACACCTGCATGCTGGGAGCACCAGGGCCTCCACGCGCTCAAGTGCCCTCCGTGCCCCGGGACGGGACCACTGGCCAAACACAGCACACCGACCACACACGGGCACCCGAACCGACCCGTGTACGTACCACCGGCCGAGCAGGCTGCCTCGCGGGTTAGCTACGAGGTGCGACTGGAAGCAACAGCTGTGCAACGAGGTTCACACCTGCCTCTGGCATCAGGCCCCACCCTCCTGGGTGCCTCCCTGATTACAAGTAAGAAGTACGGGATCCAGCATAAAAAAGTCGGATGGTACCTCCAGTCATCAGTCTGTTCAGACACAACACTCTCTGCTGTTACTGGTCTTCCCTAGGCCTCTACTAAGAAACCATGTTGTGTCTCCTTCAGTATCCATCACGATGCCCAGTAAAGCTTACCCTGACATTTTATTTCTGTTGCTGTTAGGTTATTGTGAATGGGTATTTTCCCATGAGGTGCTTTAACTGGTTATTGCTGACACAGACTTTCTCATTAACTGTAGTAATTTTCCAATTAGCTTGTTTGTGTTCTCTGGGTATATAACATATTACGTCTCATCCATTCGAAGTTACATTTATTTCTGTTTCAATTTTTATTTCTTTGGACAGAATTGCCAAAATAATATTTAATAGTTCATTCGTTAACTGAAGAAATATTTCTTCTCTGCCCTCCATAAAACTTACAATCCCAGGGGTTAGAAACAAAGAAGCAAAATGCAGTATGACAGTTAACAGCTAGGGAGGAAAACCGAGAAGAGGGAGATGGTAGGGCTCCCAGTTTAAATAAAGTGATCTCGCTAAGAAGGTGACACCTGAGCAAAGATCCAAGAAGGTGAGGGAATAAGACAGACGAATACCTGAAGGAAGAGGATTCCAGGCAAAGTAAACAAGTACAAAGGCCCGGAGGCCCCCACGCCAGCACATCTTCTAGCAGCAGGGAGACCAGTGGCTAAGTGCCCGAGGGGAGCAGAGGTGGAGGAGGAGGACGGGGAGGAGGAGGCCGAGGTGAAGTCACAGGGTCTGCAGGGCTACGCTGACAACCTCGCTCTGCACCCAGGTAACACAGGAAGCTACTAGGACGGGAGAATGGCACGGTCTGCTACAGCGCTGTGATGGCTGTGCCGGGCACGGCTGCAGCTGGACTAGGCAGGAGGCTACTTCAACCCAGAGACGGTTTCCGCCACGGTGGCAGGAGGAGAGAAGGTAAGACGCAGTCAAATTCTGAATCCATGTTGGAGCCAGAGCAGAAGGACATATGGATGCAAGCTGAGGACAGAGTGGTCAAGGCTTTAACCTGAGCCAAGGAAGATGGGGAGTAGGTTTGGGGAGGAGGCAGGTAAGTTGAGAAGTTCAGGTCTACGTATGCGGAGCTACCTACAGAGATCCAAGTGCGGCCACTGGATCCTGCGCTCTGGGACTGCGGACTAACCATCTGGGAGTCACTGGTACCCTCAGAGCATAGGAGACCACACGAGGTCACCAGCACGGTGGGTGGTCACACAGAGGTGGAGGGGTGGCTGTGAGCTGGGGAGGAACCCAGCCAGGGTGGCGAGCCTGGGGGCCAAACAGGACCGTGTTTCAGGGAGGAGGGGCTCACTGCAAGATACCGTAAGGATCCCTGGAGGCCTGGCCAAAGCCAGGGAGTGATGGAGCAAAACACAGCCTCTTGCCCTGAGGAGCACGTATTGTAATGAGGGCCTCTGACAGAAAAGCAAGCAGACTGGAGGCAGTTGTCAGACTGTGATCAAAGCTGTAAAGAAAATAAAACAGAGGAAGGGACAGAGAACAGGAGCCACAAACCCCAACTTCATTCAGGGCTAGGGCAGCAATAAGCCCACCACCAGGCTGTTTTTGTCTTCGGGTCCCTTTGAAGCTAGAGACAGCCAACTGCAAGTTCTGGCCTCTGAGCTTAAGCATAAATGCTGAACAGCACTTCTGGGAGGCCCCGTGAGGGAGCCGGCACCTTCCCCTCCCGTTCCTGCTGCCCACAAGCGGACTGGAGCCCTGCAGCCAATGTAGACCAACAAGGGGATCACAGATCCCAGAAAGATCACAGCAAACACAGGCATCAGGAACACCCCCAGGGTTTTTTTACCAAACCCTGCACAAGGGGCAGGAGGACACTGTCTTCACTTGGGATGGGCTGGCTGGGTGCCAAGGAGCACGAGGTCTGGGGCAGGGAGGCCAAGATCAGGCACTGCTGGGTTTTGCGTGGTACCTTCCGAGCCCCGCTCAGATGTGTAAGGAGACCGAGCAGGTTGCCGACGATCCATGTGGGAGTTCAGGGTGGGGCCTGGCTGGAGGCAGGAGTTGGAGACAGAGCACAGAGACCTCTCGAGGGCTGCCTGCTGCCAGACGACTCAACGACCCCCAGGCTGGAGGATGCACAGTAACGGCAAAGGCATCTGCAGAAGACGAGCCGTGAGGAAGCGAGAGAACGGCACCAGGGGGGCAAGTGAAGGAGGCGACTGCCCGGCAACTGGCCACTTAGCAGCGTCAAGTCAACTGTGACAAAAACATTTTCATGGAATGTTAGGGGCAAAACTTCTGACTTGAACCCGGAGAGACACACGGGAGGAGGGGCAGGAAAAGGAGGCAGCAGCTGGAAGAGGACATGGGGCAATGAGAGCCATGTGCATGCTGATGGGTCGCAGTAAAAAGGGGAAACTGAGATGGGAGGGGAGAGATGCAAGTGCTGGAGCCGCAGGCCAGAGGGGCAGGCTCGGGGCACAGCTGGCCACTGGTGGGGCAGCTCCCCCACAAGGTACAAGCAGACCCAAGGAGGGCGGTAGCTGTCACAAGTGAAAAGTGGGTGACGAGGCCAGGCTCGGGCCACGTGGGCTAGGAGCCGCATGCAGGAAGCGGGGGCCGTGCAGTACTCAGGGTTCAGAGTCAAGAGGTGACGGTCAGTGAGACCGTCAGCACAGGTGGGTGTTTTTCTTCATTAGCCACACTCAGCTGAAGAGTTAGTTGGGTTGTTCAACTATTTAATAATACCTAGTTTCTATCACTTAGTTGTTACTCAAACAGTGAATAAATCTTTTTTTCAGAAAGCTTCCAAACTCCTGTACCGAGGGATAAAGATTCTAAAACAACGTACTCCTAAAAAGACCAACAGGCGCCCCGGCAGACCGCGC